>NC_067167.1:1207500-1507500 GCF_903995435.1 Acomys russatus | reverse complement strand
CCTCTGCCTCCCAAGTGCTGGGATTAAAGGCGTGCGCCACCACGCCCAGCAACACTTTCTAAACCTTGTAACCCCAGGGTTCTGTCCTGTGAAGGAGTCTATAGGCCATGATCCCACTCTACTCCCTTCTACCCTGGGGGGCGGGGGGGACAGGTGGGGCAGCGCAGGGACAGCAGCGCTGTCCCCACCTCTGTCTAAGGCACAAAGTGGTGAGAACAAACACCTGGCGGCTCAGTGGCTGTGACCCGCGATGGGCCTAAGTCTCCAGACTGTCGCTATTCCACTTGTCTCATCATGCAGCCTCCACGCCCCAGATAGCTAAGTGCTATCCACTCGTGTGCGTGACACCTGCCACGGCCAGGTTGTGCCGGCCTCACAGAATCCTCCTACACAGACACCATGGAACCCCTTGGAGCTGAGAAGCCAGGGTCTCTCCTGGGGAACCCTGTTCTCCCTGTGCATGAGGGCAAGCTCTAGCTGCCCTGCCCCTAGGCGCTCTAGGACTCAGTCAGGGCCCTACAGACCCTGCTTCGGGATCACATCAAAGCGGCTGTCCCCATACTAGCACCTCCCACCCCAACTGCTGAGAGAGCCCTTCTGACTTGTTTTTGAGGTAGGGTCTTACTGTGTAGCCTAGGCTGGCCTAGAACTTGTGGACCCTCTCTTCTCAGCCTTACCTGGATGAGGGACATGTGCCACTATGCCTGATTTTGTGGTCTTGTTTTTTAAATTCAGTTTTTTTGGGGGGTGGGGGGTTTGAGACAGGGTTTCTCTGTGTAGCCTTGGCTGTCCTGGACTCACTTTGTAGACCAGGCTAGCCTCGAACTCACAGAGATCCACCTGCCTCCCCCTAACCCTAACACCAAATGCTGGGATTTGAGGCACGTGCCGCCATGCCAGGCTCTAATTCAGCTGTTAGAATGATCAGCTGGATGCCAAACTCACTCATTAGGAGAGAGCCAGCTTTAGTCATGCTCCAACAGGTGGGCTCTCCATCAGATTAGATCTTAGAATATTATTTTTAAAAGGCCCCAGGGACTAAGGCTGGACTCAAGAGATTAGAATGCTAACACAACGGCAGGGCCATCCCCAGCACCACGCTGTGCCTGCTACCACAGTGGAGACAGGAGGACCACGGACTCACCAGCATGCTCCACCTCAGTTTGAGACCAGGCTGGTGTACAGGAGGCCGTGGCTGGAGGGGTCCTTGCCTTCCACTGCCCATCCCCCTGTCCACTCCCTAGGCAGCTGCCAGTCAGAGTCCTGTGTCTGGCTGGGGTCCACGGGGCCTAGGACAACGTGGGCTCCTGTAGCTGGTGTCCTGGCTATCAGTGTGGGGCTCAACCGTCCCCACCAGAAGCCCTCCTGCCAGCCCCAAGATGGTTGGCACCCACAGCCACACCCAGCCTGTAGCCATTTCTGACTAATCCCAGAACATTCCACCCCAGCCCCCCCAAATCTGTTCCTCATTCTGGGACATGCCCTAACCCTGAAGCCCCCAACACGGTGCGGCCTCATTGACCTCAGTGTCCTCCGGGCCCCTGCACATTTAGATGTTTGAGCCTTGCTCAAGGGACTCAAGCAGGCACATGCCGCCCCACACTTGGGGCTATGTGGCAAGTTCAAGGGTATCCTGAAGTACATAAGACACTGTCTCAAATCAAAAAAGCTGGGGCTCACTGAGTTGATTAAGTGTTTATCTAGCCATCCAGGCGATGGCCTTTCAGGAGCTGAGAGGAGTATCAGGAAGTCTGAGACCAGCCTGGCCTACATGACTCCTGTCCCCGATACGGGATAGGTGATCCTTGGAAAGCAGGAAGCCGAGTGGTGCAGGCCCCAATGTCATAGGCCCCCCCCAACTTTGGGCTTCCCAGATGTACTGCGCCCCCACCCCAGCCTAAGGCCTGGCTTCTTGGGGCTATTCTTACTTTCCTTAAGACACGGGCACGGGGAGCGCGCCCCTCCACGGTGGTTGGGGTGGGGTCCTGCTCAGGCTGACCAGCTTCCCGCCCGCAGCCCCAGCGGGAAGAAGTTCCGCAGCAAGCCACAGCTGGCACGTTACCTGGGCGGCTCTATGGACCTCAGCACCTTCGATTTCCGCACTGGAAAAATGTTAATGAACAAGATGAATAAAAGCCGCCAGCGCGTGCGCTATGACTCCTCCAACCAGGTCAAGGTGAGGGTGGTGACGTCAGGGGTGGGGCGGACCCTTTGGGTTAACCCGCATCGCCATCGAGCCAGTACCTCTGCTGGCAGTAGCATGGCGCGTATCTGGTTTGGTGGGTGGGAGATCTGCCCGCCTGATCGCCCACCCGCCACTATTCAGGCTCTGGCTAACCGCCTCCCTGGCCCCTCCAACCCTCCATGGACCCCGGTCGGAGCGGCCCGCTGCAGAGTCTTCTCCCCCCAGGGCAAGCCTGACCTGAACACTGCACTGCCTGTGCGGCAGACTGCATCCATCTTCAAGCAACCAGTGACGAAAATCACCAACCATCCCAGCAACAAGGTCAAGAGCGACCCGCAAAAGGCAGTGGACCAGCCGAGGCAGGTGAGCCCCAGGCAGTGTCCATGGCATCCTTTAGGGGGTGGGAGAAACCAGTACCTTGGACGAGATAAGCAAGTGCCTTGCCCCCCGAGCTGCATGCCCCTGGGCTTTTATTTTTTATTTTTGTAAAGTATTTACTCCTTAGAAAGAAAATGGCGGCCCAAGCTTGTTGGCCCTCACCGGAGACCCAGCACTTAGCCTCTGAGGCTGGGGAGGGAGGCTCTGTGGGGGGTCACGAATTGTAGGGTTTTTTTTAACCTTGCCCTTTTAAAAATCAACATAACAAAAGCCAAGACTCCTTTTGGTTTTCTGACCCGTCTGTAAACATCCCCAGGTCTGCTGGGGCCTGGTGCTAGGTAGGGGGCGGTCATAGGGCGGTCGTTCCCACCTTAGCTTCCTGTAACCGTGCCCCTCTACCCTAAAGCTGTTCTGGGAGAAGAAGCTGAGTGGCTTGAGTGCCTTTGACATTGCTGAGGAGCTGGTCAGAACCATGGACCTTCCCAAGGGCCTGCAGGGTGAGCGGGGGTGGGGGGGGGGCAGGCATGGAGGAGGGCTGCCCTGTGGACTTGGATGAGGTGGGTGGATGCCCGTGCCTGGGGCTTCTTTTTTTCCGTTTTTGTTTTTATCAGTTCTCTTTTTTGAAAGGTGTGTGTACACGTTGTCCCCCACCCCCTGTGAGTCTATCTGTACCACAGGCATTCATGTGCCAATGAACAGGGGCATGAACACCCCACAACTGGAGTGACAGGCAATGCGAGCCTTCTGCTGTGGGTGTTGGGAAGCGGTTCTGGGCTCCAGGAGGTCCTGCTCTCTGGCCACCAGCATCTCCTGTACCACCCCTCTCAGTTTTCTGAGACAGGCTCTCACTGTGGAGCCCTTCCTGCCTCTGCCTGGGCTTACAGGCTAGTGCCACCATGCTGGACTTTGTGGGGTGATGTCATAACTCCCCAGGAGGAGCCTCTGCCATCCAGTGACCCTGCCCACTGTCACTCTTCCACAGGAGTGGGCCCAGGCTGCACAGACGAGACGCTGCTCTCCGCCATTGCCAGTGCACTGCACACCAGCACCCTGCCCATTACAGGCCAGCTCTCCGCAGCCGTGGAGAAGAATCCTGGCGTGTGGCTGAACACTGCACAGCCGCTCTGCAAAGCCTTCATGGTGACCGATGATGACATCAGGTAACTGGCGGCTCCGTGGGCTGCACCCCCAACCACTAGTCATGAAGAGTGCAGGGCAGGCCAGCTTATACCTGACCCTCAGGAATGCTGGGAATGATGCAGGGACTGTTGGAATGGCTGGGGTTGGGGTAAGACAGACACAGACAGTGAGGTGCGGTCTTGGCTCAGAAACTGTCACTGCCATGAGCCTGGGAGAACTGGGAACCTGGGAGCAGACCCTGAGTGAGTGACAGCTCTCCGGAGGAGGCCTGGTGGGTGTCGCTAGGGAAGCAGCTCTGGGCACTTGGGCCAGGTTCACTGTCTCAGACCAGGGAGATAAGCAAGGTGGGGACAAGAGCAGGTCCCAGAACTAGATTCTGGGCCACCGTGAGTGGTCTGCCCGCTCCTGTGTGCACGTGGCTTCTACATAGCTTGGCTGTGAAAAGTTGAAAATGTCCAGAGAGAAGTGGGTCCCCGCAGCTGATGGAAAGGGTGTGGTGGGCGCCTGTGGGCTGTGCACCCTGTCAGAGCCTGTGTTCCCAGGAAGCAGGAGGAGCTGGTGCAGCAGGTGCGCAAGCGCCTGGAGGAGGCACTGATGGCCGACATGCTGGCACACGTGGAGGAGCTGGCCCGGGACGGGGAGGCACCACTGGACAAGGGCTGCACCGAGGAGGAGGAGGAGGAGGAGGACGACGATGAGCCGGAGCCCGAGCGTGTTTAGATAGGTGCTGCAGGCTAGGGTGCTGGGGTGTAGGCCCCACCCTAGTCAGGCCACTGACAGCTTCCCTTCCTGCCTCTTCCAGATGCCCTGCCCAGGTCGTGGTGACAAACTGCCTCCCATGGCCTCCTGCGGACCTCCCTCAGCCTGGCCTGGACCAGATGGGGGCCTCCATTTTCTTCCCAGCCGGGTCTCAGTGCAGGTGCCCCCATGGGCCATGGACTTGCTTGCCCCTGTGCTGCCTGGCAAGAAGCCCCACACTGAAAACTGAAAGCCTGGGCACAGCTGGGAGGTCACCTCCCTGCCTCCACCATAGGAAGAGGCCCTTCTCGTCACCAAGGAGCTATGAGCTTTGTTGGGCGCTGGAGGAAGGTTCTAGAAGCACACCTGGCTGTGCCTGCCTCACGGTGTCCTAACTCCACTGTGGTCCAGGGCCTGGACTGCAACTGTTCATTGGGGCCGCGCGGCTGAGAGCCAGCAGCCAGCCAGGAAGTCAGTCGCTTTTATTCAATAAACTGATGGTAGGAATATCTCTGGGCTCTGACTTGTCACTCTGAGCCACAGCTCTGAGGGTACCTGGCCCATGGGACACACCTGCTCCAGGCCTCCGTGTCCTGGTGTGGCAGGGACATGGGCTTTGAGAGCGCAATTGGCAGCCTCTCTGCTTGACACCCTTGACACTGACCACCCGAACCCCTGTACCCCTGCAGTTGGGGCCTCTAGGGAGTTGGGGTGTCTCCTCAAACCTGCGCCGCCCATCTGACAGCCTTGGTGGTGGGGCAGATACCTCTCTAGGGCCCGGCGAGTACCCCTGACTGCCCTGTGTCTGTCAGGGTCTTGTTCCCCACACTGGACAGCACCCAAGGCCAGAGCTGCTGCCCCTTGTCTACCCTCACCCACAAGGGTAACCCGGCTGGCAAAGTGTCTTGTGCCACCTCAGAGGCCCCAGAGTTGTTCCATTTGCTCCACCATAGAGACGGTTGGGCTCAGCATCTGCTGGCTGGAAGATAAAGTGTGAGGCGGGGGCACCATCCCCTATAGGCTTGGGGTGCCCCAGTCATCCACTGTCCATGACCATGGAGGGGACTCCCGGCAGGACCAGGCCCTACTCTGCTGACGACTCTCCCAGGGCCATCCACACATGGCAGCCTGACCACCGTAAGCTGCCGATGCCAGGCTCTTAAGTCATTGGGGGCCCCACAGGCCCAGTGGTAGTGCAGCTTCTCGTGGGTCGCCCTGCAGGGGGTTCTGGCATGTGCTAACGGTACCCAAGAAACTGTTGGGGGTCCTCAGGTCCACACGAGCAGTGTTGGCTTCCGGGCCTTATACCCCTAAAACGCAACATGGCCGTTGAGGACATCTCAACCTAGTGACTGGGTGGGGCAAGGCCACCTAAGTTTTCTTGGGGCCTGGGGAAGGGTTCTCTGCACCCACATGGACATGTTGGGGCTGCCTATGTCCCCACCCTACAGCCCTTTGCTCCTTCTAAAAGCCTGTCACACCTTTGTCATCCAGGTCACCTGGTAGCCCTGCAGCCCTCCTATATAACCCTGCATCTTGTCCTGTGGCCACCAAGTTGCTCAGCCCCTCCACAGGCCACTTCTGTCCCGTCAGCCACCGTGGCCAATGGTGGCACCACAGGTAATAGCTTGCCCAGGTGGGGCTATCTGCTTGTCAGAATATTACTAGGCCATGAGCAGGAAAGCAAGGCTTTCGCATGCCACAGCCAAGACATCACACCGGGGAGACACCCCAGCCCCCACAAAAGCTCACAGTGGGACCCCAGAATGTGAGGAAGCAAGGACAGTGAAGTGGGATACTGGGAGCTGAGGAGGACAGGGCCTCTGTTGGGGTGGTGGAATATTCTGGAACTACACAGATGTGGCTCATTACCCCAGCCCCCATAAAAGCTCACAGTGGGACCCCAGAATGTGAGGAAGCAAGGACAATGAAGTGGGATACTGGGAGCTGAGGAGGACAGGGCCTCTGTTGGGGTGGTGGAATATTCTGGAACTACACGGATGTGGCTCATTATCTTGGTGCTGGGGATAGAACCCAGAGCACTATGCTGCCCATACCAGGAAGAGGCCCGGAGCAGTGTTCCTGCAGTCACTTTCTTTTTAAAAATTTATGCATACAGTGTTCTGCCTACCCACCAGAAGAGGGCCACCATGTGTTTGCTGGGAATTGAACTCAGGACCTTTGGAAGAGCAGCCAGTGCTCTTAACCTCTGAGCCACCTCTCCAGTCCCTGCAGTTACTTTCAAATGAAGCAAAGGATTCTCTTCAAATTTAGCTTTATTGTTAAGGAAAGGTTGAAATGCCAAGCATGCTGGCACACTCAGTCTTGTGTGCCATGGCTTCACCATGGTGCCCTCTGTCCACCTGGCCTTCAGTAAAGTGTCCTACAAGCTGCCTCCTCGCCTGTGTGCTTGCCACACACGGAGGACAGCCCCAGGGCAGCAGGGTCCAAGGGATCGGATGCTGGTGGCTAGCTAGGCTCAGAGCATGCGCCTTTACCCGCTTTCACATGTGTGAGTATTGTGGCTGGCTGTGTACCACGTGTGTGCAGCGCACACAAAAGCCAAAAAGGGGGTCAGGACCTTGGAATTAGAGTTACGCGTGCTTGAGACCCACCATGAGTCTTCTGGGAGAGCAGCCAGAACTCTGACCACTTAAGCTGTCTCCCACACATATTTATTTATTTATTTGGAGATGGGGGTGACCCTAGGCCCAGCTGCATGCTGGGATGTGCTCTACTGCAGAGACACCACAGCCCCTGCATTGTTCGGGTTGTGTTATTGTAGTTGATTGGTTTGTTTACATGTTGTCTGTGTGTAAGAGTTCACATGCAAGCACGCACACACATGCAGGTAGCACTCAGAGGACCACTTCTGGTCACTTGCAGGTCACCCAGAGGCTCCCTACCAGGTTCTACATACCTAGTTCTTAGGGATGTCACTCAACTCCCTCATGGGCAAGGCATACATTTCTGCAGGTGAGCAGCTACACGTTCCTGGGGTTAGTCCCACACTCCCATGGCCTCCAGAGAAACCCTCAGTCGCCACACTGTCCCTAGAACTGACCGTGCTGCCGCCGCCGCCTCGGTGCTGGGATGACAAGCTTGAGCCAGTATAGGCCCTGTATGTATGTCTGCATGGAACCAGGGGCTCCCAGCATGCTGGGTGGGAGCAACGCCCTTAGCCTGCTGTTTGTTGTTAAAATCTCGCCCTGAGCCGGGCGTGGTGGCGCACACCTTTAATCCCAGCACTTGGGAGGCAGAGGCAGGCGGATCTCTTATGAGTTCGAGGCCAGCCTGGTCTACAAAGTGAGTCCAGAACAGCCAAGGCTACCCAGAGAGACCCTGCCTTGAAAAACCAAATACAAACAAAAAACAAAAGATCTGGCCCTGTAGCCCAGGCTGGCCTTGAACTCAGAGATCTGCCTGCCTCTGCCTCCCGAGGTTACCGGCAGGCAGATCTCTGTTGGGTTTGAGGCTAGCCTGGTCTACAAAGCAAGTCCAGGACAGTCAAGGATACCCTGTTTCCAAAAAAAAAAGTGTATATGCCTAAGTTTATGCCTGAGCACTGTATAGTGTGCAGGCGGCTCTGGATCCCGGGAAACAGAGTCACAGGCGGTTGTGAGCCATTGCGTGGGTGCTGGAAGGTGAGCCCAGGTCATCTTTGAGAGCTGTAACTCTCGACGGAGGCCTCTGCCCTCTGGCTTTTAAGACGGTCTCTCTCTTTTTTTTTTTTTTTTTTTTTTTTGAGACAGGGTTTCTCTGTGTAGCCCTGACTGTCCTGGACTCACTTTATAGACCAGGCTGGCCTCGAACTCACAGCGATCCGCCTGCCTCTGCCTCCCAAGTGCTGGGATTAAAGGCGTGTGCCACCACGCCTGGCTGAGACAGGGTCTCTTGATGAGCCTGGAGCTCTGGGACTGTAGGGCTGCTGCCCGGAGATGGACGGCCACACCTCCCTCCCTCCGGGGTGCTGGCGTTACAAACACGTTGCTGTCATTTGGGTTTGGGCGCTCGCCTTTGTGCCATCTTCCAGCCCTTTGCTCCTAACCTCTTGGAAAGCCACTTGAGGTGTCTGCCAACCCCCAGGTTTGCATCTTCAAAGGGACTACGTGTCTCTGCCTCTCCCTGCTGTGTGTGCTGAGCTCTGTGCTCCTCCACTTCAGGAGACCAGGACCAGTTCAAATCCCCGAGGGGAGGAGATGGCAGAGGTGACCCGCTTGACTGGCTGCATCCCGGTGCAGCCTCTCACTTTGACTAGCTGCCAAGGATGCTGGAGTTTCTGCCTAGTCAAGGACGAGGCCTGTAGCTAGCCCAAGGAGTGGCCAGACTTTTTACACCCCCCACCCCCACCCCGAGGCAGGGTTTCTCTGTGTAGCCCTAACCGTCCTGGAGCTTGCTCTATAAACCAGGCTGGGCTCCTCAAACCCACAGGGATCCGCCTGCCTCTGCCTCCAAAGTGCTGGGATTAAATGCCACCACGCCGGGCTTTCATTTAATAATAACGATGATAATATAATTATTATTTTAAAAATAAACTTTCACTTCATGGCCCTGGCTGGCCTAGATGGCTTGGAACTTAAAAGCGTGAGCCACCACACCCTGCCAGCTCTTGGCCTTTTAATTAGGATGAGGTGGCTTCTGGGCAGGGGAACCCACACACTGGAGGTGTGAGGACACTCCTGGAGGGGTACATGGGAGGGGGGCAGGAGCACTGCTGTGGCTAAGGGAACTACAGAACGGAGCAGCCTCTGCCACAGACCCCACATAAGCTGACCTGCAGTCTGCTGTAGGCAAAGGCCCATCCTGTCCCCTGCTGTTCATCCTAAGAAATCTCAACAGGAACACTGAAGTGTGTGTGCTCCAGCAGGGGACAGGATGGCCCTGGCGGTGTGAAGAGCCAGTGACTATGATGAGATGCCCCATCCAGGGTACACGACCCTCTCCACCCCCAAGGAGAGGATAAGTAGTCGGGAAAGAGACGACCTCAGGGGCTGCCCAGGCACCACGCCATGGCAAGAGGTATCCGATCAGGGCAATGAGCGAGCAGGATGCCACAGTGCGGGCTCTGGGTCCCCAGGTCATTAGGTTTGCTTGAGACTGAGGCCCAGACTCGGGAGAAGACAGGCCCTGGGAGGGGCGCCACACTTTTGTGCGGAGACGGGTTTTATGACTCTAGGGGTGGATTCGGGGAGCGGAATCGCTGTACCTGAAACGTGAGAGGGACAGCTGGGACTAGCCAGACACCGAAGAGGGACCATAGCTACGCCTCTGCGATGGGATGGAGTCCGTGGCTTGGAGGTGACTGCGAGATAAATCCCTGCCACAGGGTCCCCATGGTCCCCAGGCCCACGGGGAGGAACTCCCTGCTCTCGAAGGGCGAGGACTGACTTGGGGGAAAGGGGGATAGACACCGGAGGGGGCCCCCACACTTGTGCGCACAGAATAGAGTTCTTATCTTCCAGTGGGATGCAGGAGGGGGTAAACTGTGACCGCAAAGTGATCCCCGACAGAAGGTCCCCAGGTGTGCACTGGGAGGAGTACTGGGAAGGGAGGGGAAGCGAGGGATGATGGCGAGGGCCCGAGGCGCACACGACCCATCCCAGATCCCCCGGGACGCACGGAGGTGGCGGAGAGAACAGCCGGCTCCGCCGACCCACCTGCGGTGCCTCCCGCACGTGCGAGCCGGCCGGGGGAGGGGGAGGGGGAGGGTCCGCGCCCTGGGCGGGGGCGGGGCAAACACGTGACCGCCGGCCCGGCCCGCGCGTGCGCAGCAGCGGTGCCCATTGTTGGCCGCGGTGACGTCGCGGGGCGGGGCCGGGGCGGGGCGGCGGGAGGGCGGAGGGAGGGAGGGCACGAGCGTCCCGTGCCACCGCCGCCGCCGCCGCCGCCGCCGCCGCCTCGGCCGCCCAGGAGCCGCCGCCAGCCCCGCCACAGCGCCACCGCCCCGCAGCCCCGCGTCCCCGCAGCATCCCCGCGCCGCCGTCCCCGCCCCGCCGCTGGATGCCGGCGGCCGGCGGCCGAGCTCGCAGACGCGGAGGGCGGCGCGGGCGGCGGCGGCGGCGCGGGCCCGAGCGCTAAAGCCATGCCGGGCTCCACCGGGCAGCCCGACGCGGGCGGCGCGGGAACCGGGACCACCGCCGGCGACCCCGGGCATCCGCACCCTGCGCTCCCGGGAGCGGAGGATGCCGCGCCCCGGCCGCCACCCGAGCCCGACGACGCGGCCGCTGCGCTGCGCCTGGCGCTGGACCAGCTGTCCGCGCTCGGGCTGGGGGGCGCGCGCCCCGGAGATGAGGAGGGGACGGCGACGCGCGGCGCAGACGGGGCGGCGGAGCGCGGAGAGGATGGGCCCGCGCCCCCCGACGAGCTCGAGGCGGCCGTGGCGCCCCCGGTGACTGGTGCGCCCTCGATGGGCGTGGGACCCTCGATGACCGGTGCACCGTCGATGGTCGTGGCACCCTCGGTGACTTGTGCACCCTCGATGGCACTGGCACCGTCGGTGACCAGTGCACCCTCGATGGCCGTTGGACCCTCGGTGACTTGTGCACCCTGTATGGCTGTGGCACCCTCGGTGACCATGGCACCCTCGATGGCACTGACATCCTCGGTGACCGTAGCACCCTCAGTGACTGTCGGACACTCGGTGACCCTGGCACCCACGATGCCCGTGGCTTCCTCGGTGGCCCCCGGCGGGCTGCCTCTTCTGGACCCCGACGTGAGCCCCCGGCCATCTCCCCCAGATGTGTTCGCCAGCTTCGCGCCACACCCGGCCGCCCTGGGTCCCTCGACGCTGCTGGCTGAGCAGTTGAACGTGATCGGCAGTCGCAAGAAGGGCGTGAACATGACCGAGTGTGTGCCGGTGCCCAGCTCCGAGCATGTCGCGGAGATCGTGGGTCGCCAGGGTGAGTGCCGTCGGGGGGGTGCAGGGGCACGCTTATCCTTATGGATAGGAGTCCAGGGGAGGGTGTATGTTTTGGGGAGAGTAAGGGCCATTCTTAATCCTATGTGGATGTGACCAGTAGACCCCCCCAAGGGACACGCCCCGCGTGGGTTTTGGGCCTCCGTGGATGCCTTGGCGCCTTTGTTAAAAGCTGCTGGCTGCTGAAGAAGTTGGGCACAGCCCAAGCTGTGGCCACTGCTGCCGCCGCCTTTGTCTGGGTTCCCAGGGACAACCACAGTCCATGTACGGTATCTGGGGACACTCTAAGACACAGGCCCCTCAGAAGCAGCCATGGGCAGTGGGTGCTCCACCCCCCCCCCCATAGACATGGGGCGGGGCCAGCTCGGATTTGTTAGCCCACAGAGGGTGCCCGGAGGGTCAGGATTGAAGTGTAGTAGTTTAGAAGGTGCCTTCCTCAGCTCCCTGGCTTGGGGGGTTCCAGACTGGGGATGCTTTTGGCTGAGGAAGAAAAAGGACTGTAGCATTAGGGGTACCCTTAGCCTGGAAATCTGAGGTTTATAGGAGGGTCTCCTGGCCGCAGAAGCTCCCCATGGGGTGCACTCTGCCTGTCTGAATAGGCTGACCCCCCGCAGGCCCAGGGTGTAGGGATTCAAGCTACCCAGGAGATGGGGTCCCTGCCGCAGCACCGTGGAGCTGGGGAGTGTCTCTGTTGCCCGCCCATTGTTCTCTTTGTTCGAAAGCCAGGCTGAGATTCGCACGGTGACATCAGGCCAGCCGTTGCTCATTGGCCCTTGAGCTGCTGGGGCGGGCAGGAGGGTGGTGGGCAGTGCCCGGCCGTTCACACACCCACAAGCCTGGATAGCGGTGGCCCCCAAATTTCCCCTGCCCATCCCCACCCACAGCAGCCCATTCCTAGCACCCCCTACCGAGAGTGGGGCAACAACCTGGTTCTAAGAACTTTAGGGTGGGGCTCAGCCGTCCCCTGGACCCTCTGAAACCGAGAGAGGCGGGGTGGGGTGGTTTAAATCGCAAGGATAGCTGTCGCTCCCCAGCAGCCAGCAGTGGGTGGGGCAGAGCCAGCGCCTCCTGTCTTTTTGGTTGTTCATTTACCTGTTCCATGCCTACGGAGAATAGACTGTGCTGGGCCTAGGGGTTTGTGCTGAGGGTGGGGACCAGTCACCGAGAGAGCCAGCTGTCCCTTTGTGTAGGCAGCTTCTGCCACCCTAGGCTGGCTTCCCAGGTAACCCCCCTTCCAATGCATCCCCTGTCAGGGTAGCATTACTAGGCTTGTTCAGGGTCTGTATGGACACAAGTAGAGTCAAGGCCTGTAATCTTTTGTCCCAAAGTCACCTGGCTGCTGTCTCTTCCTGGGGCGGGTCCCACTACAGTCCTGTGTGGGTAGCTGAGTACTCGGGTGTTAGGGAGTCAAACCCAAGGTGTCAGGCTGAGTTCCAGTCTGCTGTGTTATTGGGACCCAGATTTTTGGGTGGCCGACAGCAAGATTGGCCCCTGAGCTCCCTCCCCTCTGCTGGTGTGGGTAGCCCCCCCCCCATCACTAAGTCCTGGCTCTGTGTGTAAATGAGATCAGTCAGACCCACGTGACCGTCGGCCTCAGGGTCCTTCCTCCTAACCATCCGTGGTACCCAGCCTTTCCCACACAAATGCATCTAGCCTACTTGGCTTTTTGTTGCTGTGATAAAACACTGGTCAAAAGCAGTTTGGGAGGGAAAGGCTGCAGCCCTCTGCTGGGGGAAGTCAGGGCAGGAGCCTGCTGCCTGCCGGCCTCAGCCTGCTCAGCCTGCTTTCCTACACACCCCAGGACCACCTGCCCAGGGACGGCACCGCCTGCAGTGGGCTGGGCCACTCATCAATCACTCTGCAGTCCCGCCCACAGGCCAGTCTGACGGACACAGTTTGTCAGTGTCATGTTGACAAGCCACCTATCAAGTCCTTTGACCTCTTGTCCAAGTGCTGGTCCCCACCTTGTTCTCCACAGTGCTTCCCTGAACCCCTTGGAGTTATCCATCAAAAGCCAGGTTGTGTGCACCCATTCCCCTGACCAGCTTGTCCCCTGGCCTCATTCTTTGCAGATGAAGAATGGGTTGGAGGGCATTTTGGCCACGCCCCCAGCCCCTCACTGGGGGATACTTGGTTGGAGCTCCATCGCCCCCCCAGTCACGCCCCCATTCCCAGGCAGCCCCAGCTCTGTGTTTTGTTGTTGTTTTGGTTTTTCCAGACAGGGTTTCTCTGTGTAACAGCTCTAGCTGTCCTGGCCTCGAGCTCACAGAGATCCACCTGCCTCTGCCTCCCAAGTGCCGGGATTAAAGGCGTGCGCCACCACCGCCCAGCCTAGCTCTGTGTTTTGTTTGTAGCCCAGGCTGACCTCCATCTTAGAGCAGTTCCCCCTCAGCCTCTGGTGTGCAGAGGTGACAGGTGTGGGCCAGCATGTCCTGCGCCTTGTAGCCTCTTGGTCCTTAGAGCTGCTATCTGGGCCAAGGCAGGTGGCACAGCCCGGGAGAAGCCACTGGCTGGAGTGGGAGGGGTCCTGGTGAGCGAAGATTCACTGCCAGCTTCTTCCCTTGGTCACACGCCTGTCCCCAGCTGCCGCCATCTCCCGCAGTTGCGTCCCAGCCTTCTACGTGGAATACAGTCTGTGGGCCAGGCTGCTGTACCTCCAGGGCCTCCACCCCACCCCGCCCTGCCCCACCCCACCCCACCTGAAGTGGGGCAGAGTGCCCTACATACATATGAGGGATCCAGGCCAGGACAGACAGATCACTTTGGGGTGTCAGTGCAGAGACTTTGGATACCAGCTTGCTATTTGGGGTCCAATGGGAAAAGGCATGTAGAGCTGAGCAGGAGGAACAGCCCCCCTTAAACCCCGGCCTAGGAGATGGCAGAAACTGGCCACACTTCCCAGTTGTGAGAGAGGTGTCACATTTCCCAGTTTATTCAAAATTGGGGCACTGCTGAGCCCCGCAACCCCCAGCTCCCGTCTTGGTGGTGTGTTCTCCTGGGTCCGCTCGCATTAAACCGTCTGATCCGATGCTGGGACAGGAGCCACACTGCTACCCTCTGGGACCCCGTAGCAGTTAGTGTGGCCCAACTCCACCTCTCAGACGTCCAGCCCCTAGGGCAGCCACCAAGGGGGCCCCCAGATGTCTACAACCCAAGGGCACTCCTGGGTACCCCCCCAGGGAGTGGGTGTCAAAGGCTTCAGAGACCCATGGGACTTTCTGGGGTGCTCCAGAGTGACCCCAGAGTCTACCATCAAGCTGAGGCCCTACTGCAGCCTGGCAGGCGTCCTGACCTCCGCCCACACACGCTGGCCTCAACCCTCCACACAGCCAGTCCTGGAGATGAGACTGAACTTGTGGCAATCCTCCTGCCTCAGCCTCCCAAGTGCCGGGATAGCAAAAGTGTGTACCACACTACCACCGAAGGTGGTGGCAGGCTCCCCACATTGATTTACTGCATTCCAGCTAAGACTGGGGAGCTACACAGTCAGACCACAGAGGGTGGATGGGACCAGGTTCCCTTCCTTTTAAAATTCTATTTGTTCAGCCATTCCTTGGGGGAGGGTGGATTCAAGACAGGACTTGTGGGAGCTGGTTCCCTGTGCCACCATTGGTCCTGGCTATTTATTTTTTTTTGAGACAGGGTTGCTCCGTGTAGCCTGGGCTTCCCTGGACTCGCTCTGTAGACCAGGCTGGCCTGGAACTCACAGCAATCCACCTGCCTCTGCTGGGATTAAAGGTGTGTGCCACCACCTCGCCTGGTCCTAACTATTTAAACTTCAGCCATCAAGCTTGGCACCGAGGCCCACGGGCCCAAGGGCCCACGGGCTTTCCCCTGCTAGGGAGATGCTCTCCTGGCCAGTTCTTTGCACTCAGATGCAGATGTAGGGAGTCCGTGTACTGTCTGGGTACAGACTGTGGAAGATGGCTCACAAGTTGGGGCACCCTGGATCACCTGTCTGCCGTCTTCCTAGGGTGCAAGATCAAGGCCCTACGTGCCAAGACCAATACCTACATCAAGACGCCAGTGCGCGGCGAGGAGCCGGTCTTCATCGTGACTGGCCGCAAGGAGGATGTGGAGATGGCCAAGCGTGAGATCCTGTCGGCCGCCGAACACTTCTCACTTATCCGCGCCACGCGCAGCAAGGCGGGTGGGCTGTCAGGGGCCACCCCAGGGCCCCCCAACCTGCCAGGCCAGACTACCATCCAGGTGCGCGTGCCCTACCGCGTGGTGGGACTTGTGGTGGGGCCCAAGGGCGCCACCATCAAACGGATCCAGCAAAGGACGCACACATACATCGTGACCCCGGGGCGCGACAAGGAGCCCGTGTTCGCCGTGACCGGGATGCCAGAGAACGTCGACCGGGCGAGAGAGGAGATTGAGGCTCACATCACGCTGCGCACTGGGGCCTTCACCGACGCGGGGCCCGACAGCGACTTCCACGCCAACGGTACCGACGTGTGTCTGGACCTGCTGGGAGCCGCAGCCAGCCTCTGGGCCAAGGCCCCCCACCCAGCACGGAGGCCCCCCACAGCCACCAGCAGCCTGCGTGGGGACAGCGCCCTGGGTGCAACCAGCTCTTCTGAGCCCTTCTATGTGGGCAGCCGTGGAGGGCCACCGCTGCCGGACCCAAGTCCCAGCAGCCCCTATGGGGGCTCTGGCAACGGGGGCTTCACGTTTGGCGGGGATGGGCCCGGTGCCCCCACGGGGACAGCCGCCCCCGAAGATTGCGACTTTGGTTTTGACTTTCTGGCGCTGGACCTGACGGTGCCTGCCGCGGCCACCATATGGGCGCCCTTCGAGCGAGCCGCGCCCCTGCCAGCCTTCAGCGGCTGCCCCACGGTTAATGGGGCACCCGCACAACCCAACACAGGTACCCGGCGCAGCAGCGGCGGGGCCGCCAGCACGCCACGCCACTCACCCACCCTACCTGAGCCCGGAGGACTGAGCCTGGAGCTGCCGCTGGCGCGTCGCGGCGTCCCAGATCCAGTGGGTGCTGTGCCGTGGCGACCCCCACAGAGCACACTGCCGCCCTTCTCCACGACCCCCTCTCTGCCCAACACCACCCCGGCGTCCTCCACCCTGGACACCGTGGCCTCAGAGGGCAGCCACAAGCCATCTACCACAGCGGCGACTTCCTCTGCGCCCACAGTGGCCCCGGGCCCGCCCGCCGCAGCCTTGGCCCGCGAGTGCGTGGTGTGCGCTGAGGGCGAGGCCATGGCTGCCTTGGTCCCCTGCGGCCACAACCTCTTCTGCATGGATTGTGCTGTCCGCATCTGTGGGAAGAGTGAACCAGAGTGTCCCGCCTGCCGCACGCCGGCTACCCAAGCCATTCATATCTTTTCCTAGTGTACCTCTACTCTTGGGGCAGCCCTGGCTTGGGCCTCGGGGTGGGAGAGGAGGGACAGGGCAGGACTGGGGTGGTGACGTGGGGCCTGGGCTGCGGGGCGGTGGAGGGGCCCATGCGTCTCGCAAAGAGCTTTAACTCCTGCAGCAGGCGTCGAGGCCATCAGCTTACGGCCCAGCGGCAGCGCCTCCGTTCTTGACAAGTGACAGTATTGAGTGAGCCGGTGACAGTAAGCCGGAAAATTCTGTTTGCACTTTTTATTAGGACACCCCTCCCCGTTTCCGGGGTGATCTTAAAACAAAAAAAATAACACGATATTTACAACTCTCGCTGGATTTAACAGTGTGGATTCTTGTAGAAACTTCCAGAAAAAGGCAGGTGGCATTCCCTCCCCCCTCCCCGGACACATACACACACACACTCCCTTTTTTTGGGGCAAATATATACCATTTTGTACATCAGCCACGGGGTGGCCAGAGGAGGGTAAGGGGAGGGTATCCAAGGGGCGTCCCATCAACAAATTTATAACTTTTGTTTTATTGTGGCTTTTGTTTCGTTTTTTAAATTAAGATTCAGTGTTGCGGTTTTGTTTTTTTTTTTTTTTTTTTTTTTTTTTTGTTTTGTTTTTTTTTTTTTGTCTTGTTTTGTTTTGTTTTTTAAAAAGGTTTCTAAAGGTTTTTTTTTATTATTTTTACTTCATACTTCCTGTGTATATGTAGGGAATTTATATTAGATATATGTACTTTACGGAATAAATTTTAAGAACTAAAATATATTTTATTTTAAATAAAGCAACGGACCTTTAATCTTTGACAGCTAAATCACTGATTATATATTTGCTGAACTGATTTAAGGGTTTTAAAAACATTGTATCCAGAGTTTTATTTTTGGACTTGAAAGCCTTCTTAATAAAGTTGTTTTCCTATATGTAAGCACTGGCGTCCGCGTGGTATGGGAGGAGGGAGACCCTAAGGATAGAGCTTCAGAGCTGTGCTTGGCGCCATAGCCCCCCAAACTGTGAAATCCTGGCACGCCTGACAGACGACACTGGGATAAACTGCCAGTCGGTCCCGCAACCATACCCTTCCCTTTATTATGCTGTCTGTGATCCACAGAAAGGCAAGCAGCCTCTGGGGGCTCTCTGCCCACCCCTGCAGCCCCTCTAGGATGTGGAGAGACCAATGGCAGTGTAAGGGTTGTTGGTTGGTGGACACCCCCACTTACATACAGACAGCCTGGCATGTCTGACCACAGGGAGGGGCTGCCGGCCAAGGGGTAGGGACGGCGGCAAAGCCCTCCGCAGGACGCCACGGAAGCTCAACGCGGTAAGCTGATGATGAGTTCTGTTGGGGTTACTCACAGGCGTGCAGGTGAGGGGGTCACAGGAACAGAACTGAGCTGCATCCCTGACGTCCACCCCTGCGTAGGTGACAGGTCACACAGCTGGGAACCCGGAGAGCACATGGTCACTGCCTGGTTGAGCTACACAGCCCTCCCCCTAATTGCTTTCACCTTGCATAACTTAGGGAGAGGCCCTCCTGACAGACACGGGACCCCAGAGGGTCACAAACGTCCACCTCTTTCCTGGCCACAGTTCTAGCCCCAGGTACTAGTAGACTGCAGAGGCAGAGCCCACGGAGGGGCCAGGCGTGCCACAGGCTTCCTGGAGGAGGTGACAGGCTATCAGATGCACGCAGGCAAAGAAGGAAGAGGCAGGACACTGCACCTGGTACCCCCCCCTCCCCTCCAGAAGAAAGGGGTCGCTCCTAAGACCTGCCCCCTACTTGGCTCATCTCTACCACACAAGCAAAGAACCTCCCATAGGACCCTATGCCCTAAAGGGGGCTTTCCAGGAGTGATTGAGGTTGAGCCTGGAGGTTGAGGGGTGTAGCAGGGCAGGCCTTTAAGGCAGAGGCAGGAGGATCTCCAAGTTCAAGGCCAGCCTGGTCTACACAGCAAGTTCCAGGACAGCCAGGGCTACACAAAAACCCCCAAAAAATAGAAATAAGAAAAGGGGGGTGTGGCCAGGCGCTGGTGGCGCACGCCTTTTAATCCCAGCACTCGGGAGGCAGAGGAAGGAGGATCGCTGTGAGTTCCAGGCCAGCCTGGTCTACAGAGTGAGTCCAGGACAGCCAGGGCCACACAGAGAGACCCTGTCTGTAGGAAGATAAACATGTTTTGTGTTGATCTCAAGTGTGGGACTGGGAACAGACCAGTGACACAGCAGAATGTTTACCCCCTTAGAAGTCGAACCACTTCAGCCACTTGGTGGGGGAGCTTGGATGTTGGCTTCTGAAAACATCCCTGTAGAGACTCTTAAGAGGAGATAAATATGTATATGAGCCCAAAACCAAGAGGCTTGAGAGAGAGAGGACTTGGGGTTGTTTTGGCTGTTATCAACACTTAGAGAGACACTCCTAGAGAGAGCTGCTCCAGGGAAGGCTTCAAGGCTCTGGACTCCAGCTGAGGCTTCAGGTTCGGGTTGCTCCAGGTTCCAGCAGCATCTTTGGTGGGATTACTGATCTGCTGAGGTCCTGCTGGGTACGCCAGGAGGATCCTTCCTCAGAACTGATATCCTTAAGGTTTCATTACTGTGTTCTTTAATCTCCTTTTCCGATTGTTCGGGTTAGTCTGGTTGTAAGGGAGGTAGGCTCATTTAATAAGTTCATAATAAAATATAGTTGTTAAGAAAATTGAGCCTACACCTGTCTGGGGGGAAAAAGAGGAGGGAAGCTTAAAGTGGGGGTGGGGGTGGGGCTGGAGCTCCCATAGAGTGCTTACCCAGCATTCATGGGGCCCTGGGGTCCAGACCTGCACTGTGAGAGGCAGTCGTGCCTTACAGGCCTGTTGTCCCTGCACCCAGGAGGCGGAGGCAGGATTAGGAGCAAACAGCGAAGCGAGTCAGACAGGAGGCTTCGCCTGAGGAGATGTGGACGCAGCCCACGGACACTCAGACCGCAGCCTTCAGGATAACAGAGCCAGTCCGGAGGTGGCACATGTTTCAATGACTCCAGGGAGGCCTTTTGTCCCTGTGTATCCCTGAGCAAAAGAAACTAAAATATCAAAGGCCACAAGGGTGAGTGGCAGGGCAGCAGGGCAGCCTGACTGTGGCCACAGGCAGCCTGGGCACAGGATGCCTAGCCTGGCTAAACTGCAGAGACAGCACCTGCAAGGGGCCAAGGACTCAGAAACAGGTGGGGTGGATGGGCTTTCAGAGGCAGGGCTGCAGCCACAGGGGCCGGTGAGCTGCTGCGTGGGTGCTGGGACCCAAACCTGGTCCTCTGAGGGAGCAGCCCATGCTGTTTCCAGCCCCAGCCTCTTTATTTTCTTTGTTTGTTTTTGGTTGGTTTGGTTTGGTTTTTTAAGACAGGGTTTCTCTGTGTAGCCTTGGCTGTCCTGGACTCACTTTGTAGACCAGGCTGGCCTTGAACTCACAGCGATCCGCCTGCCTCTGCCTCCCGAGTGCTGGGACTAAAGGCGTGCGCCACCACAGCTGGCTTCTTCCTTCCTTCGTCCCATCCCTCTTTCCTTCTCTTTTCTCACTCAGATTCTCACCATGTGGCTGGCTTCACCATGAGGCCAGGCTGCCTCCAACTCACAGAAATCCACCTGCCTCTGCCTCCTGATTTGCTGGGGTTAAAGGTGCACACCACCATGCCTGCCGTCTTTGTAGAAAAGATTCATGTTATAGGGCTGGAGCAATGATGGCTCAGAGGACCCAGTTTTGGTACCCAGCACCCATTGGTGTAGTTTACAGCCACATTGACTCCAGCACAGGAGACCAGTGCTATCTTAATCTCCTTGAGCACACACATGTGGCATCCAATCACACGGAGGACGTGATTATATTAAGTAAACACATTTAAATTAAAAAAAAATTTTTTTTTTTTTTTACACTAGCCATAATCCCAGCACTCAGGAGGCAGAGGCATGCGGATCTTTGGTTTGGTTTGGTTTGGTTTGGTTTGGTTTGGTTTGGTTTGGTTTGGTAGACCAGGCTGGCCTCAAACTCACAGCAATCCGCCTGCCTCTGCCACCTGAGTGCTGAGATTAAAGGCATGCACCACCACGCTCGGCTCAGACAGATCTTTATGAGTTCCAGGACAGCCTTGTCTACAAAGCGAGTCCCAGGACAGCCAAGACTACACAGAGAAACCCTCTTTTGGAAACAAACAAACAAACAAACAAACAAAAAACAGAGCAGTAAGAATTCCTTGCCACCGGACCAGCTCTCAGCAGCCCCTCGTGCGTTTCTTTAGTTTCTGTGGTTCTGTGTGTACGCGCCTGTGGAGGGCAGTGTGCAGGAGTCGCTCCTCTCCCCATGTGGCTTATGGGAACTGAACTTGGTCACCAGGCTTGGCATCGACCACCTGTCCAGCTGGCCCGATTTTCACTTTTTGGCAAAGCCTTTTAGTACACTGGTGTGAATGCTACAGTGTGTGTGTGTGTGTGTGTGTGTGTGTGTGTGTGTCACAACTCAGCTGCTGCTGTTCCTCGTGAATCTTGCTGTCTCCACTTCTCATCCTCATTCCAGACACTGAGGTTTACACACGCTGCCTCCTTTACCTGGACTGGAAGTCCCTCCTCACCTGTGCATGGCGGGCTCTCGTCCCACGGAGCCCTGTCCTCAGCTTTGAGAGGAGCTGGCCCTCAGGTGTCCCCAGCCACCCTGTTCCACTTTTAACATCCAGGAGTGGGCGCTACATGCTGCACGCGCAGCTCATCAAGGGTCTACAATGGGCTGGAGGGTGGGTAGAGCACTGGCTGCTCTTGCAGAGGACCAGGGTTCAATCCCCCAGCGTGCAGATGGTGCCTCACAACTCTCTGTAACTCCACTTCCAGGGGATCTGACCTCCTCTTCTAGTCTCAGTGGTAGCCGGACATACAATAGGCAAAACACCATAGTAGGTGCTACTTTTTAACTCTCGCTTGTTTGTTTGGTTGGTTTGGCTGCCTTAGTTTGTCCACAGCTGACAGACACAGTGTGAGGTGTGAACAGGGGCAGAGCATTTCCCAGCTGCAGTTAGTAGCAGTCTGAGCACTCTGGGAGAGTATAAATATCAGAGCCCAGAGAGAGGAGGGGACTTTGAGGAGGGTGGAGCAGGGGAGGCTGCTTGTTCGACCTGCTGCATTTGCCGTTTGCTGTTCCTGGACAGATTGGTATTTACCCAAGGAACTCTAAGACACTAACCAGCAGGAACTAAGTCTAAAGAGGTCTACGTCCCCTGTCCCTTCTAACCTTTCTCTCCTACCTAGTGTCAGGGGTGGGGAGGTGGGTTGGAAGGGAGGTAGAGGCATTAAGTAATCCCAAATAAACTGGGCGGTGGTGGCGCACACCTTTAATCCCAGCACTCGGGAGGCAGAGGCAGGTAGATCACTGTGAGTTCGAGACCAGCCTGGTCTACAAAGTGAGTCCAGGACAGCCAGGGCCACACAGAGAAACCCTGTCTCGAAAAAAGAAAAAGAAAAAGAAAAGAAATCCCAAATAGGAGTTTAAAAAGTAAGCTGGGTGGTGGTGGCGCATGCCTTTAATCCCAGCACTCCAGAGGCAGAGGCAGAAGGATCTCTGTGAGTTCGAGGCCAGCCTGGTCAACAGAGAGAGTTCCAGGACAGCCAAGGCTACATAGAGAAACTCTGTCTCAAAAAACCAAAAGGAAAAAATTCTCCCAGGACAAGTATTCTGCCGCCCCCGTTCGGCCACAGGTGCACATACCACCCTCCCCACACGCACATGCTTGCACTTCCAACACCTGACGCTAGGTGGCGAAGCTGCCACGCCGGGCCTGGTCCTGCCAAGCAGCCCACACCCGGACCCTCCAGTGGAATGTCACAGGACCCCAGGGGTTCTGTTCTATCGCCCCGGCCTCTAGCAGTGGTAACAGGAATGCGTTTTTAAAATTAAAACCGTGTATTTATTTTTTTAGTGTATTTATTCTTTTTTAAAAGATTTATTTATTTATTGTATGTGAGTGCTTTATCTGCAGAAGAGGGCATCAGATCACATTATAGATGGTTGTGAGCCACCATGTGGTTGCTGGGAATTGAACTCAGGACCTCTGGAAGAGCAGGCGGCGCTCTTAACCACTGAGCCATCTCTCCAGCCCCCTAGTGTATTTATTCTTAACTCGCGAATACATGACAACTACAGCTTCCCCTACCTCCCCTCATTTACACACACACACACACACACACACACACACACACACCGTTCCCTGGATCCACAGTTACTCGGTTTCCCTTCAGAAAAAAAAGCGAGCCTCCCAGGGATATGACGGTACAGCGCCCAGCAGGTTGCAACAAAACGAGGCACAAATCTTCATCCGAGGCTGCATAAGGCGACCCAGTGGGAGGAAAAGGGTCCCAAGAGCAGGTGAGAGTCAGAGGCACCCCTACTCCCACTGTTAGGAGTCCCCCCACAAAACACCAAGCCGACAACCACCGCGTATTTGCAGAGGACCTGGAGCAGTCCTTGGCAGGATGCATCAGTCTCTGTGACGCACCCCTCCTCCTCCTTTTCCCGTGATCTGATTGGTTGATTCCGCAGGCCATGCTGGGTTTTAAGTATTCAATTACTTTATCCCAGCCCAGGCAGGTGGATTGCCGTGAGTTTCAGGCCAGCCTGGTCTACAAAGCGAGTCCAGGACAGCCAGGGCTACACAGAGCAACCCTGTCTCAAAAAAAAAAAAAAAAAAAAAAAAAAGAAAAAAGAAATTCTATTTTTTTTTTTTCTTCAGACAGCATCTTACTATGCAGCCCTGGATGTCCTGGAATTCTCAATGTAGACCAGGCTGGTCATGGACTCTTAGAGAGCCACCTGTCTCTGCCTCCCGGGCCCTGGGATTAAAGATGTCTGCTGCTATGTCCCATTTCACCTGTGGCTTTGTGTGCCTGACTCCAGGCTGAGAGCTGAATAGCTACATGATGGCTGATGGTGTGCGAGTGTCATCCCAGTTCTCAGGAAGCAGAGGCAGGAGGATCTCTGTGAGTTCCAGGTCAGAGAAAGACTTGGTCTCAAAAACCAAGAAACAAAAATAGCCATCACAATGTCTCAGGGGCACCTGAGTGACGTTCTCTTTCTTTCTTTCTTTTTAATTTATTTGTTATATGAGTGCTTTATCTGCAGAAGAGGGCATCAGATCACATTATAGATGGTTGTGAGCCACCATGTAGCTGCTGGGAATTGAACTCAGGACCTCTGGAAGAACAGGCTGTGCTCTTAAGCTCTGAGCCATCTCTCCAGCCCCCAATACTGTCATTTTGGGGAGGGGGTTCGAGACAGGGTCTCTCTGTGTGGCATTAGCTATCCTAGACTCACTTTGTAGACCAGGCTGGCCTAGAACTCCACAGCGATCCGCCTGCCTCTGCCTACTGAGTGCTGGAATTAAAGGCGTGTAGCACCACTCCCAAATAATATTGTCATTTTAAAAAAAGATTTATTTATTATTATGTATACAGTGCTCTGCCTACATGTACATCTGCAGGCCAGAGGAGGGCACAGATCACATTAGAGATGGCTGTGAGCCACCATGTGGTTGCTGGGAATTGAACTCATGACCTCTGGAAGAGCAGTCAGTGCTCTTAACCGCTGAGCCATCTCTCCAGCCCCCAATACTGTCATTTTTTAAATCTCCTCCCATACCATGAAATCCTCTTTCCTTGGCTATTTACATATTTAAAATTTTTTATTTGAGACCGGGCGTGGTGGCACATGCCTTTAATCCCAGCACTCGGGAGGCAGAGGCAGGTGGGTCGCTGTGAGTTCGAGGCCAGCCTAGTCTACAAAAAAAAAAGAGGGAGTCTAGGACAGCCAAGGCTACAGAGACATAGAGAAACCCTGTCTCGAAAAACAAAAAACAAACAAACAAACAAAATTATTTGATTTTATATGCTTTTCAGTCTGCGCACTAACCTGCATGCATGCAGTACCTGCACAGGCCAGAAGAGGGCGACAGAGCCCCTGGAGCTGCAGTTACAGATGGAAGGGGACTACCAGGCGGGTGCAACCTGTGGGGGCCGCTTCTCTCCTTTAAGGGCGTGATAGGGAGACTGGACTCAGGCCCTTAGGCATGGCGGCGACCTTCCTCACCCTCGGAGTGGCCATTACTTTCTTTTCTCCTTTTCAAATAATTAATGCAGAGTCTCTTTCCCCTGAGCTAGCGGTAGTTTTCTTGGGGTACCCTGGACCCGAAGAGTGCTGAGCAGTGACCCTGGCCTCTGCTCACTGCACGCCGGGAAATCCCTGAGTCCTGGCAGCTCTCATGTCCCCAAAGTGTTCTGAGAAGGCAGAAGCTTTCTGCCCACTCTTGCTATTTTCTATTTATTTATTATTGGGTTTTTCGAGACAGGGTCTCTCTGTGTCGCCTTGGCTGTCCTGGACTCACTCTGTAGACCAGGCTGACCTGGAACTCACAGCGATCCGCCTGCCTCGGCCTCCCCAGTGCTGGGATTAAAGGCTGTGCCACTATGCCCGGCCCTATTTAATTATTGTATGTGTATGGGTGCTTTGCCTGCAAGTGCCTCTGTGCACCACATGAATACTTAGCACCATGGAGGTCAGAGTTGGATCCCCTGGAGTTACAGATGGTTGTGAGCCTCTGTGTGCATGCTGGGAATCGAACCCGGGTCCCCTGGATGGGAACCCGTCAGTGATCACAAGCCTGCTCCGCGAGGGGTCACCTCCGTTCATGGTGTTTACGGAGGATCCAGAGGAGGAAATCTGCGTCCTGCTCTGTCACTCTGCACCTGTTCCCGTGTGACAGGGCCTCTCACTGAACCTGCGCTGGAGGCAGCGCACCCCGGGACCATCCTGTCCCCTCCCCACACCGAGATGGAGTTTGGAGATGGAGTTTGCGGCTGTTACTGTGAGTGTTGGGGATTTGAACTCATCTTTTTTTTTTTTTTTTTTTTTTTTTTTTTTTTTGAGAGTGGGTCTCTCTGTGTAGCCTTGGCTGTCCTGGACTCACTTTGTAGACCAGGCTGGCCTCGAACTCACAGCGATCCACCTGCCTCTGCCTCCCAAGTGCTGGGATTAAAGGCGTGCACTACCACACCCGGCTTCACCTCCTTATTCTTGCCACAGCCTCGTCTTTATGTCGCCGAGCAGGGGCTACATGGACTGCCCGTCACCGTCGGTGCCCAGGCTCACCCAGCATTCCAGCTTTGTCTTGCGCCCCAGATGGAAGCGGCTTACAGCCCAGGACGAGTTCTATCTAAGCTGTTGGTCAGGAAGAGCCATGAGGACGAATCCCGGAGTCCCTGAGCAAAGGAGGAGGCATCTTGCGGAGCCCAGGCTGGCCTTGAACTCACAACACAGCCCAGGATGCGCTTGTGCCCTGGCTGTCCAGCCTCTGCTTCCCAGGAGTTGTCATGACAGGCTATGTCACCACGTGTGGTTACCGCAACACTGAAGATAGAACCTGAGACCCCAGCTACAGCCTCCGCTCCCTTTTTACTTTTTTGGTTAGGTTTTTTGTTGTTGTTGTTGTTTTGTTTTGTTTTGGAGACAGGGTCTCTCTGCGTAGCCCTGGCTGTCTGGGACTCGCTTTGTAGACCAGGCGACCAGGCTGGCCTCGAACTCACAGCCATCTGCCTGCCTCTGCCTTCCGAGTGCTGGGATTAAAGGCGTGCGCCACCACGAGCGGCTTCCCCCTTTAATTTCTGAGACAGGGTCTAGCTCTGTAGTTCAAGGCTGGAACATGCCCGAGCGTTGAGCTAACAGGTGTGCACTACCACACATCTGGCTTGATTCGCTTGCGTCACTGAGGCAGGACCTTGGGATACAGACCTGCTCTGCCTGGGAGGCCCTTGGCTGATCTTAAGCTTATGGCATCCGGTTTGCAAGCATTACAACAGGCATGGTTCCCAGGCCTGGGCAGCGGATGTTTATGATCCCTTGGACAGCTAAACACCACCAGGTCAACCCAGCCTGAGTCAATATGTCCCTCCTCCCGCTGTGTCCTCCCACCCACGCAAGGATCCTCCCTGCTAGATAGAACATGCAACACTGGTTTATTCCAAGCAGCTCAAGATTTCTGTCCCCACTGAGACCACGGTGATACGCAGGGGAGGGGGAGGGTGTCAGTCAAAGTAAAAAGACAGAGTCAACCTTAGAGATCAGCTACAGAAGGACACACAGCACGTCGAAGCTCAGCCCATCTCACCCCAGACCCTCACTGGGGGATTCTAGGCGGGGCTAACCTTGACCACGCCCCCAGCCTCTCACTGGGGATTCTAGGCGGGGCTACAGCCCGACCACGCCCCCAGGCCCTCACTAGGGGATTCTAGGTGGGACTCCACCCTGACCACGCCCCCAGCCACCTCTCTGGGGGATTTTAGTCAGACGCTCCACGCTTGTCCCCAAAGTTCTGTTTGGTTTCTGAGAGAGGGTGACTGTTACCCAGGCTAGCCTCCTGTCTCAGCCTTTCTAGTAGTAGGATGACTGGTCTGTGCCAAGAGTCCCAATTTCACCCCCATTTTCTCTACAGTTTACATGAGGAGGAATCCCAGCGTTCAGGGATTTCACACAGCCACAGTCGCTGGCTGTTGCTATGGCAGCTTTCCACCGGGAGCTGCCCGGCCTGACCACGCCTTTCCTGCTCCTGATGGGAGAGCTGACTCTGACACGTGTCGGAAAGCACCAATGAGGTGGCGGGTGGTCACCTGTTGCTACCAGGTTAGAGAAAGGGAGAGCTGCGCGTTGGGAGCTCAGGACTCGGCGTTTCCCGCCCACAGAAGTCCACAGGCGGTACACGAGTTAGTGAGGGGCTCTGTTTTGCTTTTCATTTTGGTTTGTTGTTTTCGAGACAGGGTCTCTCTGTGTAGCCCTGGATGCCCTGGACTCGCTTTTTAGACCAGGCTGGCCGGGAACTCACAGCGATCCGCTTGCCTCCGCTTCCCAAGTGCTGGGATTAAAGGAAGCTGCGGTGTTGTGTTTTGCTTTTGAAACAGAGTCACATAGTGTCGCCTACGTTGGTCGAGAACTCATAGCAATCCTCCTGCCTCAGGTCCCTGGGGGTTGGAATTACAGGCATTTGTTACCAAGCCCAGTTTAACAATTTCCTTTTGTTTTCCTCCTCCTCCTTCTCCTCTTCCTCCTCCTCTTCTTCTCTCTCCTTTCTGTTTGTTTGTTTGTTTGTTTGTTTTGAGACAGAGTCTCTCTGTGTAGCCTTGACTGTCCTAGACTCCCTTTGTAGACCAGGCTGGCCTCGAACTCACAGTGATCCACCTGCCTCTGCCTCCCTAGTGCTGAGATTAAAGGCGTGTACCACCACACTCAGCTCTCTGGGACCCTTTAAAAGTGTTTTGTTTTAAAGATTTACTTTTATTTTAATAATTTTGTTTCTTGAAGCACCCTGCTAACCCTTCTGAAGAAAGCTCCAGAAAGTCCGGGTGGGCGGCACAGTGGGCAAGCTTCCATGCGTTGAAGTTCTTCTGCCTAGAAATAAATCGTCCTGGGAGGTTAGGAATTAATGTATTCTGTAGTTAGTTTATTTTTAATAAGCCACCCATTGTGGGCTCAGGGCGTGGGAGACTCTCACAGATCGCTCCCTCTCAGACGCCCACGGGCAGATGGAAATAAGCACGTTAGGTAGGTCATTTAGCAAGATACAGTCACTCGGGGAGGCTCCTGCGTGCTGTCCTGTTCTTACCCCAGAGGGGAGCACTCTGGGTAGACACAGCAGTCATGAAGTCACCACTAAGGCTGCTGGCCTCCGCACACACCTCTCATCCCTGCCCTCTGGAAGCTGAGGCAGGAGCATTGCCCTGAGTTTAAAGTCAGGCTGTACTACCTACCCACTGAGACAGGTTCCCAAAAAGGGACAGACAGGGGGAGGGGCCAGGGGGGAGGGCTGCAGCGAGGCAGGGGTGGGGGTTGGGTGCGAGTGGGGAGTGCTTCCCCAGGTCCACAGGACCTAGGGTCAGTAGCAGCGCCAGGGCAGCTGACACCCTTTCTGGCCTCTGCAGGCACTGCACATCCATAGCACACGCTCACACATAGATAAATAAGAATTAAAAGAAATAGATTCTTATTTATTTCAAAGCGGCGCACGCCTTTAGTCCCAGCACTCGGGAGGCAGAGGCAGGTGGATCTCTGAGTTTGAGGCCAGCCTGGTCTGCAGATCGAGTTCCGGGACAACCAGGACTACACAGAGAAACCATGTCTGGAAAAACCAAAATAATAATAATAATAATAATAACAACAACAACAACAATAAAAATTCTAATTAAAAAAAAATTCTAATTAAGACAGTCCTGGCTAGTTTTTTGCTTTTGTCAACTTGGAACAAGCCAGAATTGAAGACCCTCGACCGCCATCAGATTGGCCTGCAGACCAATCTGAATGATGTGGGAGGGACTTAGAGTGTGTGGCCCCACCCCTGGGCAGGGAGTCCTGGGTGCATGAGAAAATAAACTGGGGGTCATGGTGGCACATACCTTTAATCCCAGCACTTGTGGGGCAGAGATAGGAGGAGCTTCATGAATTTGAGGCCAGCCTGGTCTACATGGTGAGTTCGAGACCAGCCAGAGCTACCCAGTGACATCTTGTCTCTCAAAAACAAGTAAGTAATTAAATATATGCTGAGGAGCCCGGGTGTGGGGGTGCATGCCTTTAATCCCAGCATTCAAGAGGCAGAGGAAGGCAGATTTCTGAGTTCGAGGCCAGCCTGGTCTACAGAGTGCGTTCGAGGATAGCCTGGGCTACACAGAGAAACCCTTGGGCTGCAGAGATGACTTTGTGGTTGAGAGCACTGGCAGCTCTTCCTAAGGTCCTGAGTTCAATTCCAAGCAACCACATGGTGGCTCACAACCATCTGTAATAGGATCCGACATCCTCTTCTGGTGTGCATGAAGACAGTGTACTCATATACACAATAAATAAATTTTAAAATTATTTAAAAAAAAGAAACCCTGGCTCAAATAAATACAATAAAATAATAAAAGAAAACGAAGAGTAAGTCTAAGCTGCAGCTCCCCCAAGGCATTGAGGACACTGTTCCAGTTTGTTCTCAGTGAAATGTCCTGGGCCTGGGTGCTGAACAGTGTCCCCATCTCACTCACTGTGTCAGACGCACGGTGACAGCCACTGTGTCCCTAGACCCAGCCCAGGACTCACCCTCCCGTGCTGCACAGTGAATGTTCAATATGCGTTATTGTTAATATCAGTTACACAGCTCCACTCCTGCCACTAATTCTCACAGGGTGAAAACTGAGCTCACAGCTGCACAGGAAAGGCCCCTGACAGATGCTCCTCCCAGCCTTTGCGCAAAGTGAGTCTGCCAATGCCAGCTGTGACGGTGCAAGCAACCTGTGACCCTGTATGTGGGAGAGGCTGAGGCGGGAGAATTGCCTCTAGTTCCAGTCAGCCAGGGCTTCAGGACACCCTGTCTTTTGGGTTTGTTTTGTTGTTGTTATTTGGTTTTTCAGAGGCAGGGTTCCTCTGTGTGGCCCTGGCTGTCCTGAACTCACTCTGTAGACCAGGTTGGCCTCGAACTCACAGAGATCCGTCTGCCTCTGCCTCCTGAGTGATGGGGACACCATGTCTCATAATAAATAAAAAAGCTATAGAGAGGGGGCTGGAGAGATGGCTCAGAGGTTAAGAGCCCTCGCTGCTCTTCCAGAGGTCCTGAGTTCAATTCCCAGCAACTACATGGTGGCTCACAACCACCTATAATGTGATCTGGTGCCCTCTTCTGGTGTGCAAGTGTACATGCAGGCAGAATATTGTCTACATAATAAGTAAATAAATCTTTAAAAAAAAAAAAAAAAAAAAAAAGCTAGAGAAACAGCCCAGCGGTGGGAGCCACTCTCTCGCAGAGGAGCCTGCTCAATTCCCAGCACCCATACAGCAGGTAACAACCACCTGTTGCTCCAGTTCTTAAGGGTCTGACGGCCTCTTCTGACCTCCAGACACCCCTCATGTGGTGTGCAGAAATACAAGTGGGCGGAACTCATACACATAAAATAAGTAAATCTAAAACAAAACCACAAAAGGGCCAGGTACCAGTTTGCAGCATTGTGTGAGTGCTTTTTTTGTTTTTTTTTTTTTTTAATGAAAATCCAACAACAAAATTCTAGCTTGACTAGTCATACCATAAACAATCAAAGGCCCCACCCACCCATCTGTGGCCCCCGTGTGTCCACCCTCCCTGAATGCCGGCCGTGGCACCGTAGGCACACACAGGAAGAGATCCCGTGTCCCCAGCATCAGCACCCAGCGGTCCACTTAGACCCACTGGCTCATGAGACACTTTGCAGCAGGCGCAGCCCATGGCTCAGGTGCTGGTGGACCCCGAGGGGGCAGCCATGACTTCGCAGGACGCCAAGTGAGTAGGAGATGCCCATGCTTGGTCCACCTGGCTCCCAGAGGGTGAGCAGGAAGCCCTCACCTTCGCCGCTCAGCACCAGCTGGCTTTGGGATGGTTTGCAGCTGACCTGGGAGAGAGACTCTAAGGTCAGGGTAAGCGGGGCAGCCCAGTGCTGGCCCAGTGCTGACCCAGTGCTGAACCTCGGCGTAGGCACAGACACCACTGTAAGAGTTCAGATTTGCCGGGCATGGTAGTGCACACCTTTAATCCCAGCACTCGGGAGGCAGAGGTAGGCAGATCCCTGTGAGTTCGAGGCCAGCCTGGTCTACAAAGCAAATCCAGGACAGCCAAGGCTACACAGAGAAACCCTGTCTTTTGTTTTTTTGTTTTCGGTTTTTTGTGTGTATTTGTACATGGGTTTGCCATGGCACGCACCATATGTGCATAACATTCAGGAGTACGGTTATCTCCTGCTAGCTACCATGTGGATCCTGGGGATTGAACTCAGGCTATCTCCTGCTACCATGTGGATCCTGGGGATTGAACTCAGGCTATCTCCTGCTAGCTACCATGTGGGTCCTGGGGATTGAACTCAGGCTATCTCCTGCTAGCTACCATGTGGATCCTGGGGATTGAACTCAGGCTATCTCCTGCTACCATGTGGATCCTGGGGATTGAACTCAGGCTATCTCCTGCTAGCTACCATGTGGGTCCTGGGGATTGAACTCAGGCTATCTCCTGCTACCATGTGGGTCCTGGGGATTGAACTCGAGCTATCTCCTGCTACCATGTGGGTCCTGGGGATTGAAGTCAGGCTATCTCCTGCTACCATGTGGGTCCTGGGGATTGAACTCGGGCTATCTCCTGCTACCATGTGGGTCCTGGGGATTGAACTCGGGCTATCTCCTGCTAGCTACCATGTGGGTCCTGGGGATTGAACTCGGGCTATCTCCTGCTACCATGTGGGTCCTGGGGATTGAACTCGGGCTATCTCCTGCTAGCTACCATGTGGGTCCTGGGGATTGAACTCGGGCTATCTCCTGCTACCATGTGGGTCCTGGGGATTGAACTCGGGCTATCTCCTGCTAGCTACCATGTGGGTCCTGGGGATTGAACTCGGGCTATCTCCTGCTACCATGTGGGTCCTGGGGATTGGACTCAGGCTATCTCCTGCTACCATGTGGGTTCCAGGAGTTGAACTCAGGCTATCAGGCCTTTACCACTGAGCCATCTTGCCAACCCATCCTTTATTCTCTTTCATTCTGTTTATTTTTCTTAGGCACGGTCTTGTGTGGCTCAGGCTGGTTTCAGACTCACTGTGCTGTCAAGGATAACTTTGAGATCCCAAGCCTCTGTATCATAAGGATTTCCTGTCTTCATTATTATTTGTTTTCATCTGCCTGGCCCGGCCACAGCTTCAACCAAAGCCTCTGCGAGCAGTCCCGGTCACCTCAGGTCCCAGCCCAGGAGAGTCCCCGCCTCTGGGCCTCAGTCCCCTCAACTCCATGCTGTGCCCAGCAACACAGGATTCCCCAGGGCAGTGGGGCCTGCTGTCCGGCCAGGCCTGAGCATCATTACTTTGGGCTGAGGACATAGGGTCTGACTTTCTCCGAGGTCACACCACCATCTGTGCTGCTGCCACCACCCCCCCCCCCCCCCCCCCCCACCACCCCCACCTCACCACCCCACGTCTTGAGTTCTGGCTCCGGTCAGGTACCTGCACTGTCCCATTGCTGAACAGCATGACCAGAGCCTGGGAATCAGCGAGGAAGCTCAGCAGAGAGAAGTCAGGCGAGGCGGGTGCAGCAGGAACGGCCACCGTCCCCTCCTGTGGGGACAGGCCGGATCAGGGTCCCCTGGGTGCCCACCTCCCTCTCCTGGCCCTCCCCCACACCCCAGGCTCTCACCTCCCTCAGACGCCGCTGCATGTAGCAAGCAAAGAGCCGCAGGACAGCCAGCTTGGCGCGAAGTGGGCTGGGGACATCCCTCAGGGTGAAGGTCCACAGAGTTCCTTGGTCGGCTTGGTAGGAGACATGGCTGGGGACCAGTGGCCTGAATGAGTCCCTGTCCTGGCCACCCCATGCCTGGGGACATGTTCTCACACAGCTGTGCTTCATCACTACCCTGGACACCACTGTGCCTACATATAACCCTGGGCAGTTATGGTGCTAGCTAGCCATCCCAGGGCCACTCACTTCTCACTGCCGGACCAAATCAGATCTGGGTTCCTCTTCTGTCTCCATGGAAACTGCCGCTGCCCTCCTGGCCAGCCCAGTCCCCTCCCTGCCGACCCACCAAGTACACTATGGTAAAAATATCAGGGCCTGGAAGTTGGGGTCTATCCCCAACAAAAAGAAAAATGGAAATGAGTCACACTCAGCACTCGGGAGGCAGAGGCAGGCGGATCTCTGGGCTCGAGGCCAGCCTGGTCTACAGAGTGACTTCCAAAACAGCCAGGGCCACATGAAGAAACTCAGTTTCAAAAAACAAAAATAAATCTACAAAGTGAGTCCAGATGGCCAAGGCTACACAGAGAAACCCTGTCTCGAAAAACCAAACCAAACCAAACAAAACAAAAAAACAAAAATAAAACCAAGCGGTGGTGACACACGCCTTTAATCCCAGCACTCAGGAGGCAGAGAGGCAGGTGGATCTCTGTGAGTTTGAGGCCAGCCTGGTCTACAATGCAAGTCCTGGACAGTCAAGACTACAAAGAGAAACACTGTCTCGAAAAACCAAACCAAACCAAAACAAAACAAAAATAAAAACAAAGAACAAAAAGATTAACTTAGTCAGCTATTACCGGCAGATGCCCAATAAACAGATGAAGAATGAATGAAAGGAGGCGAGGATAAAGCAGGGTTCCCTGGGGCCCCAAAAATTACCCTCCTGGGGCGCGCAGGGCCATGTGGGAGCCGTCTCGAAACAGCACACCACTACTCCCATCCGACAGCTGGTAACCGAAGCCATACTTGAGGGAGTAATCCACCCACTTGGGAGCCCAGAGGACAGGGCGCTGCTCCCCTGGCGGGTCCTGTGCAGCTGAGCATACCGGGACAGAAAGGAGATGCAGGTACCGGGTGAGGTGGGGCCGAGGTGAGCTAAACGGGGCGGGGCTTGGGCGGGACCGGGCGGGGCGGAGCCAAACGGGGTGGGGGCGGGGCTTGGCCGGAGCTGGCGGGGGGCGGGGCTAGGGGCAGCTGGACAGGGCGAGGGGAGTCCGTGCCTGGATTTGGGCGCCTCTAAACTGCCTCAGCTTTGCACTTCTAGGTGGTTGTCCTACCTACCCACGGGTCCTGCGTCCAAGCAGAGGTTCAGTTTTCCGGTTGCTGCCTCCACCTGCAGTGCCAAGGTCCCCTTTGGGTCTGTTGAGACAGATTCATGTAGGTACCCATCAGCCTCGTCCCCACGCTTGCATCTATGAATATGTCATAGCAAACCCTGATTTATCACAGGCATTCGTTACGTCCTACAGGTGGACAAATTGCGGCCAGGCACAGGTTATGACCTTTAGCAGGACACAGGGAAGTCCCAGTCACACCTGTCGTCCCTGCCTGGGATAAGGTTCCCTGCTGCTCACCTGCCAGGTCAGTCGGCAAGGTCCCGAGAGTGAGGAGGTGGATTTGGCTCTCAGGGCAGAGAGGAGCCCCATCCTGAGACAGAGAGGTATTTAGAGAGCAGAGGAGAAGCGCCACTTCTCTGGGGGAGCCCCAGGGCACACCCCACTTTACAGAAGGAACACAGTTCCTCTGCAGACAAAACTTGCCAGATGTGCAAAGGCACACAGCAGGCACTCAATAAATGCTGTGCAATCAAAACATGCGAACAGATTCCCATGGTCTCAGAGAACGCTAGGGTTGTAAAAGGCCTGCCGGAAAAAAAAAAAAATCCCCCAGTGAAGGGGGCGTGGTCAGAGTGGAGCCCCGCCCAGACCCCAATGAGATACGTTGGGGCGTGGTCTGGTGGAGCCCCGCCCACGATCCCCTGTGAATGGTGGGGGCGTGGTCAGGGGTAGAGTCCAGCCTAGAATCCCCCAGTGAGGGGCTGGGCTGTGGCTCAGGGGTGGCAGGGGTCATCTTGGGTCCCTAGAGCGGATGAAGTCAGGGGCTGCAGGAGGCCTGCGCTGAGACCTTTCCAAGTTCGTCTCCACAGCCCTCACTGAATTACTCACCTCATTGCTGGACTCCATGTGGTCAGGTTCTGTCCCTTCTTCCCCAGGTCCTGAGGCCTCTTTTGAGGTAAAGGGACCTGAGGGGAGCACGAGTTTAGGGGGCAGCGACAACAATGTCTTCCGCCCCCCCCCTCATCCATTTTGACATGGCCAAGGAGAGGTGCCCATGTAAGGGAGGGACAAGTGCAGGTGAGAACGGACGGACGCGTGACAGAATGCTTGCGCGTCTAAAGCAAGCCAGGAAGGCAGTACTCACAAGGTGGCCGACACTGGGTTAGCAGGAGCTGGCCCACTTTCCGGAACAACCTGCGCAGCGGAGGAGGGAAGGCAAAGACGGGCGGGCTGTGGCAGGAGTGTGGAGGCAGCCGCTCTGGGGTGAAGCCCTGCGGGGTTAGGGTCAGAGTCAGCCTCGGATCTGGGTGACCCCTGGGTCCCCAGGGGCCCACGGGGGCGGGTGGTGTCACCTTCTCACCTGAGTAAAGAATTCATCCTGGAGTAAGTGGTCCAGGCTGGGCCGCTCGGCGGGATCGGGCGCCAGAAGGCGAGCAATGAGGCTGCGGGCACTGGGTGACAGGTGAGTAGGCTCTGGGTAGTGGCCAGCGCGGATGCTCTGGTACATCTCTGACAAGGGTGCCCCAGTGAAGGGTGGCGTGCCTGTCAACACTGTGTACCTACAGCCAGGTTGGGCGGGGCAGGGATGAGTCAGGAAACTTCAGGGGTGTTCAGAGAATATTCACCCCTGGACCCTGGTTCCCTCACCTCCACACTCCACCTGGCTGTCCATCTGCCTACACCCTGCTTTCCCCGAACACCTCTTTTTTAAAAGTTTTTTTTTTTTTTTTTTTTGAGGCTTTAACTCCTGATCTTTATGGCCTCACCTCCCGAGTCCTGGGGTGACAGGTGGGCACACTGCCGTGCCCGGCTCATGTGGTTCTGAAGATGGCATCCTGGGCTTTCATGCATGCGACCAGCACTTTACCAACTGATCCCCCCAGCCCCAGCCACACTTTAATTAAAATGGTTTCCAAGATGGGACCAGAAACCAGAACCTGGACATGGAGGGCCGGATGCTCAGTGGGTGTGACGGCGCGTCTTTAGTCACAGCCTGAGGAGGCAGAGCCAAGTGCCAGCCGGTGTGCACAGCTATAGCTAACGTGTATGTAACCCGTTGTGTGTGTGTGCACACCCACCGATGCTCACTCTTCCTGCCCACGTCTGTTCTCACCTGGGCAGCCACCCCTCCCCCACCACCCCCACCTTCCCCAGGACCTGGGTCCCCCAGGATGTGGCTCACATGATGCACCCCAGAGCCCAGATGTCAGACTTGCAAGAGTGTCCGTTTCGGGACACCACTTCAGGGGCCTGGAAGTTTGGAGTTCCGCAGAGCACCCTGGGAGGGAGGGGATCATGGGAGGATCAAGAAGGCCAGGGCTCCCCAGTCTCCAGTCAGGGCCACCCAGAGCCACACACCCTCACCTGTGGCAGTGACCGGTGGGGCCCACCCGGGCAGCCAGCCCCATGTCTCCTATTTTCACTTCCATGTTCTTGTTGAGGAAGAAGTTACCTGCAGGTGGGGAGGAGCATGGTGTTTGCCCCTCACCATCCCGCCAGCGCCCCGCCCCGCGAAAGCCCCTTCCTCGTGCTTACTGGGTTTCAGGTCTCTGTGCACGATGCGTTGTTGGTGCAGGTAGCGCAGGCCGCTGACCAGGCCCTGGAAGTAATAGCGTACCTCAGGCTCCGTCAGGGTCCGACGCACTTTCAGCACGTGAGCCAAGGACTGTGGGAGGGGACCTGGCACTTGTTAGATGGGCTGTGGATTCTGGGTGCACACCAGGGCCGGGGAGAGCTGGGCTGAGGTGGATGTGGGTAGATGCATGTGGGGACAGGGGACACTAATGATTGGAGAAAGAGCACCGAGGGAACATGGCATGGGGCGCACAGATAGCCTATGGGGACAGGAAAGGGGCTTCCCTGGCTCTCAATGGCCTGACCTGTGCCCCGCGCCCCCACACACCCTCAAGCAACAGGAAGCGTGAACATCCTTACACACTGTCAGGCTTAGCCAGCCAAGCGCCGGCACAGGCACCAAGCCCCGCCCACCCGGACCACGCCCCGCCCACCCGGACCACGCCCCGCCCACTCTTACAACGCCCCGCTCCATCACCGCAAATCCCCGCCCACCTGGCGGCTACAGTACTCCAGCACCATGTACACGTGGTCGCGATCCGCGAAGTGTGCGTGAAAGGCCACGATGTTGCGGTGGCGCAGGCGGCTATGCAGGGCGATCTCTCGCTCCACCTGTGTCGGCATGAAGGCCTCTCAGCTGCGGTGCAGGCAACAGGCCCCAGGAGGCCTGGCTCGCTGGCAAGGAGGGACGCAGGGCAACTCTGGGACAGGCTTGTGGGGGTGGGGGTTGGGGGGGAAAGGGGGGGGGTTTACCTTCCCGCGCAGGCGCAGCCGCCCCGCCCCGCCCCTCGGCACCACCTTGAGGGCGAACACCGCGCTGGTGGACATGTCTGTGAGCTTGTAGCAGCGGCTGAAGGCGCCCTGCGGAGGACAGTAGGCAAGGTGTGGGGATAGCGAGCCACACCCGGGGACACACAGGCTTGCAATACACTCAGCCAAGACACTGCGGCTGTCACACCACAGTCGCGCACCAAAGAGGAAAGACCCACGGACTTTGCCAGAGCAGGAGACCCATGAACTCCACTGCACAGGACGGTGAAGGACTCACGACACCCAGAAAAACCCAACGCACGCTCATATAACTGCCACAGAACACCCAACCACACCCCCTCACAGCACTTACACACACACACACACACATACACCCCTACAGACAACACCCCCCCCCACTTGGCATCCACACACAGCACCCATATGCAGAAAGCCCCCACACGACCCAGCCAGACGCCTCCCCACAGCACCTCCACACACAACTCCACACACAGCCCACAGGCTGACAACACCCAGACACCTAGGCGCTCACAAACGTACCACAACCCATAACATACACCCATACAAAATATTTGGACACACAAGAGCAGACACACAACAACAGACTGTAAACACCCAGCTACACAAAAAAACACACGCAACAAAAAAACAACACCCAACCCAGCCTCGAGACACCAAACCATACTCAGATCCTGGGTACACATCTTCACCCAGACACACACCACCCAGACACATGACATAACATTTAACACAGGAAGGCCCTCTAACAACGCCCAGACACACAACACCCAGGTACACCTGGCTACACGACACCTAAACACACAAACACAACGCCAAGCTCTGCACACACACCCAGACTCACATCACTCAGACGCCTAAACTCAACGCACAACGTCCAAACTGCTCATTCAGCCACCGAAGGGAGCAATTCCCAGCCGGAGCCCGGCAGGGGAGCTGGCTGAAAGGCGCGGACCCCACGCGCAGCTCAGCACCCACAGCGGGGCCGCTCCGGAGGGAAAGTGACAGCTCGTCACTGCGCGCGGAGCGCCAGCTGTGCACCCAGAGGACGCCCAGCGCCCGCGCTAACGCGGGAGACGCGCACACACACCCGCACAGCGCGCCAAGTGCCGTTCCCGCCTCGGCATCCACCCCTCAACCCAGACCCCAGACTCAGGGGACTCGAGGCTCCAGACTCGTATTCCCACCCTGCCCGAGACGCCCCCACCCCCACCCCATAGCTCTCCTCCTTCCCGCGCTTTACACTAGGGTATGCGCGCGCGCACGGGAACTCCGCACCTTGCCGATCAGCTTCCCGCGCCGGTACACGCGCCCCGACCCCGGGTCGCGCAGGAAGGCGGCCACAAGCTGGCGGCTCCGTCGCCGCCGCTGTGACCGGGGCTCCATCTGTGGGGCGCGGGGACTGCGCAAGCCAGTGCTGCCCGCAGCGCCGCCGCTCTGGAACCGCGAGCAGCGGGTCTTATTGGAGCGTGGGGGCGGGGCGGGAGGGGCGGGGCCCAGACGCCCGTGGGATCCCGCCAGCACCCGGAGCCCGGTGGCAGGCAGGTGCCCTAGCGCGAACCCGGAGCCAGATATCTGGCTCAATTCTACTGCTCTCCCAGCCCCGCAACCTCCTGGGACCTGTTAGCAGCGCCCCGGTTCTCCCATCCGGGAACCTGAGGGCCCGAGAACTCAGCTGGTTCTTTGCAGAGGGGCCGGCCCTAGGATTCTCTCTGGGGTCCACTGAGGCCCGAGGTTAGCTTAGGCGACCAAGCCTATCTGGCTGGGTCCTCCCTACAGGAGCGACCTGTGGGGCTTTGTCAACCTGGGCATTGGGAAGGCTCAGCAGGCTTCAGAGAGAGAGAGAGAGAGAGGTCTGACGACAAAGAGACCAAAGAAACAGGGCTGGAAGGCTACGGGCGAAGCGGGGCACCGTGGGATGGGGTACCATGGAAGACGTTACAACCAGGATGAGGGGCAAGTGGTGGGCATGTCTGTGTGGCGCTGGCTTTCATGGCCGAGTGAGTATTTACCCTTAAGAAAAGACGGAAGCTTGGGTGGGGCTGATAGAAGAGGTAGCCAGGAGCCGAGGGACTTTAGAACCTCGGGGTATCTCTCACCCCGCCCACCCGTCACCCCCCTCCCCCGCATAACCCTCCTGCTGAATGCACCCATTTCTGCACCTCGAGGATCTAGGTCCCTGGGCCCCGCCTCCATGTGCCAGGTGGCAGTCCCCTCACTCACAAAGCCAGGCAGGCACAGGGCAGGGTGTGAGCCCCGCCATCTGCCTCTGGTATTAATCCCCGAATGTTACGTAACACAACAAATGGGGAGGGATTAGCCTGACTCCGTGTGGCTGGATTCAGGCTATGGAATTTTCCAGAGGCAGAATTTGGAATCTGGCCTGGCCCGTGCCACCAAGGGGGACAAGAAACACCCCTTGAGTGCTTTCAAGCCTTAGTGTCCCTCAAGGAGCATGGCGGGGAGCGGGGGGGGGGGGGCAATTGTGAGCTCCGTGTGTCTTGTGGAACAAGCCTGATGCATCTTTGGAGAAGGGGTGAGGGTCCCCAGTTGCTCAGAGGCCAGATCTGCAGCCAGAGAAAGATCCCAGAACCCCTGCTGAAGGGAAGGTGGCACCCATGGGGGCAGAGGAACAGAGCTATTCCACGGCTGGCACTCATTCCTTCTCCATAGCAGACCTGGCTTCCTGTGCTCGTCCAGTCCACTGCTGCCTGAATGCCTACTGTGTGTGCTAAATAACTTTGGGCTGGTTGAGGCACCTACTTTGTGCCAATCTCTGAAGCACCCTTAGTGTCCCCATATAGTCTCAGCCCCTATAAAAGGATATGTTTGAGAAGTTATAAAGAAAGCCGGGTGTGGTGGCGCACGCCTTTAATCCCAGCACTCGGGAGGCAGAGGCAGGCGGGTCTCTGTGAGTTCGAGGCCAGCCTGGATTACAGAGTGAGTTCAGGACAGCCAGGGCTACACAGAGAAACCCTATCTCGGGGCGGGGGTGGGGAGGAACAACCCTACAAAACTTGGTCCAAGGTTCAAGCACACTGAGAAAGAAGAAAGCCTTGGGGTGGGGGTGGGGTGTATGCTCAGCAAGTAAAACACCACTGACGACCTGAGTTCGAGTCCTGGGACTCACAGTGAAGGGATAGGCCTGACTTCCACCCTAACTAGAGGTGTCCTTACACTCACCTGTGTGCTGTGCCGTGCAGGTGCTCACACTCACACACATAGTACTAACAACAAATTTTAAAGGGCACTGTGGGGTGCAAACTGACTCTTCCGATGCCTTTTCTGGGATCCGGTGCATAGCTTAGGTGCCATTCATGCACCGAGTGGCAGGCAAAGTCACTGGGGCCCAAAGAGGTTTGTGCAAGCTCAGGGTCTCCCAGCATGGCTTTTAAGGCTGCATTTTAAGGTTGCATTTTGGTCCCCTGGCTTCCTGCCCCCAGGGAGCAGAGACAAGCACTTGGGTGGGTGGCTGAGTCCACAAAATCACGCAACTTCCTAGGACAGAAGAAACGGAGTCCCTGGCCTGGAGCCCACAGCGTGCCCATCAGCTGATGTCCCTCCCTCTCCTGGCTGCTCCTGAGGCTTCTGGCTGAGCCTGCACCTGGAAGCTAGGTGGCCTCCTGCCAGCCTGTGTCCCACTGAGGAGGGACACCCCACACCCCAGCTTGCCTGCCCACCCCAAGCTGGCCCAATACCAGTCTTGGCTCCTCTGGAAGGTCTTTGGTAACGTTAGGAGTTGGAGGGATTTTAGGAAGGGTTTGAGTCTTCTGTGTGGGTGGTGAAAAATGTCTAACTGAAATGTACCCTGTGGTCATTGAGCGGTGAGCTTAGAAGGCATGACCAGCAGGCATGGGATGTGAGCCTCATGGTCTTTTGCTTTGTTTTTTTTCCCCTGAGACAGAGTTTCTCTCTGTGTAGCCTTGCCTGTCCTGGACTCACTTTGTTGACCAGGCTGGCCTCGAACTCACATCGATTTGCCTGCCTCTGGGATTAAAGGCGGGCACCACCACGCCCAGCAGAGCGTCATGCTCTTTGCAAGGTTAGGAGGGCTGTGATCCCAGCTGCTCAGGAGGTTGAGGCAGGAGGATGGCGAGCTTCAAGCTAGCTTTGGTTACATAGTGAGTTCACTCTGTGCTGAGACTTTGTCTCAAAAATTCAAAGGAGGAAAGAAAAATCAAAGAAAGAGAGAGAGAAGGGCAGGACGGACTGAGAGACACTGATGTCCATGGCAGCCAGCAGGTAGAGACAACCGTGTCCACGAGTCCATGGTGGGCGCGCAGTGAGGCCCACCCACGAACAGGAGCGAGATTCTGACACCCATGGCATGGAGGGCCCTTAAGGACATGGTGCTCAGTGAGAGACCCAGACGTGAAAGGCCACACAGTGGTGGAGCCCTGCGACAGGAAATGTCCAGAACAGACCAGTCCAGAGACAGGAAGTGGGTTTGTGGGTGTTGGAGGTTGGGAGTGATGAGAGTTAATGGCAGCAAAGCTTCGGTGGTGTGTGTGTGTGTGTGTGTGTGTGTGTGTGTGTGTGTGTGTGTGTGTGTGTAAAGTTCTGGTGGGGACAATTGCAGAGGCGGGTGGATAAGCTTCAAGTTGCTGAACCATGCACTAAAAAGAAAGAAATATGCTCAGGTAGCCGAGGCTGGCCTTGAACTCCTAATCCTCTGGCTTCGGCCTCCTGAGTGCTGGATGGCAGGCGTATGCCGTCACACCTGCCTAAAACTGGCCAGTATTCTCTTATGTGACTCAGGGAGCACGGGTGACCCTCGGCCTTAGGCATGACCTTCATCCTGGCTGCCCACCCCCAATACCCCCATCTGCAGTGCCCCAGCCCGAGCTCCTCCAGTCCCTGTGATTTTGCTGACCTGGCATAACTCCTAAGGCTCAGCAGATTTCCTCTGGAGAAGTTTTGGAAAACGTTGCTCAAAATACCTGCTGCAGGTGAAGGGGGGTGCCTGCTGCCCGCCAGGGAGACTCCCCAGAGGCCCAGGATACTCACAGGGTTTGTGTGAGGCCTCAGCGCTGCCCAGGCCTGGCAGCCACATGACCAAGGAAAGGCCCCTTGTCCCTGTCCACGAGGCTACACCCGTGAGCCCTCAGCCACTCTCGGAAAGTCCCCGGAGACTTAAGAGTCCCCAACACAAGGAGGTGAACCGAGCATCCTGCACACTTCCAACACCCCAGGATCCGAGCGGTGTGATTGTGACCCAGCACGAGTGTGTGTGGGAAGGCTGCCTGGTGTGCTGACTGCCCAGGGAGGCGACTCTAGCTGTGGCAGTGGGGGCGGGATGACACGAGCCACTCACTTCCCGCCCACAGCTCACTCCTCACTGCCTCTTGGATGCAGAACCTGAAGGAAAGGCTCTGACAAGCCAATCTCCAGAATCAGGCGGGAGCTGTTTGGACAGCAAGGACCAGAGGGTTGTCTCCACCGGCCCGTCCTGTAAACTGAAAGCCCAGGAAGATCTTGAAGGTTTACACGCTGTGGCATCCTTCGGGGTCAGGTGAAGCGAGGCTCCTGTGTCCTTCCCACAGCCACCCCATCCCTTCCCACCCCCGTCTCATTTTGTTTTTTGTTATTCGAGACAGGGTCTCTCTGTGTAGCCTTGGCTGTCCTGGACTCGCTTTGTAGACCAGGCTGGCCTCGAACTCACAGAGATCCGCCTGCCTCCGCCTCCCAAGTGCTGGGATTACAGGCGTGGGCTGCCGTGCCACCACCGCAGCTGGCCCTGACTCTTATTCCATTGCTTGCTTGCAGCCAGAGTGGGCTCTAGCTGCAGCGACAGGGTCTACTTGGGTCTTGTCCTGTCCCCTGCTCCAGGGTCTACCTGCTGACATAGTCCATGTGTCCTCAGGGGCCCTGCATCCTTGCCCCTCACTGGCAGGTGGGAACTCGGTCAGCAGAGGCCCCTCCCCTCATCCTTTCTCCTGCGGGGAGGGGGGGGGGACGACATAGCACTGACCTCTGAGCAGGGACACCAATCGACCCGCTGAGCAGGGTGCTGTGTGGACATCGGAACTGGCCAGGTTTCCGCAGGAGTGATCCGTTTTTGTCTGCGTGGGTCTTTTTGCTAATGGCAGGAAAAGAGCTGAGTGTCGGTAGACACGGGGAGGGGGGGGCAGATGACAGGGGAGGGGGAGGGCGTGATCTAAGCATGGCGACACATGCCTGTCATCCCAAAACTCAGGAGGTAGCTCGGCAAGGTGATTCAACGTTTTATGGTCAGGGTCACCCTTCACTACAGAAGGGACTCAAATCCAGCCTGTGCTACCTGAGACCCTATCTCGCGGGGGGGGGGGCGAGCATGGAAGCCGGGCAGTGAAGGCATACTCCTGTAATCCCAGCACTCGGGAGGCAGAGGCAGGCGGATCTCTGAGTTCGAGGCCAGCCTGGTCTACAGAGTGAGTTCCAGGACAGCCAGGGGTACACAGAGAAACCCTGTCTCAAAACAACAACAACAACAAACCATGGGATATACAGCTGTAACTCTCACACTGGGGGTGTAGACACTGGGAGGATCTGGGGTTCCCTGGCTCCCAGCGAGAAACCCTGTCTGAAAATAAATAAATAAATAAAAGCACAGGGAAGAGCAACCGAGTCCACTTCCGGCCTCCACACACAGGCACACCTAACAGGGACACACATACAAGTAACCCAAATCCAGTGTTGCCAAAGCAGAAAAAAAATGTAGGCATCTGGCTGCAGATCAACCTCCATCCAGGAAGTCAGACCCTGGCTCTGTCTCTCTGTCCTAAACTTCTTGGCTTGACAACGCATCAGGTCACGTGAGCTCTGGGCCATCCACCAGGAAAAGGAAAACAAAACTGTTTCCTCCCTTAGTGGGCACCCAGGAGGGTGGCAACACCCCCATACACAGTGACCTAGACAGTGTGGGTCCTGATTCTGGCCTCCCAATCCCTGTGCCAGGGAGCAGCTGGGAACTGACAGGACCCCAGCGGCCTTGGGAGGCAGATGGGTGCATCCTGGGAACCAGGTGGCAAGGCTTTGGGGATCTCAGGTGCACAGGGCGCCCCGAGGTTCACATGTGAACCTGCTCTCTCCCCCTCACTGTGGAGCCCAGGCTAGCCTGAAACTCAGTCTGTAGCTGGTGACCACTGAGAACTCCTGATCCTCCTGCCTCCGCATGTCCAGTGCTGGGATGACCAGTGTGTACGGCCACGCCCACATGTACCCACTTGATAAACATTAAAGTCCCTAAGATAAGTTGTTGGGCCATTGGTTCACAGGCCCAGGGCTCTGGCCATAGATAGCCAAAGGCCCCACTACATTGTCCTGTCTGTGCCCCCATCCCTTCCTGGCACCAGCCTTGGTGAATGGGTCCTGAACTGTCCCCAGCAGGCTCATTAACCTGGGCTGTTTACCAGCAAAATTAACAGATCACTGAAGCTCTGCTTTGCCCTCTGCTCGACGGAGGTGGAACTGCAGGGAGGCGCAGCACACTGCCTGCCGAGTACATGGCACGTACTGTGTGTTTGCTTCTGTAGGAGGCAGTGTCCGCTCCACGGCCTCCTTGTAGGGCCAGGGGTTTGTTTGTTTGTTTTGTGTGTGTTTTAAAAATATTTATTTATTACATATACAGTGTTTTGCCTGCAGGCCAGAAGAGGGCACCAGATCTCATTATAGATGGTTGCGAGCCACCATGTGGGTGCTGGGAATTGAACTCAGGACCTTTGAAGAACACACAGCGCTCTTAACCTCTGAGCCACCGCTCCAACCCAGGGCTCCGTTTTTGCTGCGCACCTGCTTTACCGTGGTAGGGATTGCTGTAAGGACTCTGTGGAAAGAGCCACGCCCACTGGGCACACTCTACTCAGCGCATAGCACCCTCTGTATACTAACCGTGCAAGGGAGAGGGCCTGTTGTACGTGTGCGCTATGCCAGGCATGGTGCCGGCTGTATGCACACCCTGCAAGACATAATGCCTCCTGTATACATGTATCACGAAGGACGTGGTATCTAATGTATTCAGTGCCTACTATGGGCTATCTCTGCAATCTCTGCATATTTTCCCTGTAAACCTGTGTCTACTGTATGTCCGCCATGCCGAGTGCATGCCTAGTCTACACCATCCGTGCAAAACAAGGTGCTTGCTGCATGGGCTCCCCTCCCCCACAGTGCCCTCATCTTTGCTTTCACAGAAGGACGTTGGGATTGCTCCTTATTTTCACACTGACCCTAGCTAGCTAGGCCACCCCTCCTCTGTCCCTGTAGTGCTTGTCTATTCAGTAGAGGCCATCCTGATCCTCTTCAATATCTGACGGGCATCAGAAGTTGGAGTGGTGGCCCAAAGCGACCCCCTCCCCGCGCTAGGACTGGCTACTCTGTCCACGGTGGCTTGCAAAAGTGCACTGAATGGTTATAATCAAGATGTCGCCCTCTCTGCTCCCTGAGCAGCCGACTGCCCTGAGACAGGTGCATACAGTAGGCATTGTGCTCTGCATGCAGTAAATACTACAGACAGTCTGCTTTTCAGGGAATGCATACAGCAGGAACTGCGCCCGGTGAGGAAAGCATTCCGGACCAGGCTCAGCCAAGGTGGGCTTCCTAGTGAAGGCAAGTTCAGCGTCCAGGAACAGCACGGTCCACACAGACTCCCGTCATCGCAATGCCACGACCTTCTGCCCGGCTGCCAGAGGGCGCTACGGAGGCGATGGGAGACGCAGTGTTCAAAAGAAGCTGGCCGGGTACCGGGCTTGGGGAAACTGAGGCGGAAGGCTTGAGGCCAGAGCCAGGCGACTGAAGCTGCTCTGGAGCCCAGGCCTGGAGGGCGGGACCCGGGTGGAGCATTGGTGACGGCAGCGCCTGGGAATGTGAGGCAGGGAGGGTCCCTCCGCCCCCAGCGGGCGTGCGGGGCCTCGTGAGGGGATGCTGGGGACCTGGGTGGGGGAGTCTGGTTATGGAGGGGATATGAGGATCAGGCCGGGGAGGTCTAATTGGGGTCCGATGTGGGCCGGAGTGGGGATCCCCGGCTGCGGGTGTGATGAAGACCGAATTGGGGGTCCCTAGGATTGTTGGGATGGGGCAAGGAACCTGGGTTGAGTGGGAGATGGGGACGAGATTAGCGAGTCTGATTGCAGGGTACTGCAGACCTAGACGGGGGTGGGGGGGCGCCCTGGTAAGCACTATCCCACCCCAAATCCCAGCTCTGCGCACATTCCCCGGCCCTGAGTGCGGCGCCCGGAATAGCAGGCCGGTCACCCCCGCGCACCGCCCCGCAGCTGGACTTCCCAAGGTCAGTGTCACCCGGGATACTGGGACCATCCCTGGGCCGCAGCCCTGCCAGTCAGTCCCCTGCCGCAGCTCCTGGCCCAACGCGTGCACCCTCTCCAGCCGCACGAGGGCGCCCGGGGCTTGCGCCCTCGGTGACCCCAGCCTGGGCGCGCCTCGGAGGCCCGGGTGGGAGGGACCGACGGAGTTCCCAGTCCCGCACCTCGGGGGCCCCGCCGCTTCCGCCAGTCCCTGGGGCTTCCCAGGGAAGCCTGGACGCCTTGCCTTGAGCTCTGAGCAGCTGGTAAGTTCCTCTTTTCATCCTGCCACTCTTCCAGGGGGTGCGGAGGGGAAGCAGCGATCCCTAGGGTGGTAGTGAGTTTGGGGTCGCACTCCTTAGGGGTGGAAATGAAACTTAGAGGGCTGGTTGGTCCAGTGGCTGGTACCCTAGTGCCGGGAGAAGATGCACTACTCGGGAAAGGGTATTGACATGTATGGGTAGGAGGCCCCCCACAGGGGGGTTGTGGGGTGGCCAAGTCCCCTCCCCAGCCTCTCTCTACCTTCTCGGGCACCCCAGCCTCTGGGGGCCGCAGAGGGAGGGGTCCAGAGGGCGGTTGGAAGGAACTTCCCAGGATTTCCACCGTCTATAGCCACCTCGATCCTAAGGTACCCTGAAGGAATGACAGCATCGAACTGGCTGACAAGCGGGGAGATCCCGGCTCCAGTCGGGCTGGGGGACTCTGGCCTTACCCCTTCTTCAGGAACCTGGAAACCTGGCCGGGCTGCAGGACTTTGTGTGCCTGTGTGCCCTTCAGAGCTCCTGGCTCCGGCCCCAGAAGGGACTCAAAGGCTCGGGTGCCCTTTCCTCCGGGCTTGTCCTGCCAGGCCAGGATCACGAGAAGGGCGTGGGCCGAGAATGATTTCATTCGGGCCCTGTAGAGCAGGGAAACTGAGGCCTCTGCTCAGCCCCACCCTGCTCTTTTCTCTGCAGATTCTCCGGGCACCACAGCCCACACTCCTGGCAGGTGAAACCATGACACTCAGGCTGGAAAGAGGCCAGGTCAGCTCTTCCCCGGGGGCCTGCCACAGGGGAATTCCCTCAGGGTGTGTGGGAGCAGATGGGTCCCCAGAGTCTGGGGTGCAGCTGGGAGGGGTGCACCCATCTTCTCCGAGCTTCTGAGTGAGCCCCCCGCCCCCACTGGCTGCCCTCTCCACAGGTTCTCAGGGGCTCAAGGACTGAGTCTCTCGGGCTCTCACAGCACACGCGGCGACACTGAACCCTGGGGACGCGGAATGGTTGGTTCCTGGACACGCAGGGAGGTAGAGGAAATGTGCAGCCACCCAAACACCGCCCTTAAAGGATTCCTTCAGCCATTGGCATTAGGCACCTACCGTGTGCATAAAAAAAAATAAAAAATAAAAAAAGACCAAGTTACCAATAATTATGGCAGATTAAACTGGGTGTGTGGCAGCCCAGGCCTGTAAGCCCTGAACCAGGAGGCTGAGGCAGGATCAAGACCCTGTCTCAAAAGAAGAGGAGGAGGAGGAGAAAGAGGAAGAAGAAGAAAAAGGAAAAGAAGAAAAAGGAAAAGAAGAAGAAGAAGAAGAAGAAGAAGAAGAAGAAGAAGAAGAAGAAGGAGAAGAGGCAGCAGCTAGGTCCAGGTCCTAGGGCAAATGCCTAGTGTCTATTGTCCCTGCACTCCTAGGAGAAGGAAGGTCATGAGTTCAAGGTCATCCTCAGCTACCTAGGAAGTTTAAGAACAGATGGGCTACAAGACATTCTCTCAAAAACAAACAAACAAACAAATAAATAATGCAGCCACAGTGGCCCACCCCTTTAATCCATCACCTGGGAGGCAGAAGCAAGCAACTAGAGACAAGCCCAGGCTAGAGAGTTAGTGTCTCCAATAAACAAACAAGGAGCTAGAGAGAGGCTTAGGATTCAAGATGTCCTCCTGCCCTTCAAGGGAACTTCCGTCCTGTTCCCAGCACCAACGCCCTCTGCTCAGCTAGAAAGGAGTCGATGCTTCTAGCATCCTCCGGCGCTGCATGGCTTTTCTTCTCTTTTTTGTTTGTTTGTTTTTGATTGATTTATTTATTTAGTTTTTTTTTTTTTTCGAGACAGTTTCTCTGTGTAATAGCCCTGGCTGTCCTAGAACTCTCTTTGTAGAGCAGGCTGGCCTCGAACTCAAAGAGATCCACCTGTCTCTGTCTCCCCCAGTGCTGGGACTAAAGGAGTGTCCCTCTCTAAAAAATAAAGTTTAAATTTAAACAAATAACAACACATAAAGTTCCTAGTCCCACCCACTGTGTGCCTGGCTTGAGCCAATGACCCCCTCAAGGCTTTCCGGATGGGGTGTGACTGCTGTTACCTCATCTTTTTTTTTAGAGACAAGAGGGCACCGAGAGGTTTAGCTACCATTGGAGATCACACAGCCAGCCAGGGCTGAGATGGCAGCGCCCCCTGGTCCAGCATATCACCGTCTCTTGGGACCCCTGTGCGCCCTCAGACCCCGCCTTTTTTTCTCGCCTCTTGCGCTCTTGCTGTGGATCGTCCTGAGCTGTGACCTGAGGGGTGCAGCTCAGGTAAGGGGACGAAGGGGCCCAGGAAGCACGCGGGAATGTGGATGCGGTGGGGGACCCCAGCTCTCCTCCTGGCTGACCCTCTTCTCTGCCCTCAAGTAGGGTCCCGGAGAGTGGACGCCCTGGGTGTCTTGGAGCAGGTGTTCCAGCTCTTGTGGCCGGGGCGTCTCGGTGCGCAGCCGCCGTTGTGTCCGGTAAGCCGGGGAGCCCCTCCCCTCCGCCGCCAGCCGGGCCGCGCCCTCTGCCTGCCCACACACGCAGTGTGCCCTTTAATCCCACGGAGCCAGCTGGAATGCGGGTGGGGCTGGCGGGGGCGGAGGGTGGCCTGGGGAGTGATGGAAAGGGGTCCTGGACGGGGGGGGGGGGGGGGGGCGGGTCCTGCCACACTGAGACCACCCTGTTTTTTTGTTTGTTTTTGTTTTGTTTTTGCAGACTTCCCGGGGAGGAACCTTGCTGGGGGGAGAGCCATGAATACCGCGTGTGTCAGCTGCCGGTAGGCCGTTGAGTGTTCCCTGACGCCCCCTTGCTGGGTCATGCCCACCAAGTACCCCTTCCTGGCTTGCCTCTTCTTGCACATTCACCTATATATAACCTCTCCCAGGACTGCCCCCCAGGGGCCATACCCTTCCGAGACCTGCAGTGTGCGCTCTACAATGGCCACCCTGTCCTGGGCACCCAGAAGACCTACCAATGGGTGCCTTTCCATGGGGGTAAGTAGCCTGACCTCTTGGAGTTAAAAGAAAAAAAAAGAGGCATTAGGATGGGGTTTTAAAGTACATGTAGGAGTTGGTGAAGGAAGGAGCGATTCCTTTTGCACAGGGTCAAACTCCAGGCTGAGAATTGACTTAAGAGTTTTAACCAGAGGCCAACAGTGTTCAAACTGATCCCACTAACAGGAAATGTTGTCGCAGGGAGCTGAAAATAGCAGCTTATATAACTGGGTGCCCAGGGCAGCACGCCTCCAGATTGAAGGGAGACAGGCAGCTTCAGCAGCCCCGCGTGGTGGGGACAGATAAGACCAGCCTAGAAGGCAGAGCAGTCCAGTCAGCTCAGCTCGGCCTCCTTGCTCTTGCCCGACCCTACCCTCATAGCGTCCCACGAGGTTGGCCTTGTCCCCAGCCGGGTCCGCCAGCCAGCCAACCTCCGAGCGGTTGAGATAAAGGCTGGACGCCGGCGGCTCTCATCTGACAGGCAGGGGAAACTGAGGTACCCTGCAGCCCAGTGGTACAGTCAGCCTCCAGGGTTACTGGACTCCGAACTGGAAAGACAGTTTTATTGGGACTGAATGGGAGGGCGGGGCCTGGGGGGGGAGAGTTGGGGGTGTGGCCTGGGAGGGGGATGCCTGGAGGTTTAGCTTGGAAGAGACGGCGGGGGGGGGGGGGGGGGGGGGGAGGGGGGGGTTTGGCGGGGAAGGGGTATGGAGAAATGGAGACAGAGGGGATGGAGAAGACTTGGGTCTTAGTAACTCCTTTAACCCCAGAACCGGGAGGCAGAAGCAGGTGGATCTCTGAGAGTTCGAGGCCAGCCTGGTCTAGATAGTTGTAGGACAGCCAGGGATATGTAGAGAAACCCTGTCTCAAAGACAAGAAAAGAAAAGAAGAAACAAAGTGCGTGGCCTGGAGAGGGGAGGATGGAGATGGGCTGTGAAGAGGCAAGAAGGAGGAGGAGTTCCTGGGAGGACTGACACGCCTAGGAGTGTATTAGGCTGGGCTCCTCCAGCTGCAGTGAGCTGGGTGTGTAGGGACGGGTGATGAGATGGAGGCCCCGGACTCACCACCCCTCCCGCCCTCAGCGCCCAACCTGTGTGACCTTAACTGCCTGGCGGAGGGCCACGCCTTCTACCACAGCTTTGGTCGCGTGCTGGATGGCACCCCCTGCACCCCTGGGACCCAGGGTCTCTGCGTGGCAGGCCGCTGTCTGGTGAGGACCGTTGGCTTTTACATAGGGCCCCACTCCGAACTGCCTCCAGGCAATTACATCAGTTCCCCCCCCCCTACAAACTACACTTCACCCACTGTTCGGGTCTGGGCCCTAAACCCCATGGTGGATTCTCTCTAGCTCCTCCTTCAAGGTCCCGCCCACTTGGCTCCATGCTCCACCCATCCTTCCAGCCACACGCCCCTCTCACAGTCTTTCCTCCAGGCTCAGCCAGACCCAATTTCCCAGGTTCTGCACACGCTCTAGGCCCTCCCTCCTTTCATAGCCCGCTGTAAAATTCAGGTCCTGCCTACCATCAGGCCACGCCCACCACACGTCCTGGTCCCCTCTGCCCCCCTCAGCTCACCTGCTAGCTCTCACTAGGTCCCTCCCTAGTACTCTCTCCAGCTCCTCCTCTTTGTCCTTAGTCCCGGGGCCACTCACCATCCCTGTTCCTTCAGCCAGGCCCCTTCCCACAGCCCCGCCCTCCAGGCCCCGCCCATCCTGATTCAGTGTCCGCCCCCCTCCCACCCCGCACCTCACTCCCCCCCGCCCCGCAGAACGCCGGCTGTGACGGGCTGCTGGGCTCCGGCACCCTCGAGGACCGCTGCGGCCTCTGTGGTGGTGCCAACGACTCCTGCCTGTTCGTGCAGCGCGTGTTCCGCGACGCCGGTGACTGCCTTGCCCCGCCTCAGCGCATGCGCCCGAGGAACGTAGAGGCGAAGGGTGTCCCTTTTAGCAAGGTTCCTGGGAGCCAAGACTCTCCATGATTGGCCAGGCTCAGGCCCAGCTCCTGGAGCTCTTCCCCCTGATTTGTCCCTGACTGATCGTCCCACCCTCCCTCGAATAGATGCGCTTTTAACCCCTTTCTTGCCTCCCCTCAGTAGCATCTCATTTAATCCGCAGCTATCTGTCCCTGCGCACACTATCGCTCCCAAAGTGCACCTCGCCACCGCGAGCCCCAGAGCATTCCTTCCCTGCGTACCCCAGAGCATCTCTCGCCTGTGTACCCCAGCGCATCCCTGCCCTGCGTACCCCAGAGCATCCCTCCCCTGTGTACCCCAGTGCGTCCCAGTGCATCCCACCACAGAACACCCCTGCGCACACCAGCGCATCCCAGAAAATCCTGCCGCGCTACACCCCAACCTCCCGCCTGCCTCAGGTGCCTTCGCCGGCTACTGGAACGTGACTCTGATCCCCGAGGGCGCCAGGCACATCCGCGTGTCCCAGCGCAGCCACAACCACCTGGGTACCGCAGGGCATCTGGGGAAACTGAGGCTGGGGACCGGGAGCAGGCGGTTCCCCCGAGCGCGGTCTGATTGGTTCTTTGCAGCGCTGGTGGCCCGCGACGGGCGCTACGTGCTCAACGGTGATGGAGTGCTCAGCCGGCCTGGCACCTATGAGGCCGCGGGCACCCGAGTGGTTTACGCTCGCAGTGCGGGCCCGGAGGAGACTCTGCAGGCGACCGGGCCCACCTCCCAGGAGCTGTTGTTGCAGGTGGGCCGGCCCGGGTGGTTTGAGGCCGGGACACAGGCGGGAACTGGGGTCAGTTAGAGATCGGGAGGTAGGGTGCTGAGGGGAGGTTGGACCGCCAGCTCCCGCCCGCCCTCCCGTTCCAGGTGCTGCTCCGGGAGCCCAACCCAGGCGTCCACTTCGAGTTCTGGCTGCCCCGGGAACACTACGGCCCCTTCCAGGCTCAGGCCCAGGCCCTGGGCTGGTCCCTGCGACAGCCTCAGCCTCGGGAGGTGGAGCCACAGCCTGTAGTGACCCCTGTAGTCCCCGAGGCTATCCCAGCCCGGGTTGCATCCCTGGTACCAGGTGAGGCAGAGACAGGGGAAGTGGGGCAGGCAGGAGGGCAAGGCCCGTGTCACTCACAACAACCTCCCCGCCCTCCCTTCCCCGTCCCCCCTCCCAGACTCCTGCGGGCCGTGTCCTGACAGCCGGGGTCGAGCACACCGGCTTCTCCATTACTGCGGCAGCGACTTTGGTGAGACCCCTGGACCCTGAGCCCTTTCACTGACCCCAGTGATCCTTAACTCCTCCTGGATAAGAGCGCTGGCCCTCAACCTTGACCTCCGCTGACCCTCGGTCTCCCCTTCGCAGTGTTCCAGGCCCGAGTGCTGGGCCGCCACCGCCAGGCACAGGAGACCCGCTATGAGGTGCGTGTCCTACTCATCTACAAAAACCGCACGCCGCTGAGGTCTCGAGAGTATGTGTGGGCACCAGGCCACTGCCCCTGCCCACCACTGTCCCCTCATCGAGAGTACCTGTTGGCTGCCAGGCGACTCGTCAGCCCCGATGGCACACAGGACCGGCTCCTGCTGCCTCACGCGGGCTATGCCAGGCTCTGGAGTCCCGCTGAGGACAGCCGAGTTCGCCTGGCTGCCCGGCGCTGTCCAGTGTGAACCCCGGCCGCCGCTTGGGACCTCACCAGACGTTTGTCCTGATTGTCCCCCTGACTCAGGACCATCTCCCACCAGGAAGCTCATATATTTTGGACGGGGGTCTCCCTGTGTGTATGCCACTCGGCTGGCCTGGAACTCACTGTGTAGATCAGGCTGGCCTTGAAGTGACAGAGATCCGCCCTTGGGGGCTGGGATTAAAAGCGCGCTGCGAAGCCGGGTGTGGTGGCGCACGCCTTTAATCCCAGCACTCGGGAGGCAGAGGCAGGCGGATCGCTGTGAGTTCGAGGCCAGCCTGGTCTACAAAGTGAGTCCAGGATGGCCAAGGCTACATAGAGAAACCCTGTCTCGAAAAACCAAAAAAAAAAAAAAAAAAAAAAAGAGCTGTAAGGAGCTTCAAGGTCCTGGGCTGCCTTCCCACTGAACGACTCCTGTCCACCCTCTTTTTTGAATTACTGTCTTATTTTTACAAGAATGTGAATAAAGAACCAAGCCCTCGGCCCTCACTTACTGAGCTGTAGGGCCCCGGGGATGCCCGAATAGAGTAGCAGCCCCTGTGCGCAAACACGCCCCATTTCCATCTGTTCCTGCTCTGCCCTGCCCCCGCACCCCCCACTCCCACTGCACTGGACTCTTTGTGAAAACAGTACAAGAAGGATGAAGGGTTGGAGGACACACAGAGGAACCGATGTGCCTCCTGTCCTCTATGCTATGAGGTCATTTCCGACTCTTAAGTTTTTTATTTTTTGTTTTTCTCGAGACAGGGTTTCTCTGTGTAGCCTTGGCTGTCCTGGACTCGCTTTGTAGACCAGGCTGGCCTCGAACTCACAGCGATCCGCCTGCCTCTGCCTCCCGAGTGCTGGGATTAAAGGCGTGCGCCACCACCGCCCGGCTCATTTCCAACTCTTTATGGGTATCTGTACTATAGTTCCACAGTCATTCAACAAACTGTCCCAAGCGGGGTGCCCCTTTAGGCTGTCCCCTCTGGGTCCCCTCTCTGTCGCATGGTCTAGCCTGTCCTGGGGGGACCGGGGACCCTCTGGGGCTGCGATCCAGAGGCCAGCAGACTGTCAACTTTGCCCCTCTCTTCCACAAGAGCCCCTCTGGCCTCTGCCGCAGCTGCACCTTCCAGGGCAGAGCGGTTGCCTCGGCCTTCGAGGGCCTGTTTTCCTATTGCTGGCTCTGTCTGAGGACGCCGAGCTCTCCAATGAGTATTTATAGAGAACTGACTGTATGTGGAAGACCCAGCAAGTCTTGGGAGGCGCGGTGCTGGTCTAGGATGAGCGGGGTGGTGGCGGTGTCACTTTGTATAATGGGGCTTTCTAGTACCAGTACCGGGGTGCTGAGAGCACCGAGAATCTCCCCTAAACCCCACACAGCTGGTGAGGCTGGGTTCTACAGGGATCTGTGGTGTCCTAGCGCCCCCTGGCGGCTGGACCATGGATTCCCAGGCTGGGAGATGGTCTGCAGGGACCAGCTGCAGCAGGCCTCAGGGGGACCTCACACCCATCTATGATGACGCCCGATGTGACACGAGAGCTCACGACAGGGTCATCTCTGACAGCGTCCCAGTGCTGAGCCCGATGCACGTGATAGAACGAGCAGCCCAGAGGTATGGGAAAGGTATGGGGTCGTACTGGGGCGAGGCTGTTGGGCTCCCCCAAGCCAGAAGCCGTCACGCTGGCACGAGGCCCAGGATGTATGGAGGTTCAATCATAAGTGGAGATAAAAACCACAAGAAGATGGCTTGCTGTTTCAGGCCTGCGATCCCAGCACCTAGGAGCAGAGGCAGGAGGATCATAAGTTCAGGGCTGGCTGGGAAACATAAGGAGGTCTTGTCTCAAAATAAAACGTAAAAGAAGGCACTGAGGCAGAGGCTGGGGGTAGGGGTGGGGGATGGGGGGCGGGGGAAATGGTTGTTAGGCATTGCATAAGTAAGTACCCGACTTCAGATTCCAGAACCCATGTCAAAGCCAGCCTAGCCAAATCCATGACTTCCTGGTTCAGCGGGACACCCTGTCTCATAAAGCAAGATGGAGAGCCATTAAAGTCTCACAAAGCCCAGGCTAGACCCTAAGTCACTATGTAGCTGAGGATGACCTTAGAGTCCAGATCTTACCCTAACCCATACCTGGCTCATCTGTGGTTTAAATTAATGGCCAGGCCACTGTGAGGGGCTGAGCAGTTGCTTTCCGCCCTTTGACAGGAAGGCCCTTTGGTCCATTGCCCCCACCCTCCCTCAGAGGGGAGGAGCCACTGCCAGTCTTTGGAGCCGTGCCCCCCCCAGCCCCCTCACACCCCCCTCACACGCAGAGCAAGCCCCTGGCCACTCAAAGCAGTGGAATTCCTGTCTTTAGTGCCCAAGGGGACAGTCACCTGGGACAGGGTGGGGGTGGGAGGGGTGAGGGATTCATGACTACCCAAAGCCAGGTCCCTCCTCTCCTGTCCCCAGCAGTTCCTCTTCTCCAGGTACAAGGGCTTGCTCAGTACTCCCATCCTGCCCCGGGGCTTGGCACAGGCTAGGCCTTCTGCCCCAGGGTCTATGAACATCATCAGTTCCTTTGCCCATGGAAAGCAGTCTTCATGGCCTCACTTCTTTTTATTTATTTTTTTTAAAAGATTTGTTTATTTATTATGTATAGTGTTCTGCCTGCATGCCAGAAGAGGATATTGGATCACATTATAGATGCTTGTGAACCACCATGTGGTTGCTAGGAACTGAACTCAAGACCTCTGGAAGAGCAGTCAGTGCTTTTAACCTCTGAGCCATCTCTCCAGCCTTTTTTTTTTTTTTTTTTTTTTTTTGGTTTTTCGAGACAGGGTCTCTCTGTGTTGCCTTGGCTGTCCTGGACTCACTTTGTAGACCAGGCTGGCCTCGAACTCACATCGATCCACCAGCCTCTGCCTCCCAAGTGCTGGGATTAAAGGCGTGCGCCACCACGCCCGGCCCAGCCCTTTATTTTATGAGACAAGGTCATATTATATAGAAGACCAGGCTGGCCTCGCCTGCCTCCTGAGTGCTGGGATTAAAGAGCGAGATACCAATACCCAGCCCAAGAGCTACTGAAGGTCCTGTAGCCTGGACTAGCCACACACTCCCTGTGTGGCAGACAATGACCTTGAACTGATGAACACTTTGAGCCTATACCGCAAGGTCCAACCTTACTTTCCCCTTCTGCATTAGAACGCGCCATGGTTAGAGTCGGGGCGGGGGGCACCCCTGGGACGTTGATCTCTAAGCTGCTCTCTGCTGGACATTATGTTGGAAGCACAGAGCCACAGCAGATCCTTGGAAGGGAGAGACTTGGCTGCACAAGACTTTCCAGAACAAAGTCATTCCTAGGAATCTGTCACAGCCTTGTGAGCCAACATACTGGGTTTATGACCGACCCCACCGCTATTTTCCTACCAGATATTGTAATTGAAGGGCTCAGTGAGAGGGTTTAGGGGCGTGGTCATGATGGAGCCCCGCCCAGAATCCCCCAGGGAGGGGTAGGGGCGTGGTCAGGTGGAGCCCCGCCCAGAATCCCCAGTGGGGGGCAGGGGGCGTGGTCAGGGTGGAGCCACACCTTGAATCCCCCAGTGAGGTGGAGCACTGGTTCAGTTTCAGGAATCCTGGATTCTATCTAATCACAACTTGGACTGTGGCCTGGCTGTCTGCTGGGCACTTGCCTGGACTCAGCTCTATCCCACACTGATCCCATGTGCACAGCCCAGCACTCCACCTGCTGAAATGTCAGGTGTGTGTTAAGAGCTGGCCTGTCCTGGTGTCACCTGCTTGACATTCCTCCTGGCTTCCTTGAACTCAAGTTCTTCCCAGCTTTGCTTCTAGGGAGAGAGAGGAGGGAATTAACTTGACCACAAGTGTGCGATGGGGTGATGGATCTTGTGTGGCTGCGTTCTCCAGACAGACATGTTCCCCTGAGGGAAGATGCAGTAGGGAGAAGAGGGAGAGGGGACAGGAGACAGAGGAGAGATGCTCTTACAGAGGACCTGAGCTGGGTTCCCAGCATGCATGTCGGTGGCTCACACCTGCACCTCAACATCCAGAGGACACAGCGCCTGTGCCCTCTGCACACCTCACGGACAGACCAAGACCAACACACAGACAGACAGACAGACATAAACAACAACAACTTAGAAAACACCAAGAAACCTTTCTGGACCTATGAACCGTAATGGAGAGGGGACTGGTCGCCTGTGCTGGCATGATCTTTTCTCAGAGAACCTACTGCCTGTCACCCCCACAGCTGGATCTGAGGCCGAGGGACCCCAGGTGTAGCGGCTGACAGCTGGACCTCAGAACTTGGGCAGTTGAGGTGAGAGAGTATATGTCCTGGGCCAGCCTGAGCTATGCACCAAAATGCCGTCTGGGGTTTTCCGCCTAGCCTTGCACAGGTCTCGCAAGGTCAGTGTCTCCACATAGCCTTGTCCAGCAGCTGAGCCAACACACTCGGTGAGCCTGAGCGGGTGATTTTATTGTGTGCCTCGGAGGACAGATGTTACACTGGGGGAGAGGAGGGCCCAGATGGTGTTTGTTTTCTGTGCCACTGCAAGGGAGTTTCAGGTGGGGGCTCTGTGGTAGATGGTTTGTGTGGGGTTCCACAGACAGGCTTTGCGTTGGGGGGGGGCTTCAAGAGGTGCTGTGGTTCAGATGGTTGACTGTTCCCAATGCAGGCAGTTCTGTTCTGTGGCTCTCAGACGGTGCTCTGGTGGTCTAGTGATTCACATGGCTCCTGTGGGCAGGGTGTGTCTTGTGGTCTCGTGGCCCACAGGCGTCCAGGGGTGGCCCTAGTATGCCAGGTGTTGCAAGAGCCAGCAGTGTCTCGGGGCAGCGCAGCTGGTGGTTGTAGCCTGGCCATTTACAGGTGATCTCCGTGGTGGGACTCAGACACGAACTCCAGGGAGGAGTCGGAGTGGCAGGGGACCATCATCACCTGGGTCACTGGGCTGCTGCGGGCCCCCTGCATGGCGAGTATCTTCTGGCCCTGGTTGTTGTTTTTGGAACCCCCATCCCCTGGCTCACTGAGTTCCTTGCTGCCAGCCTGGTTGGGGTCAGGGGGTGTGCTGGGAGACCGAGCCCTGGGTGAGTCCTGGTTGGAGGGGCTGACGTGCTGTGTGGACGGGGGTGTGGGTGTGGATGTGGCCACTGCCGACTGACCCGCAGGCTGGCCTGGTGCTGAGACCTGAGAGGTGTGATGGTTGGTGCCCGAGAGCCGGCCTGTTGTCCGAGTGGGTCCCAAGGACCCGGCCTGCCGGATGCGAGGCACTCCCAGAGTGCCCGGGCAGTTGAGAGGGCCCCAGCGATGCACTGGGCAGCCGGGCACGCTGTGCAGTCCTGGAAGCCACACTGCCCCGGCTGCGATGGCGCCGGGCCTTGCTGGGAATCTGGGAGCCGCTGATAGAACCAGTGGCCAGCCGGCCGTGGGATTCAGACGCAGAGCCTGGGTTAGCTGGGGATGGGGAATGCTCATTCACGGCCTGTGAGGGGCTTTCTGCTGGCACACTTGGGCTTGAGGGTTGCTGTTGCTGATTGGAGTCTGAGGAGTTTTCAGAGGCCTGGGCATCAGGCGTGTGTTCGTTACTGTCATTCAGGGGCACCGCACACAGACTGCCAGGGGACTTTATTTCTGCTTCAGCAGTGGGTTCTGGCTTGTCTTGGCTGTGGAGAAAAAGAAAACAGTGTGTGAGGGTGGCCAAGGCACCCTCCCACCAGCCAAGCTCTGATGGGGAGCTGGTGGCAATCAGCTCCGCTCCAAAGGCAAGCTGGTCACTCTCTGCAGTCATCCAAACACAGAACTGCACACTTGGCTCCTCGTGAGTGGGTGGGTGCACACAAATGTCTGTGGGTAGCTGCACAGGTACATTAATATGCATACCCAGAGTGGCATGCACCAAACATATGCACACACACACATCCACACACATCCACCCCCCACCTGCACACACACACACACATCTGCACATACACACATCTGCACACACACACACACACCCGCACACACAAACACATACCCACACACCTGCACACACAAACACACACCCACACACCCCGCGCACACACACCCACACACACCCGCGCGCACACACCTGCACACACACCCCACACACACCCCACCCCACACACACCTGCACACACACACCTGCACACACACACCCCCCCCACCCACACACACGCACACATACCCCTATACCGTCCCTCCCAGGGAATAACATACGGTTCAGTTCCAGAGCTGGCGGGGGCTCCGTTGTTGACGCTGGAGTGATGAGAGCCCGGCCCCGAGACAGGGCCTGAAGCACTGGTTCCCGACAGCCAAGGAGAAAGAGGCGGACAGTAAGAGGACAGTGGAGCCATGCAGGGGGTGGTCGAGACGCAAGACAAGGAGTGTAGCCAGAGTCAGGAGTCTCAAGACAGGCGAACAGACAGAGAGGCAAATCCAGCCACAGGGACAGACAGGGACAGAGGGTCAGTAAGACCCAGGAGCCAGCTGGGGCGGGGTGACATGGTCACGCCTGTCATTCCAGCCCTCAGGAGGGAGAGGCAGGAAGATTAGAAACAAAAGCTCACCCTCAGCTGCAGAGTGAGTTGGGGGCTATCCTGGGCTACATGAAATCCTTTCTGTCTCAACCCAACTAGCACACACCTTTAACCCTAGCTCTCAGGAGGCTTAGACAGGAGGATCTCTATGAGTTCAAGGCCAGCCTGATCTACATAGTGACTTCCAGGCCAGCCCGGGCTACATGGTGAGACCCTGCCTCAAACAACAACAACAACAAAACAAAAGCCCAAAGGGAAAAACAAAAGGCAAATCTGATATGCAAATCAAGCCCCTTGGGCAGCCACCCCCACCCCACCCCGAGCACGCACCGTCCCGGGTTATCCCAGTTGCGACGTCCAGAGCTCTTCCGCTTAGCTGGCTCGCGGCGCTGTCTAGGGCCACGTGGTGTTTTAGGAATATTGGCCGTACGACGCGATGGTACAGCATGAGCGAACCGTTCCAGGGTCCCGGCGTCATGCAAAACAACAGGAAGGCGCACTGCGTGGGGGACACAACGAGCTGCCACACCCGGGCCTGCCACACCCAGGCCCGCCCCCTGTCCCCCACCCCCCGCTTGTCCCGCGCCTCCCCCCCACCCCCCACTGCTGGCCAGCCTACCCACCTTGCCCGCGTAATAGAAAGGGAACCAGAACAGGAGTAGATCGCTGAAGAACTCCACCAGACCGAACAGGGCGTACACCACCCAGTAGGTTAGCCACACAGTGTCGTCTTCCTTGCTTGGGCTCTCGATGGCTTTGACTCTGTCCGGATAGGAATGCAGCGTGTCTGCACGAGATGCTATCTGGGAGGCACCCCCCAGAAGCCTCCTCATCCCTGTGGACTGCCTGGTGCACTTACGAAGCATATGCGGGGTATACAAATCCGATGACATTGCACAGTAGAGAGGCCCCGTAGCCGAACAGAAGATACAGGCTTAGCAGGGTGAGAGCTCCTGGGAAGAGAAGAGCGGCAGGCAAAGCCTCTGACGCAGCCTGCAACCTGCATCCTACTGCGCAAGGATGCCCCGGGCAGTGCATAGTCATGGGTCAAGCGGTCTTTTTTTATTTTGAAACAGGGCCTCACAATGAAGTCCTGGCTGGCCTCAAACTCATGGAGATCTGCCTGCGCCTGAACCCTGAGGGCTGGGATTAAAGGCATGCTCTGTGGCATTGGCTTCTTGGGGGTTTTGTTTTCTTTGGGGGGTGTCCCTTCCTATCTCAGCCTCTGGTATGCTGGGATGACAGAGTACACAAGGTCATCCTCGGCTACAGGAGTCCACATTTCAAACCCCACCACCCAGAAGGCGCGCGCCTGGGTGGGGGGGTGGGGGGCAGTGGCTCAGCTGTTAAATGCTTTCTGTGAAAGCCCGGCGAGTTACAACAAAACAAAATGAAGCTGGGCTTGCTGCAGTGTCTGTGCTGCCAGCATCTGGGAGAGGGTAGCAGGGACAGAAGGATCCCTGGACCTCACTGGGCAGCCAGACTAGCAGGATGGGCTACAAGCTCAGCGAAGTACAGTCTCCAGAAGAAGTGGAGAGAAGCGTGTGTGTGTGTGTGTGTGTGTGTGTGTGTGTGGGGCGCACGCGCATGCACCTGTGTGTCTGTGTGTGTACACTCTTTCCTGTGTCACCTGCTATCCCGGTGTGGCTGGGGTTGACTCCTGCACCCTGGGGCAGTTGTGGTTTAGTAAGTCTTTCTTACATCACCCTACAGTGTGGCCTTTTGGCCACCAAGACACTCTCAGCAATAAAGACCCTGGGGCTCAGCCACCACTGTGAACTCGCTGCTAGCCAAGGGAGAGCTCGGACCCGTGGGAAAGCATTTGGGGGATCTGGGTCTTCCTGTCCTTCAGCGAAGGTCAGAGGCTGGCTAAGCTGGGGAGGTGGGAGGGCTTATCCGAGAGAGAGAGAGAGAGAGAGAGAGGACCTTTGCCCCTGGGGTAGCTGCGCCTGCACGTCTCCTCCTTCCTTCCTTCCTCCCCCAGACTGTTATCTGCGGGGACACGGGCTACTGTGTCTAAGGTCAGAGTCCCTGCCCCTCCTCCCACCTGCTCTGGGAATCACCCTCTGGAATCTGAGGTGCAAGGAGGAGAGGACCCCAAGAGTCTAAATTGCCTCGGTTAGTGTCTGGGGGCACAGCATGCCATTTGGGGCAACTGAAGCCTAAGAATCCCCCTCTATTAAGATAAGGGTCCTGAAGCCGGTGGGGGATGTGGCGTCCCCACCACTGATGGGGGAAGGGCTCTCCCAACGCACTGGTCCCCACAATCTCTTTAACTGCAGCCTCAGCAGGGAAAGGATAACCTTGGATGCCAAGGATTTAGGGCAGGGGTGGGGGCACAGTGACGGAGGGCACGGGATGTGGAGGCAAGGGGATTTCCCAACACAGCCCCTGCCTCCTGTGCCTCAGTTCCCCTCCTGGCCACCCCTCTTCCAGGGTACTATGATGCAATTTCCCTAGTGATGTGGAAAAAGCCAGGACAGAGGTTGTGGCCTGTATCTGGGGCTGTCTCGGGGTGTCAGGTCACAGCTGGAGGGGGATCTGAGACCTGAATATAGATCTCAGAACCCCCCCACCACTCCCACCCCACACACGGTGGAGGATGGGGGCCCACCCTCCAACTGGGATCTGTGGAGAAGAGGACTTCAGGACCTGACAAGAGTCCTTCACACAGAGCCCCATTGTCTTGTGATTCAGGAAGGACCAAGCCTGTGGGCTTCTGGGGACACAAAAGGGGCACACTAAAATCATTTCAGAGGGCCCAGCATGGTGGCGCACACCTTTAATCCCAGCACTCAGGAGGCAGAGGCTGGTGGATCGCTATGAGTTCAAGGCCAGCCTGGTCTACAAAGTGAGTCCAGGACACCCAAAGCTAACACAGAGAAACCCCGTCTCAAAACAAAAAAATTTTTTTTTAAAAATCATTTCAGAAAGAGGCACAGAGAGCCTTACCACCCTGCAGGGAGGATCCGGAACTAGAAATGAACCTAAGGGTAGGATTCCAGGATGGTCCCTCCTCAGGCTCTCCATGCCCCAGCCACCATCTGAGTTCAACAAATATTGACTCAAAGCTACTGTGCTGGGGCACAGAGGAAGAGAGGCTTAGGGTCCTGGAGCTGGGCCTCCTGACCCAGAGATACATGGGCACATTTCTCCATGAGATAGCACAAGACAGAACTGGGAACACACAGAGGATTGATGTGGGGTAGGGTGGCATGTTGTCCCTGGGTCTTCCACCCACATAGGGGCCAGCTGAGCCACTGGAAAAACCAGATTTGCAGAGAAACCAGGCTTGAAGCCTGGCACGCAGCCAGGGCCCCAGGAGGAGGCAGGCTGCTTGGGGAGTGCTGCAGGACCCTAGGGTGGCCTTTTCCAAAGGAGAGGCAGGCAAAATTTGAAAACTCCCTTTCCCGGGGAGCCAAGGGTGAGACCCCCCCACAGGTAGGTCAGGGTCCACGGGAGAGCCAGAATGAGTTCCCTTCCGCGGATGGGGACTCAGAACATCTTCGTTGCCTGTTGGGGACCCGGCTGTGCACCCCTTCCCAGGCGGGATAGGACCCTACGTCAGGTCTGGGTGCCTAGCCCTTCACGAGGCCTTTCACCCGGTCCACCAGGGACCTGAGATGTATGCACTCCTTTCAGGACCGAGTCCTCATGACCTTGCCGAGGCCCTTAGGGACCTGAGATGTGCACCCCTTCCAGGTCAGAGTCCCCAGGACCCGGACCCGGGACGTGAGTCCCCGGGGATGCCGCTGCTAGGTCAGAGTTCCCAGGACCGCCAAAACCCTTCCAGGGTGAGGGCACCCAGCTTCAAGGAGCCCAACCGGTACTTGGGCCGCGCAACTTATCCAGGGACGGGACCCAGGACCTGATGGTGCCCGTCGGGGACCCGCGACGTGTACCCCTCTTCCAGGCTCACCCGTGGCGAGATACCGCTTTTCTACACCGGTCCTGGCTTCGAGGGCCCCGAGAACTTCGGTGACCACGTTCCTCTGTTCCAGAAACCGTTCGAAGCGCTGGCGCAGACCGTCCATGGCAGCGGCGGGCCCGGGGCAGGCTGCTGAAGCACGCCCGCAGCCTCGCGCACCGGCCCCGCCGAGGGTGCACCGCTTTCTCTGACCGCGAGGCTACGGGCCCCGCCCCCGGCCCGCTGCTTTTGGCCTCCGGGCCTGACTCCGCCCCCGAGCCCCGGCTCTGGCCAATGGGAGGGCAGGGCGGACAAAGGAGGTGGGGCCTGCCCCGTCTCCCCCGCCGCATCGCCCTCTGGCCGGGGCGGAGACCCGAGAGGCAGCGGGAAGTCCGGAGGGGGCGGGGCGCCAGGCTGCCGGCGTGTTGATTGGTCAAGAGGGAGTGGCCCAGTATATTATTGACGGAGAGCAGCGGGGTGTGTGGGTGGAGCTAGCTGAGGAATAGGTGGGAGGGGCCGGATTAAGGCCGGTGCTGATTGGACGGGCCGGAGAAGGCGGGGTTGGTCACAAAGGAGGCGGGACTACACTGGAAAAAACGAAGCTGACCTCGAAGGAGGGGCGTGGAGGAAAGTGGGCGGGGCCAAATAAAATGTTGAAGGCATCGCTGTTACCTTGAACCTGCTCCTAAGGGCCAGATGGAGGGGTTGGCCGTGTATAAGTGGGGAAACTGAGGCTCCCGAAGGCTTAGGTCCGTGTGGATGTGCCTCTCCGTGTGGGTTAGTCCCACCCCCGGACGGGGGGGTGGGTGTCGGTGATAGGAAGGGACCGCAAGGCCCCTTGGGAGTTGAAAGCTTCGGGGTTGCTATGGTGTCCAGGATCCGGGTGGCTTCTTGAGGCCCCGCCCCCCGCCCCGGCCCCCCGCTATGCGGCCCTCCCCGACTGCGCTGTGGCTGGGTCTGGCTTTGGCTTTGGCCCTCCTGGCTGTGGGGTGGGCTTCAGCCCGGGCCCCTATCTATGTCAGCAGCTGGGCCGTGCGGGTGACTCAAGGTTACCAGGAGGCTGAGCGCCTGGCACGTAAATTTGGTTTCGTCAACCTGGGACAGGTGGGTGGGACCTGGATGGATGGGACAGGACCTGGGGGGGGGGGCTGGACAAATGGGAGGGCGTGCCCAAGACCTCCTCAGATGTGAAGAGAGTTGGGAGTCTGTGGCCCTCGGCTGGGCCCCCGGTTGAGGGGTACAGAGCCATGGAGACTGGCCTCCATCGCTGGGACTCAGGGGAGCCAGATCCCAGCGATGTCCCTTCCTCACTTTCCCAGATCTTCCCCGACGACCAGTATTTCCATCTCCGGCACCGCGGAGTGGCCCAGCAGTCCCTGAGTCCAAACTGGGGCCACCGTCTGCGCCTGAAGAAAGAGCCCAAGGTGGGAGTGAGTCCACGGCTACAGCCTCCTGAGGCAAACCAGTCAGTTCCTGTCACTGTTACTGTAGGGTTGTCAAGTGAGGCCTGGCTGGGGAAGCCGTGAGCATGGCTGGTAACACAACCTGGCACTAGGAGGAACCCTGGCAGCCCCCTGGCCTGCCTGTCCTTGCTGGAGGGTCTAAAGCGCTGGTTCTAACCCCACTCCGAGTAGGGAGAGGAACAGGTCCATTTTAACGCATACGGAAACCGTGCCCTGGAACCAGTGAGTGCGCAGCCGACCGGGGAGCACAGCCCCATGATTGACAACAGATGAGCTAATCGGGAGACAAAGCTATAGTATATATTTTCACAGAAAAGAATTTTTTTTTCAAGATAGGGTTTCTCTGTGTAGCCTTAGCTGTCCTTGACTCACTTTGTAGACCAGGCTGGCCTTGAACTCAAAGAGATCCACCTGCCTCTGCCTCCCAAGTGCTGGGATTAAAGGCGTGCACCACCACGCCCGGCCTGTATTATATAAGTGCAGGGTTATTGGAAGCAGCACAGGCGGGGGAGGGAGAAAGAAGCGTGCAGAGAAAGGAGAGACAGAGAGAGAGAGACAGAGACAGAGAGAGAACAGAGGAGAGGAAGGGAAAAGGCTGGGAAGAATCAAAATGTCTGGATTTTATAGTGCCAGCCATTCCCTGCAGCAGGAGCATGGAGTTGTGGTGTGAGCTACACACGGTGGTGATGGGGGGTGGAGGTGGGGATGGGGGGGTAAAGGATGGGGGTGGGGTGGAGGATGGAGGTAGGGGAGGGTACTCACCTTCAGCATCAGGAACTGTCTTGGTTACTGTCCTCTGGCAAAGCTCCATGACCAAGGCAACTTAGAGTTTTATTGAGCTCACTGTTTCAGAGGGCGAGTCCATGACCGCCATGCTGGGGCGGGGGCGGAGGATGCTGGGGCGGTGATGAGCACGCACATCCACCTCCACAGGAGGAGGCGGAGGCAGAGAGCTAACTGGAAATGGCCAGGACCAGCACCCACTTCCCAGTGACAGGCCTCCTCTGAGGCCACACCTCCTAATCCTAACCGGTCCACCAACTGGGAACCCAGTGGGGACCAACCTCGGGAAGGAAGAGAACGAGGACCAATAGAAGAAAGGAGTAGAGGGAGGCCGAGAAGGGGGAAGGGGAGAAAAGAAGGAGCAACAAGAGATGAGACAATAGTGGGTGGATGCGCAGATCAAGCCGGGGCGCCCAGGGGAGCATGGCTCCTGAGACTAAGATGTGGCTGTAAGGAGAAGGGGACCTGAACGAACTGGTTTGGGCCTGCCGAGCGGCACTTGCACAGGTCCTGGGTGGAGGACAAGGCGCGAGCTCCTTCCTGGTCTCTAGCTGTGGCTGGGAGGGGAGCAGGCTGATTGCTGAAGGCCAGCTGGGCAACAGCTGTGCTGATGTTGGGCAGAGGTGGCCAAGACAGAGGCTATGGTTCCCTGTGCAGAGCACTGCTCCATCCCAGCACCACCGAGGAAGACAGGCATGCTAGCACACCCCGGTCGTCCCTGCACTGGGGAAGTGGAGGCAGGAGGATCAGGAGTTCAAGGTCATCCTCAGCTATGTAGTTTTTTTGAGCTAGCCTAGGCTACATGAGACTGTAATCCCTCTCTTTGTCATCCCTCGACTACTTCCTGCTGACTAGGGCTGGTGCTGGTTTGATCTCCCCTTCAGGAAGTTCTAATTTCTTCCTTGTGCACGAGACTACTTCACAGCGACCAACAACGACCAATGACAGCCTGCCTCTCAGGGCCCTAGCATTTATGTACCCTCTGAAAAGACCCCAGAATTCCAAATATCACAGTCAAAGAAACTATCTGCAGCTGGCAAAACCACACCCCTGCTAGAGCACTGGACAAATCATAGTCAGCTGCTGGGAACAGTCCAAAGCAGCCCCTTATCCCACACCTGGGATTAAAATGGGTTTTTGAGACAGGGTTTCTCTGTGTAGCCTTGGCTGTCCTGGACTCGCTTTGTAGACCAGGCTGGCCTCAAACTCACATCAATCTGCCTGTCTCTGCCTCCTGAGTGCTGGGACTAAAGGCATGTGCCACCACCCCCGGCTACTTTTGTGTATTTTAAAAAAATATTTATTTACTATTTATACAGTGTTCTACCCACATGTGTGCCTGCACATCAGAAGCGGGCACCAGGCCTCATTTTAGATGGTTGTGAGCCACCATGTGTTTGATGGGAATTGAACTCAGGACCTTTAGAAGAACAGTCAGTGCTCTTAACCTCTGAGCCATCTCTCCAGCCCCCATATTTTTGTGTATTTTAAAGAAACCAAAATTTCACTGCATGAGACCCCACCTCAGACAACAGGAAATTAGAGAACAAGTGAGATCTTTCTCAGAAGGTGAAAGTATACAGCCCGCCCGAGCTCAACCCCCAGATCTACACATGGAAGGAGAAAAGTGAATCCCACTGGTACTTTTTCTTGTTTGTTTTTCGAGACAGGTTTCTCTGTGTAGCTCTGGCTGTCCTGGACTCGCTTTGTAGACCAGGCTGGCCTTGAACTCATGGCGATCTGCCTGCCTTTGCCTCCGGAGTGCTGGGATTAAAAGCGCGTGCCTCCACCTCCCAGCCTCACTGTTACTTTTCAAAAGATTTTGACATTTTTAGTTTGTAATTTTACTAACGTGTTTTGACTGCTCATCTGTACATGCATGCAGGTGCCCGAGGCGGTCAGAAGGCATGGGAGGTAACTGGAACTTGTTCCAGGAGGCTGTGAGCCCTCATGTAGACACTAGGAATGGAACCCCAGTCCTCTGCAGGGGCAGCCAGTACTCATAACCACTGGGATGGCTCTGTAACCTCACCGCTGCCCTTTGACTGCCACGGTACATAGGCCGGCGGACACACACACACACACACATACACACACACACACGTACGCACACTCGCATACAGAGGAGAAGGGAGAGAGTGACATGAAAATACAAACACAAAACAAGACTGAGTACACACTAGAGAGTGGTGGAGGTTGTGTGACCGGGGCATCCTGGCCAAGGGAGAGTGTCAGAAGTGGTAGGTTTTTTTATTTTTAGCACAATAGCTTTGGCACACACCTTTGTCCCCAGCAGAGGCAGGGTTAGGTGAATCTCTGAGTTCAGGGTTAGCTTAGTCTACACAGTGAGAGCCAGGCTAGCCAGAGCTACACCATGAGATCCTGTCTCAAAAGAAAAAGTGTGGCTGCAGGAGGAAGCCTACAGAACTTGCTAAGGAGGAGTAGGCTCGGCGCCAGAAGGGCCACACTTGGCCCCAGTGCCTTCATGTGCACACCGTCGGGGCCTCAGGTGTCTCTGGGAACACAGTTTAAAGGATCGTGGGGCATCCAAAGAGCAGCCCCAGCCACTGAGTCTCCGCTCCAGAGCCCTCCCGACTGCGGCCCACTGCCCTGGAGGCAGTGGCTAGTGCAGCCCCTGCGCCCCCTGCAGGTGCGGTGGTTTGAGCAGCAGACCTTGAAGCGGCGGGTGAAGCGCTCCCTGGTGGTGCCCACAGACCCCTGGTTTACGAAGCAGTGGTACATGGTGAGCACTTGGAACTGGGCAGAGCGGGCAGCGGGGACCAGCCTGTACCCCACTGACCCTAGGCCCCTCCTTGTCTCTCATAGAACAACGAGATACAACCAGATCTCAACATCCTGAGGGTCTGGAACCAGGGACTGACCGGCCGGGGAGTGGTGGTCTCCATTTTGGATGATGGCATTGAGAAAGACCACCCGGACCTCTGGGCTAATTATGTGAGTTTTCCAGGGTAGCACGGCAGCAGGCCAGGTCCCCCAGACCCATCCGTCTCCACCTCACTCTCATCTTGCCTTCCCTGCCTATCCCCCCACCCCCAGGACCCTCTAGCCAGCTATGACTTCAATGACTATGACCCAGATCCCCAGCCTCGCTACACACCCAGCGATGAGAACCGGTGAGCTTTGTGCTGTGCAGCAGGTGTTCCTGGGGCCTGCAGAAATGCCAAGGTGGGCTGGGACATGTGTCTGTTTTCTCCTTGCTCTGGAATCAGACACGGGACCCGCTGCGCTGGGGAGGTGTCCGCCACAGCTAACAACGGTTTCTGTGGTGCTGGTGTGGCCTTCAACGCCAGAATTGGAGGTACCAGGGGTGGAGGCTGGGGCGTATCAGGTTAAGCTTGACCAGTGCGGGGACCACCACCCTCCAGTCCCTGCCCCCCACTCCGTTCCCACCACTGGTTACTGGGTAATTGCCAGGCCTTAGGCTGTGGGTGACTAAAAGGTGGCAGGGAGGTGGCCCGGTAGGACAACCAGAGTTGGTGCTGGCACGAGGCCCACGCCCACCCGCGCAGGCGTGCGCATGTTGGATGGAACCATCACGGACATCGTGGAGGCGCAGTCCCTCAGCCTGCAGCCGCAACACATACACATCTATAGTGCCAGCTGGGGCCCCGAGGATGACGGCCGCACGGTAGACGGACCGGGCATCCTCACTCGGGAGGCCTTCATTCGTGGTGTGACCAAGGTGCACAGGAAACGCACCCTGGGTGGAGGGGACAGGTCCCAGAGGTCAGAGAGCTGACTGTTCTCCCGGGTCACTCTCTCCACCCAGGGCCGCCAAGGGCTGGGCACACTGTTCATCTGGGCCTCGGGAAACGGTGGCCTCCATTACGACAACTGCAATTGTGACGGGTACACCAACAGCATCCACACGCTGTCAGTGGGCAGCACCACGCGCCAGGGCCAAGTGCCTTGGTACAGCGAAGCCTGCGCCTCCACGTTCACCACCACCTTCAGCAGCGGCGTGGCCACCGACCCACAGATCGTGAGTACCCAGCCAGGCCCACAGCACAGGCCCCGCCTTCCCTGGCCCCGCCTCCCTGGCCCCACCCCTAGACTTCATTCGGGCAGAGGTCAGGTCCCTCCAGACACTGGTCCCCAAACAAGTTCCACTCCACACAGGCCCTGCCCCTCCTGCCCCTCCCTCGGACTCACAGCCCCTCCGACCCCTTCCATGCCTAGATCCAGCCATGTCCACCTACTTGGCAAATCAGCTTTACCTCCCTGGGTAAGATCTGCGCCAATGCCTGGGCCACCTGTGCCCCAGCTACCTGGGCTGGCACTGAGGTTCCCCCACCCGAGGGCCACCGCCTCCCCCAGGACTCCCACCCCATACATGACCCACCCACCCCCACTTCACCACCCTTGAGGCTGGAGCCAGTTGTCTGCGCTTGTGGTCCTGGTGCCCCAGCACGTCTATACACACACACACACACACACACACACACACACACACACACACACACACACACACACGGCTCAGGCTCTGTGGAGTTGGAGTCTCGATCTTGGCGCTTTTTAGATGTAGCGCTATTTAGGAGCCTTTTTCTTAACAGACCCTTGGTACTTGTTGAACTTGTCCTCAGTACTTGCTAAGCTTAGTTGCTAGTAGTCTTTATTTGAGGCAGGTGCTCACTGTGTAGACCAGTCTAGTCTGGAAGTCGCAGCTGCTCCTGCCTCCGGCCCGCGAGTACTGGAATTAAACGCCTGCATCAGCAGGCCTAGGGCTTTCAGTACCTTTTGAGCTTAGTCCTTTGGTGTATTTTTTAAGCTTAATCTTCATACTTAGCCTGATCTTCAGCACTTTGTGAACTTAGTCCCTAGCACCCTCCAGACAAGTCCTCCATCTGCGCTGCGCACTGGGCTGAAGGCGCCTCTGCTGTCTGTCCCCAGGTCACCACGGACCTGCACCACCAGTGCACCGACAAGCACACGGGCACCTCGGCCTCCGCCCCGCTGGCCGCTGGCATGATCGCCCTGGCTCTGGAGGCCAAGTAGGTGACCGTGGGGCCCCGCCCACCGCCCCGCCCCCACGGGCGGCGGCCGGCTCACCCGCCCTCGCCCCCCCAGCCCGCTCCTGACCTGGAGGGACCTACAGCACCTGGTGGTCCGCGCGTCCAGGCCGGCGCAGCTGCAGGCAGAGGACTGGAGGATCAACGGCGTGGGGCGCCAAGGTGCGGCGGGGCCAGGCAGGGGACAGGGGTGCAGTGCTCGCAGGGCGAGTGACGGCTACCCTTCCCGCACAGTGAGCCACCACTATGGCTACGGGCTGCTGGACGCGGGGTTGCTGGTGGACCTGGCTCGCGTGTGGCTGCCCACTCAACCGCAGAAGAAATGTGTCATTCGGGTGGTGCACACCCCCACGTGAGGGAGGCCCCTCCCCGGCCCCGCCCCGTCAGAGGGAGGCCCCGAGCTCGGGACTCCGCGCCCACGCGGGAGGTTCTGTCCAGATCTCCACCCTGCACTTTGTTGCAGTCTCCCTCCTCCCCCACCTTCACACCCTAATCTAAGGCAGGGAGGATGCCCCGAAGCCTCAGTTTACCCATCTGAGGAAGGAGAGTGCCCTCAGACCCTTGGATTCCCCCAGACCCGCCTCTGGGCGCTTCCCAGCCCGCGGCAGACCCACAGGACAGTCCTCACCCCACCAGCCCCATCCTGCCTCGGATGCTGGTGTCGAAGAACATCTCCGCGTGCTCGGATGGCTCGCGCCGCCACCTCCGTTCGCTGGAGCACGTGCAGGTCCAGCTGTCACTCTCCTACAGCCGTCGTGGGGACCTGGAGATTTCCCTCACCAGCCCCATGGGCACACACTCCACGCTTGTGGCCATCAGGTGTGAGATCTCCCAAGGGGGCCCTTCCTAGCCTACTGTGGGCGGGACCCTGCAGGGCGGGTCTCAGGAGACAGATGTCCTCTGTTCTCTGCCGTGCCACCCACTGGCCACAGACCCCTGGATGTCAGCAGTCAGGGCTACAACAACTGGGTCTTCATGTCCACGCACTACTGGGATGAGGACCCGCAGGGCCTGTGGACCCTGGGCCTGGAGAACAAGGGCTACTACTTTAACACAGGTGAGAGAGCCGCCTGCAGCTGTGGGCTGGGACCCAGCCATGGCTGACCCACGGCCACAGAGGGCCCCCAGGGGGTTTCTTGGAGAGGTCATGCAACAGGCATTTCTGTCACACAGTAGATGTCACTGGAGGATGGGTGGCGCCAGCCACCAATGCACAGTAGGTATACAATTAAAGGGAGAGTGGGAGGGAGGGAGGAGGATCTGCCGACTGGCACACAGTAGATGTAGTTTCACCAGAGGAGTGGGATATGGCCGTTGGTACAAATTATAAGTCTATGGCTAGCTGAAGAAAGTGCACAGTGGCACACAGTAGGTGTATAGCAACCTGGGAGAAGCATTGGGGGTGGTTGGGCCAGTGATAAGCAATAAGGTATTACCTACCTGGGGGACATGCCGAGGCGTGGCCACTAGCACACAGTAGGTGCTGCAGCTGCCCTTGGGAAGTGGGAGAGTCTGGCTACTAGCACACAGTAGGTGCACTTGTCCTGAAGAGTGGGGGCCTGCAGCCACTGGCCCAAGTAGGTGTGTAGCAGCCTGGTTGGGAGCCACTGAGGTTGGGAGCTACAGAGCCTGGCAGGCCACCGACAGCCTGTCCCCCTCGGTGCCCACCGTGACCCCTGCCCAGGAACTCTATACTACTATACACTGCTGCTGTACGGGACGGCCGAGGACATGACAGCACGGCCCTACAGCCCCCAGGTGACCAGCTGCGCGTGTGTGCAGAGGGACACAGAGGGGCTGTGCCAGGGTGAGTGGCCGCAGCGCATGGTCACTTGTTGGGGGAGGAGGCGCAGCGGCCAGGGCTGGGTGGGTGGGCATTGGCGCCCCCACCAACTGCAGCCTCACCCCTGTCTCCATTCTGTCCCTATGCAGAAAGTCAGCGTCCCCCCTCCATCCTGGCCAGGCTCTGCCTCGTCTTCAGCCAGCATTGATGGTGGCTCTACAGGCACACAGAACAGCCAGTGACAGAGGGACAGACCAGCTGTCACCCTCCTTTGCGCCTGCTGGGGCCTCCTGACCAGCAACTACACTGCCTGTTCCCTGTCCCTCGTGCTGGGGCAAGCTCCAGGGAGCCTTCAAGGCCTGTCACCTCCAGTGGCTGCTCCGGCTACCAGTCCTGGGTCACGGTGCTGGCCCTGCCGGCCAGAGCCTTCAGGAGACCCCTCCCGGCTTGAGGAAGGCCCACCTGCCCCAGGCTGGACACCCCAATGCCCGGGAATGCACAGCATCCTGAAGGCTAGGGAGCCAGGGATGCCTAACAGAAGGACAGTAAGTACCCCAAGGCCCTGCTCCCAGGCTGGACTAGGACCCGGACCCAGAAGGCCCTGGCAGACCATCTGCAGGCCACTGCGTGGGCCACATGACAGCCCACAGCTCAGCCTCCGCTGCTGCCAGTGGAAGACAGGTGGAGCAAGACAAGAGGTGCGGCAGGCAGAGCTCAGACCACAGCCGCCGACCATCTGTCCCTTCCCCGCCCCAGAGCCCCGTGTCTGACCTCATAGTTGGCAAATAAAGGTTAAATAGAAGATGTCAAGTTTGTGGTGTACTTCAGGGCAGGGTGTGCCCCAGGAGGACTAAGGAGCCATCAAGGAGGGACTGCTCCAAGCCCAGAGACCACCCAAGTGTTGAAATACCACGAAGCCATCATGAACAGAGAGCTAGCTCTTCCCGTACCGCCTCCCCCCTCCTTTTTTTGTTTTTGTTTTTGTTTTTCGAGATAGGGTTTCTCTGTGTAGCCTTGGCTATCCTCGACTCACTTTGTAGACCAGGCTGGCCTTGAACTCACAGCGATCTGCCTGCCTCTGCCTCCCAAGTAAGTGCTGGGTTTAAAGGCGTGCGCCACCACACCCGGCTTTGCAACCCCCTTTTTTTGAGACAGGGTCTCACTGTGTAGCCCTGGCTGTCCTGGACTCACTGTTTAGACTCTGCCTCTGCCTCCGGAGTACTGAGATTAAAGATTAAAGGCTCTGTGAGTAGGTTGCACCCAGCATTTATTGAGTGCCCACTGTGTACCTGGCAGTGGTTGCACACTGACTCCTATTTACTGCCCAGCCAGGGAAGCGCGAACTCATGTCCACGCCTTGCGCATCCTGCAACACGAGGTCAGGGAGGCTGAGATCCCTTGATCCTAGTGGACCGCACTTAGGTGCTTCTAGGTCTAGGTCTCTTTAAGACGGGGGAGGGGTTTCTCGAGGAGCCGGGCTGGAACCGACCGGAAGTGCAGAAACGTAGAGGCGCTGGAGCAGGAAGCGGAAGAGTTTACGGCCGCCTAAGGTTCTTGGAACGGAGACAGGCAGCTGGGGATTTCTAGGACAAACGGAGACCCGGGGTCGAGGCAAGGCGAGAAGGGTGGGGATCTCAGTACAGATCCGCTAATGGGAGGGACACGCCGAGAGCGGACCTCCCGTTAGCGCGCCCCTCGGCCTACAAGATGAGCTCCAAGGCCAAGAAACGCGTGGTGCTGCCCACGCGCCCGGCGCCTCCCACGGTGGAGCAGATCCTGGAGGACGTGCGGGGGGCGCCCGCCCACGATCCCGTTTTCACCGCCCTGGCCCCAGAAGGTAGGAGGACCCCGGAGTGCCAGGCCGAGCGGGGAGCAAGGCAGCTAGGGACGAATCTTTTTTGTCAACGGCCTTTTCTTCCTCTGCAAAGTGGGGTCGTCAGAAGGAAAACCGAGGTGCCGCCGAGCTTGGCGACTCAAGCCAACCTAGCGGTCTAGAACAGAAGGATGGCTGTGAATCCAAGACCTTGTCTTAAAGGGGAGGGGGGACTTCAGCCAGTTGCTCTGTATGAAAATCTGGGGGAAGCGATATGTGCAAGGGGCGATATTCTTCGAGTCCTGCACAAGAATCTAAGAACCCAGCTGGGAATGCCTGGTCTACAAAGCGAGTCCAGGACAGCCAAGGCTATACAGAGAAACCCTGTCTGGACCACACACACACACACACACACACACACACACACCGGGTGTGGTGCCTCACCCCTTTAATCCCAGCACTTGGGAGGCAGAGGCAGGCGCATCATTGTGAGTTCCAGGCCAGCCTGGTCTACAAAGAGAGTCCAGGACAGCCAGGGCTACACAGAGAAACCCTGTCTCAGAAACACGCACGCACACACACACAAACCCAGGAACCCAGGCAGCGTTGAGTAGGACAGCAGGAGCAAGGTGGCTGGAGGGATCCTATACCTTCTGTGATCCTCAAACCCTAGGGTTTCCCAGGCCTGTCTCTGTGACTCTATTTTCTAGAGCCTAGACATGTCTATGCAGCCCAGGCTGGCCTCAAACTCACTATGTAGCCAAGGCTGACCTTGTACCCCTCAGCCTTCTGATCACTGGATGTCAGGCCTACGCCACTGTGCCTGGCCAAGAAGGATTTCTCCCCTTATCTGTGAAGTAAAGCTTGCTGGCCTGGGGGTGGTGACACTGTTTCTCCTTTCTAGACCCCCCAGACCCATCCCCAAGGGCGGAAGACCCTGAGACCCAGGAGGAGCAGCTCTACCAGCAGAGCCGGGCCTATGTGGCCATGAATGAGAGGCTGCGGCAGGCTGGGGACACGCTGAGGCAGAAGTTTGATGACCTTCGGCAGGCCGGCCACAGGCTGGAACAGGATGTTAGCCAGCTGACCTCGGCCACCTCCTAAAGCTGAGCTGTATGGTGACGATGCCCTCTGCCCAGGCCTGCGCACCTGGCAACCAGAGGCTCTGCGTCCACATTTGCTGTCCCAACATGCATTGAGGGGACACAATGGCTCAACTCTGTGGGCTTGGAACCTTGTTCCCTCTTCCATCCTTGGGGACACGGCCACCTCCTCATTTGTGGGGACACCGGCTTGGACTGCACCTAGGACTTGGCTGCAGGTCGGGGCTCAGAACGAATCTGCCCCATAGTGACCAGCTTTCCACTGGTGTCCTCTCCCTGTCCTCCTGTTACCCCGGGCAGCCAAGGGCTCTGTCCCCAACATCCACAGCAGGTCAGCAACCAGTATGGCCACTGTCATCTTGCTTGAGAAAATGGGCTGGCTACCCCTGTCCTAGAGCCTGGTTTAGTCCTCCAGGGCCATGTCACCTTCCCTGCTCTCCCTGAGGCTGGGGGGACTCAGCGGGGGCGGGGGGTTCCTTCTGGGTTGAAAGGTATTGAGAAGATCCCAGAGACAGAGGTGACAGGACAGAGGTCCCTGTGCCACGCAAGCTTAGCTGGGCATCTACGGCCCCCTGTGTGTGGTGGCCCATCTGGACCTGGGGTTCAGTTTACCTTCTTCCTGCCCTTAGGGCAGACGGGCTCTATTCCTGTGCATGGACATCCCGTAACTAAGATGGTCACTGAATTAATGGGAGTCCAAGTCCATGCCAGCCCCTTTGCACTTCAGGCGTTGGCCACCCCACGTGTCACCTCAGTCCCAGGCTGCCTGGGACCATGTTAGAAATGGCTCTGACTTGTGGCCAAGCTGTTCCTGCCACTCCACATTCCTGGGTCACAGAGACCTGTTTGTCCTGGCTGGGCCCCCAACTCCAACACAAGTGGACGACGGCCGATGTCCAAGTGCAGATGGCCAGGTGTGGCTCGGCTGACCCTGAATCAACCTCTGTCCCAGCACATGGCAGTCGGCTGAGAGCTCGGGTGTGCACAAATGCCTCATGTGGTTGGATGGTAGCTGCAGTAGAAAGTTCTGGAACAACCTCCCCCCTGTAGAGCCCATGTTGAAAACGAAAGCCCCCCAGAGCATCTCAGTGGCTCACTTTATTAAAGATGTGAACAAGAACCAGAAGCCGGCTGGCGTCCTCCCCGGGGTCTATGTGGGGGTCGGGGGTCAGTATGTACAAGAGTGTAACACTGCAGAACGGGACAGATGTAAGAGGCTGCGGCGGAGGATGGGCTAACCAGGTGTGAGCGAGGGGGATGACGCTGGCCACGGGACGGTGTGACAGACAGGACGAGGTGAGGTAACTGGTGGGCATGTCGCCCTGTTCAAGCATTCGGTGGGTCTCCAGCCCAGGGTGCCGGCAGCCATCAGCAGCCTGGAAGACAGCCGACCACACCTGTTCCATCTCTGAGGACTCTCCAGAGGCCGCTGTCCTTGAGCTGGAGGTTGCTCTGTGTCTTGTGTTCCCTACCGTGTGGGGTAAAGGCAAACATAGCTGCTGGAGGAGGTGGCTGAGAGAGTGATGGTCCTTGCACACTGGCACCAAAGCGCAGACAGCTCTGCTTCACTCCCAGTCCTCCCCACGGCCCATGTGGGGAAATCCAAGACACAGAACAGCAGCGTACCACCTGGGGTTTCACAGTGCATGGTATACAGGTTCAGTCTAGAAAGATGCAGTTCACCCCTCCAACCCCAGCTGGAAATCCATCCACCACCATGTCCCTAGCACGGGGACATCCTGGGGTGCGTGGTGGGTATGACCTGGGGTCCCAGAACCACTTTGCTGTGTTCTGAAAAGGAGCTTCCTTGTCCCCTCCCTGCCAGTCACCCACAGGCCAGCATGCTGTGTCTGCCGTGTCTAGCAGGTGAGGTCCTGGGACCAAACACTTGGTGCCAGAAGTTCCTGTGGTGACACTGTCCCCCAACAGTTAGGAGCGGACAAAGAAAGCAGTGGGTATCCCTCGGACTATGCGGGATTTCAGAGCACTGGGCGGATAATCTCAATAGGTGTGGCTGCAGAGAACTGGAGGGTCATCCCGGGCATCCCCTGGTCGTCAGCTTGCCCTGCATGATGGCAACCTGGGGTCTGTCAGCTCCCTGCCATAAAAATGGCTGGCGGGAAAGGGCAGCAGCGTCCGTGGTCTCTTCCAAGGCCTCCTACCTAGTTCTCAAAACCAGTTCTCTCATCTCAGAATGGAGGCTTGAGGCCCCCTCCCCCCGCCTCTGGGAACAACTCCCGCAGGTGGCCGTGGCTACAGGTCCTCTTGCGAAGAGCAGTCCTACAGGAGAAAGGTTGCTGGCTCTCTTTGTAGGAAGACTGCTGAGCTGAACCCTCACTCTACCCCCAGGTCCTGGGATGGGCACACACCCAATGCCCAGGTCCTCGAAGGCCTGGCTGCTACCTTGGGTCATTGTCCCACTCTCGCCCTTGATGTCTGCCCTCCGTAACGGTCCCAGGCTTCCCACCTTGTCAAGTCCCACCCTTGGATTCCAGGCTGCGGCTGAGGATCTGCCCTGAGTCCTGACACCTGTGGCATTATAAAACAGGCAAGACGGTGGGTGGGAAGGACCAGGTTCCCAAGGGTGGGCTTGCCTCCTCCCCACGGCTGCCGGCTGCCTGGGCCTGCTCTTCCTGACTCCTGTCAGCCCCCCAGAACCTATCCAGCCAGCAGCCAGCTTGTCAGAATTAGAGTCCCTTCCATCAGGTAGTGAAGGGACAGGGTCAGCCGCTCCACAGTGTCCGCGCCAAGAATGTTGCTCAGGCTTGGTGATCTCTCAGTGGCCATGACGGACGCTCCATGAGCAGCTTGGCTGCAAACTCTCACCCAGCGCTCCTCAGCTGCCTCAGAGAAGGCAAACATGCCTGGCAGAGTCCTCATTAACCAATTACCGCAGCACTAATTACAGGCTTCCTCCATGAAGGGCTGAGACAGTCCCAGCTGCCAGGCGGAGCCTCAATGCCCCGCCTCCAGCCCGTCCCCACCTCAGTCATCTCCCTAGAGGCCATGTGCACCCTCCCACTGGGTGCAGCCCAGGGCAGGTCCTGCATGGGGCCCAGAGCTAGTGGCCCTCAGTACTTGGCTGTCCACCCCCTCCCATCCCAGGCCAATCCCAGAAAAATGGCGCCGTGTGTGCCCTGCGGTCAAGTCTGTAGCCGGTTCCCTGGAGCCCTGGGCACAGAAGCAAGGGCTGGCTCTAAGGTACGGAGATGTGAGCGTCAACGGGCTCTGAGGGCGGAGGTGCGCCTACTCAGCATGAAGAGAGCAGGCCCACAGGGCAACCAGCCTGGGCCATAGGGCAAGGAGAGAATGTTCCGGCCCACACCCGCTACTCCAGGAGGCTGGCTGGAGAGGTGACAGGGGCTTTCTCCACAGCAGAGTCACTGGCCGTTGTAGCCACTGCCATAGGGCTGGGCACATAGTTGAAAGGGGGAACCCGTGCAGCCCTGCTGGGGGAGCCATGCCTGCTGGTGGGGAAGGCCCCCACAACAACACTCAGGCCCTCATGGCTGAAGGGTGCTGAGGCAGGTGGCTTGGTGAGGACTGGTCCATCCACGTCACTGCCCAGGGGAGCAACAGGGCCGCCAGCCGGGGCCTGTGGGGGATCCCTGCTCTCCAGGCTGGGTGACGTGCTGGAGTTGGTCTTAGAGGTGGCCATGTCCTCTGTCTGTACCACGGCATCACTGGTCTTGCGTTGTGGAGTCCCAGCAGGGCTGTCTTCGGGTGATGGGCCCCTGAGAGGCAGGGCAGTGGCAGGCAGTGTGCTGCGCAGGATATGGGGGACATCTTCGTCTTTGATACGGCGCCACGTGGTACCCGGCGCAGCGACCCTAGGCAGGGGCCCGGGCTCGCCATCACTTCCCCGGCGAGTGGCATTAGCCTGAGAGGTGGGAACAGAGGCGGTGCTATCTGGCCTGTGTGCCACACTAATGTGTGGCAGGGATGCGTACCGCTTGACTGTTTCAGGCCGCCCCGGGGTCGCCGGCATCGGCAAGCGTGAGGGGCTCTCAGAGCTGGTGCGCCTGGGTACACGTGGGGCGAGACCTGGCTTGGCCTGTGGGGACCTCTGCGATGCGAGGGGCTGCCGTGGAGATGCCCGCAACTCATCACAGCGAGAGGAGCAGAGGAAGACGGCGGGGAGTGCAGGCCGTCCACGACGGGGCGAAGCGGCCTGGGAGGCGGGGACCGCGGAGTCCGCAGAGGACAGCTCAGATCTGCGGCGACGGAGGAGCCCTGGAGATTCCTTGATAAAGGTGAGCTGCCTACGGAAGCCTGAGCGCTCCGAGGACTCACTGCCGCTCGAGCGGGCTGACGCCATGCGCACTAGGCCCAGCCGGCTGCTGCGCACCCCAGGAGCCCCATCAGTCCCAGTCCGGCCCCTGGGGCCAGGCTCTGGGGATGATGCCGCTAGTGGTGGTGGCCCTCGCCTGGCTGGCCTTTGCATGAACGGGATCCGAACCGGTGACTTCTGGGTCTTGTGTTGCTTAGCCAGAAGGGCTCGGGCCGGTGACTTGGGCACCGGGGACCCTCCAGGGCCAGGCAGAGGTGCAACGGTTGGAGTTGCCAGAGGGGACCGCCTGGGCAGAGGCTGGGACGCTGGCGAGGTCTGTGAAGAGCTTGAGGATGGAGTCTTGGCTAAGCGGGCCGGAGGGGTGGCACTCCTGGGTGGATGGCTCAAAGCTGCCAGTTCGGAGATCTTGCCTGGTCGGTGGAGGCTCCGTGAACGCTGTTGCCCCGGGCTGGGGGCCTTGGTGACAGTTTCTGGCTGAGTGGTCCCAGATCTCCCTGTCTTCTTAGGTGCGGTACAGGGTCCAGAAACTCCTTTGGACTGAGCCCGGGAGGCTGGGCTAGCAGTGTAGATCACCGTCCGTCCCCTGAGTATGGTTGGCTCCCCTGTCACCATTTTCTGGGTACCCTTTGCCTTCTCAGGACCACTAGGAAACCGGGTACTCCCACTGACCTTGGTGGAAGCTGTGGCGCGTTTCTCTGGATGCCAAGCACTCTTAGCCTCGGCCCCAGGCTTTCGCCCTTTCCTAGGCTTGGAGGGCTGCAGAGTGGAGCTTGCAGACAGCCCTGACCGCAAAGACAAGAGGGAATCAGATTCCGAAGAGGCCTCTAGGCTGGCCTTGGCCGCTGCCTGGTGCAGCCACGTGACGATGGAGTTCGCACCCTCTTGGATGGCCTGCCACTCGACACTGTCTAAGTCGGAAGCGGGATCAGAGCCGGGCACCTCATCACGGCATTTCCGGGGTATCTCAGTGGGCCTCACATCAGACCGAGCACCCCTGGGTTTGCGACGCCTTGAGCTGGGTGCCTGGGTCCGGCGCCTGGGCAGGGCTAAGCTAATACACCGCTGGAGTAATTCCTCCTCAGCCCTTGGGCTAGGAGAGCTGTCCCGTTTACTGCCCGGGCCGGGGTCCTTCCTTGTTGCCTGCTCCCGGCCTCCTTTAAGATGGCTGGCTGGCTGTTCAGAGGCCTCTGGCTCGCTGAGGGAACTAGCTGAGGAAGTCAGGGAATAGCAGGGTGGGGTCTCGTCCACAATCAGTCTGGGCGGGGCCCTCACAGGTGGTGCGGCAGGCTGTGCCGCCCTGGATGGGGTCTCCTTGCTGCCTGTGGGTTTCTCCCGCTTCAGAGCCCGAGGGATGGCGGACGCCCGCCGAGGTGGCGGTGCGGTGGCTGGTGGCTCTTCCTCAGAGTCATAGAAGCAGTACACAGCTTCCTCTGTGGGCGTTGTGAGGCACAGCGACTGCAGAGCGCCATCCCCTCGGGTCCGGGTCTGGCACGGGCCATCCTTGTTAGACCGAGCACTCTGGGGCCGGCTGAGGGGTAGTTCCAACCCCGCCCGGTTCCTGCTGACTCCTCGGGCGGCCTCTGTGCTCTTACCAGCGCCTGTTGCCTTGGGTCGGTGCCCACGGGTCTGCTTGGCAGGGGCGGCTCGGCCAGTGGGTTTCTGCCTGTCTCCAGGCCCTCCCGGCTTGTCCCGGGAGGGTCCCTGTAAGGTCTCATCGCTGAGCGAGGCAGCACTGGAAAAGTTGACCGGCGTGCCCTCCGCAGAGTCAGTGCCAGAGTCATCATCCCGAGCCGGGGCGGGGACTAACATGTACACCGGGACCGGCAGGGCTCGGCGGCCAGGCACCAAGGCGGAGGCCACCTTGTGGAGCCGGGCGGGCATGGCCGCCCCCAAACACTCACGCAGCGCTTCCAGCTCTTTATCAGCCGCCGACCGAGCCCGAGAACCAGCAGGTGCTGGGCCATCCAGGCGGCCCGCAGCCTCGTCCCTCCGACGGTGGCCGCCGCCACCCACTGCACGTTCTGGGCAGGCTTGTGGCCTCAGGCGCAGCTCCACATCCTGCTGGACGTACAGCTCGTGCAGGGCCAGCGCGCTGAGACTGGACGCGCAGGAGAAGTTCTCATCCGGCTTCTCCACGGTGAAGCGCACGCTGCCCGCATCCAGCTCTGAGGGCGGCTGGCATCTCTCCCGACAATCGGCGATGTCTAGGAAGCGCTTGACGTAGCTTTCCCACTGCAGGCTGAACTGGCTGGTCTCAGGCTGGCCGGGAGGCGCCGGCGGCGTCTTGCTGCGGCTCGGTGGCATCGTCTGTCCCGGGCTGTCGGGCAGCTCGCTAGGACTCACTGTGCCACTGCCCAGCCCACTGCACGGGTCACTGGGGATGGAGCTGGCAATGGAGCGGCTCTCGAAGCTGCCCAGGGAGCTCACAGAACTACAGCGGCTCAGGACTAAAGGGGTCTCTTGGACACAGTTCTCGGATGAGCTGGATGGTGTCGCATCCTCAACCCCAAGGCCTCGACTGCGCCCCCTGCAGGGGGCTGGGATGGACACAGGCAGAGAGGTGGAGCCTGATGCTGGCCACACCCCCTCCAGCTCGGCGTCACCCGGACCAGCCTCCTCAAGCCCTTCCAGAGATGAGTCACTGTCGTCAAGGTTCCCGGCCTGGCTTGGGCCAGCTTGGCCAGTGGAAGACAGAGAGGACAAAGAGCTACATCGGGAGAGGGACAGTGGCCCCTCCTGTGCCACCAGCTTCTGCAGCACCTTGCTTGCCACGGGCAGCGGGGAGGCCACCAGCTTCTCAGGGACTTTGCTCAGGTTATCTGCAGGTAGCCACGCCTGTTTCCGAGCCCCCGGTGAGGCTCCCGGTCCAGCGAGGGGTCTAACACCCGCCCCAGCAGCACCATCGAGCAGTGGCACGTGCTGATAGGTTGGGGAGAGCTTGATGGTGCGCACTCGGGCATCAGCGGCTGCCGTATCCCGGGCGGGCAGCTCGGCCCGGCTGGGAAGATCCAGGTCCAGCCTGCTAGGCCGAGTCTGCCCACGCATAGGGTCATCACGGTGCTCCACCAACGCAGCCAGTGGGCAGGGCCGCATGTGTTCTCGGGGACAATAGCCATCGCTTGTGCTACCACTGTTCAGGCTATCATTAGAGAGACTAGTATGGGCCGCCTTGAGCCTCAGCAGCGGGTGCGCCCGGCTGCCAGCCTCACGCCGCCCACCCTCGGTGCCCCGGCATGGAGAACAAGACTGGGCACGGCCCTCCCTTGGCGCCTCCTGCCCGGGGTCCCCCGAGCTGAGGCTGAAGCTGTCATCCGATGAGGTGTGAAGAGCAGAGATGTCCTCCACCAGTCGATCGATCCGAGCCACAGCTAACGCCAGCTTGGCCTTAGCCTTGGCAGCCACAGCCGCTTCCCCGCCAGTCTCCTTCTCAGCCTCCAGGCCACCCTGGCGGGCAGGTGGGGTGCGCGCCAGTGCCTGGCCCTGAAGGAAGGGACCGCCAAGAAACATAGATAGCACTGCTGGGCTGGCGGGCTCAGCTGTGGTGGCCACAGCAGCCAGGGATGGTGCGTCATCATCGTCAAAACAGCCAGAGTCAGAGGCGTAGTCCTGCACCAGCCCGTCCAGGTGGCGGAGGGGTGGCAGGGGCTTCTTTGAGGTGGTCTCTGCCTCGGGCAGACCCTGTTTCTCCAGGTGGCCAAGCGCATGCGCCAGATGCCGGGTGTCCAACTCAGCTTCCAGGGCCCTCTGCTTGCGGACGTACAGACTGGGCACGCAGGTGCCAGGGGAGACGGCCGTGGCGGCTGCCTGGTACTTAGCAGGCCGGTGAGCTAGCAGGTTCCGCAGGGCGGCAGCACTGCCCATGGCGATCATCTTGTGTTTGGAGTGGACGAGGTTGCGCAGCATGCCCACAGCCCCCAGGTCCCACAGCAGTTCCTGGTCTCGGGGGCTGCGGGCCGACAGGTTCCAGAGTGTGCCGCAGGCGTTGCTCACGATGGTCAGGCTGTGGGACGTGAGGTGCTGCAGCAGGGTCTGTAGGCAGTTGTGGTCTCGTAGCACCTGCCTGAGGGAACCCAGAGAAAAAGGAAGGTGGACTTGGATACCCCAGCCCTGTGGGGCTCACCACCTACACCACACTGCCAGTTGGGCCGTGCTGCCCTTCAGGCCATATCCGCTACAGGAAGAGTTCCTTCCCGAGGTCCTCAGCGCAGGCCCAGCTCAGCCATGCCCACCTTGGGGACCACCACACTCCCAGCTCCTCTGCACCCACTTCTACCTTGCTGAGCCCTTAGCCAAGTCAGTCAGGTCCACCCCGGCTTGCTAGGCTTAGCCACGCCCACCCCCACCTTGCCCGCTGCTGAGGTACCCCAGCTTGCTAGTCACTGCGAAGCTTAGCCACGCCCACCACATCAGACCCACTATAGCTTTGAATTTAAGAAAAATGAAGTAACCATAGTATAGAGCGTACCCACCCGGCACTGCACGGCTCGCCCCAGCTGTTTGGTTTTTGGTTTTGTTTTGAGGAGGCAGCTCTGAGGAAGCCATAGCCAGCTGAAGGCGGCCTTGGATTTAGCTCCCTGAGCCAAGCTCGTAGGTGTGTGCATTGTACCTACATACCTGGGTTTTTAATTTAGCTTCTTTGCTTTTAAGAGTTTTTTTTGGGGGGGGGGCGGGGGGTGGGGGGGACGGGCGTGGTGGTGCACGCCTTTAATCCCAGCACTCGGGAGGCAGAGGCAGGCGGATCGCTGTGAGTTCGAGGCCAGCCTGGTCTACAAAGCCAGTCCAGGACAGCCAAGGCTACATAGACAAACTCAGTCGCAAAAAAAACAAACAAAAAAAAAAAAAAACGGGTTTCTCTGTGTAGCTCTGGCTGTCCTGGGCTTGTTTTGTAGTCTGGCCTCAAACTCAAAGATCTGCCTACCTCTGCCTCCTGAGTGCTGGGATGATAGACATGCGCCCCCACTGATGATTATTATTATTTTGGTTTTTTGACACAGGACATCTCTGTTTTAGCCCTGGCTATCCTGAACTGGCTTTGTAGAACAAGCTGGCCTCAAATTCACAAAAGGTCCACCTGTGTCTGCCCCCCCCCCCCGGGTGCTGGGATTAAAGGCGTGGGCCAACACACCCAGCTAAGACTTAAATTTTAAATTATTACTATTTTATTTCATGTGTGTGTGTGTTTTGCCTTCTGTTCATATACTCACACCTCGTGTGTGCAGTGCCCACCAATGCCAGAAGAGGGCATCAGATGCCCTGGGACTGGGGGTACCTGTTACTGTGAGCCACCTGCCCTGAGTGCTGGAAACTCAACCCAGGTTCTCAGTAAGAGCAGTACATACGCACTCTTTTCTGAGAAGCACCTCCCACCTTTTTTTTTTTTTTTTAAAGAAAAGCTCTCATGTGATATCCCTGACTGGAGTGGCTCGCTGTAGACGCCAGGCTGGCCTCACAGATGCAGGGCTTCCTCCTCGCGCTCCAGGTACTGAGGTGAGCATGCCCGGCCGCGCCCGCACTATTATGACTGCTATTTACCAACATGGTGTATGTCATTCTATGTGTATGTATGCATGTTTGTCTGTGCACTGCACGTGTGCCTGGTGCCCACAGAAGCCAGAAGAGGACACAGGATCCCTTGGAAGAGCCAGTGCTCCAGCCATGGAGCTGTCTCTCCAGCCCCACAATACCAATGAATGTAAGAAGTGGTCTAGGGGGCTGGAGAGATGGCTCAGAGGTTAAGGGCACTGGCTGCTCTTCCAGAGGTCCTGTTCAGTTCCCAGCACCCACATGGTGGCTCACAACCATCTATAATGAGATCTGGTGCCCTCTTCTGGCCTGCAGGTGTACAAGCAGATAGAGAACTCATACATAAAATAAAATCTTTTTTTTTTTTTTTTTTTTTTTTTGGTTTTTCGAGGCAGGGTTTCTCTGTGTAGCCTTGGCTGTCCGGAACTCACTTTGTAGACCAGGCTGGCCTCGAACTCACAGAGATCCACCTGCCTCTGCCTCCCGAGTGCTGGGATTAAAGGCGTGCACCACCACCGCCCGACAATAAATAAAATCTTGAAGAAGAGGAGGCAGAGGCGGCTGAAGGGGCTGAGGAGGAGGCCTAGCAATGGTGGCATGTGCCTTTAATCCCAGCACTCTGAAAGCAGAGGTGTCGGACTTCCCCTATGTGGTTCCTGCCCTCAGAGCCTGCCCTGGCTTCCCTCAAGGGTGGACAGGATGGACAGGATTGTGGACATGAAAGCCAAATAAGCCTTCCCCTCTTCACGTTGCTCTGGCCGTGGTGTTCATCGCAGCATTAGACTCCTAACGATTACACTGTATTACATCTAATAGAACAACCGGGCTCTCAGAACTAGGGAGGACAGAGCGACGTGAAGCAGGTGCGCTGCCCTCCCCCAGTGCTGCCCTCCCCCAGCCAGGCATGCAGAGCCAGGAGCTGACCTGTAGTCCTCTCGAGTGGCAATGAGGCTTGACACGTTGCGCAGGATGCCGCCGCCGCTCTCGATGACCGCCAGGGAGTTCCCTTGGCAGCGGTAGGTGAGGGTGCTCACCAGGAAGCCCAGGGCGCCGTCCACCTGGCAGATAGCTGCCTTGTTCTCTGTGCTGTGCGCAGACAGGTTCCACAGCGCGCTGAGCACACTCTTTAGGGTGGACTCCTAGGGTGGAGAGGGGTATGGTCAGCATGAGGGGGCGTGTGGGGGGATGGGCAGCGTGAGGGGGCATGTGGGGGATGGTCAGCATGAGAGGGTGTGGGGGGAGTGGGCAGCGTGAGGGGTGGCCACTCAAGGCTCCTCCACTGTGGCTGCACAGGATGGCAGCCCTGCACTCAAGAGGCTGATGCCGGAGGACTGCAAATCCCACGCCAGCCTGGAATATTTGTAATATACTATACATGGAATGCTACACGCGTAGCTCTATGGTAGAAGAGCGGCCTGGAAACCCCGCCCCCTGGTGAAGGGCTGGGCGGGGCTTGGCAGGAAGGTCTCCACATAGCACGTGAAGGCCACAGCTTCCATCCTGTTTAGGTGTTTAGGGTTGGAGGGCTCAGAGCTGTAGGCTCAGGCATCCAGTTTATTTTATTTTTCCCCAGAGACAGGGCATTCTTCACCGGCCCCAGCATGTGCCGGCTCTGAGCCTGTGGTGGCTACGTCTGACACCCCCAATCCCATGCCACCCTGCAGTGACTTTTTTGAGAATTCTGGAATTAGGGGGTTTTGTTTTCTTTTGTTCTTTGTGTTTTTCAAGACAGGGTTTCTCTATGTGGCCTGTCCTATGTAGACTCCCTTTGTAGACCAGCCTGGCCTCGAACTTACAGTGATCCACCTGCCTCTGCCTCCCAAGTGCTGGGATTAAAGGTGTGTGTGCCACCACGCCCAGCTGAGTTTTGGTTTCTTAAAACAAACAAACAAAACAAAAACAACTGGCTGGAGAGATGGCTCAGAGGTTAAGAGCACTGTCTGCTCTTCCAGAGGTCCTGAGTTCAATTCCCAGCAACCACATGGTGGCTCACAACCATCTATAATGTGATCTGATGCCCTCTTCTGGCATGTAGACAGAGCACTACATACATAATAAGTAAAAATCTTTTTTTTCTTTTTGGCTTTTCGAGACAGGGTCTCTCTGTGTAGCCTTGGCTGTCCTGGACTCACTTTGTAGACCAGGCTGGCCTCGAACTCACAGAGATCTGCCTGCCTCTGCCTCCTGAGTGCTGGGATTAAAGGCGTGCGCCACCACGCCCAGCATGTAAGTAAAAATCTTTTTAAAAAAATAAAATAAAAGAGTGGGAAAGAGGGGAATCCACAACGTAGCAAAGGCCGCCCTGGCACCAGCGCTCACCTTGGAGGCCCGCAGCACGCACTCCATCAAGGCGGTCATACTCCCGACCTCCCGCAGCACCTTCTTGCTGTTGATGTCGGCCCTCCAGGACAGGTTACGCAAAATGCTGGACACCACCTGGCCAGGGAGGTGGGGGGTGGGGTGGAAGGGGCAGCCTCAGTGGACCCAGAGCCCGGGTTCCAAAGGGGTCACCTTCCTCCCACCCTCCCTGGGTACCTGATGCAGCTCCTCACTCTCCGAGGCCAGCTGGGCCACGATGGCTTCCATACAGCCTCGGCGGGCACACAGTGTGGCCTGTTGGGATTAACATGGAACAACTGAGGCTGAGGACACAGCAGTAAGAAGGAGTCGCGGGGCGGGGGCTGGAGGAGGGGAATGCCCTGCCCTTTCTCTCTCTTCACCCCACTGGCCAGCTGAGGAACGTGGGTCTCAGACAGGTAGAGGCATCTGGACTGTGCCAGCCAGGAGGCCACAGCTGTGGAGAGGGTTGTCTGTGGGAGAGTGCACGTGCGGGGGCGCGGGGTGTGTGTGTGCATAAGGAAGCCAGTGTGGTGTGACGCCACCGAGCCTCTGCCCTCTCCAGGCCCGGCTCTGCCTCTCTAACCATCTGCATTGTGGAGATGACTGTGTCCACCTCTTAGGACCACATCCGGGCTGAGCTCAGATGGGAAAGTCTCAAGATGGTACCTGAACCCCGCCCACCCTTCTCCCACCCCCTGGGAACCTTGTTGGCGACGTCTCCAAAGGTGAGGTTGGTGAGGGTCATGCCGGCGTAGCGGCGCAGGGCAAGGTTGAGCGGATCCCAGGTCATCTTGTGCATCTCGTAGTCCACCTGCAAAAGCTCTGCCACGGCCTGCAGCCCCCCTAGAGGTGCGGGAAGGAAAGTGGGGTGACACAGAGAGGCCAAGGCCAGCCAGCGGGGGCCAGGCTCCCCACCCCACTTCCGAGTACCCGCCTTCCCAGTTCTTAGACAGGCCCAAGCGCACACGGCCCAGCCCACGCTCTGTACGGTGGCGCCTGGAGGGGTCAGCCACTCACCCAGCTCATTCATAGCCCGCCGGTATTCCTCGTCAAAGGACAGTTTCATCACCGCACAGGTAGCCTGGCAGATCTGAGGCTCGATGGGGACCGGGGCTGTGGGTAGGGGTGAAGTTAGATTCTCCCTCCTAGAGGGAAACCCACACTCTCTCCTGCCCTGCCCCTGACTGACGGCCTCCTTCCTCTCAAGGCAGCAGAGCTGTTGCTGCTCACGTACCTGCATAGCAGAGATAGGTACCTGGAACCTGCCCCTGTGCTAGTGACCCAGTCCTGTAACCTTAGAGCCCCTAGACTAAAGCAGGAGGATCACAAGTTCAAGGCCAGCCTGGATAAATTAGTGAGAAAAAGAGGACCGGTGTGAGCCGGGCATGGTGGCTCACGCCTTTGATCCCAGCACTCGGGAGGCAGAAGCAGGCGGATCTCTGTGAGTTCGAGGCCAGCCTGGTCTACAAAGTGAGTCCAGGACATCCAGGGCTACACAGAGAAACCCTGTCTCAAAAAACAAAAAACAAAAAAAACCGGTGACCTGCCTCAGCGATATAGGCCTCAACTAGAATCCCATAGCGAGGGGCTGGGGGCGTGGTCAAGGGGTGGAGCCCCGCCCAAGAATCCCCCAGTGAGGAGCTGGGGGCGTGGTCGAGGTGGAGCTCCTATCTAGAATCCCCCAGTGAGGGGCTGGGGGCGTGGTCAGGGGTGGAGCTCCTGCCTAGAATCTCCCAATGAGGGGCTGGGGCGTGGTTAGGGGGTAGACAGACTTGTTCCTTCCTTTGCCTGGCGGCTTTAAGATGCCTTGCTTTCAGCTGGACACAGCAGGAAAGCGTAAGGCTCTGATCGCTCCCTACCCCAAGCCTATCTATCCCAGGCCCGGTGGTTGCTGCACACTCACTGCCTCCGGTACCACTCTCTGTCCCGCTGTCCCGCGCCTGAAGCCAGTCCCAGCAAGTCTCGCAGTAGGCTCGGATCTGCTCCAGCACGTGCAGCACACGCATCTCCTTGCGTGCCAGGCCCTGATCCGGCTGGGAGAAAACGATGTTATGCAGGGCGGCGTTGGCACGCATGCGTGCATCTTTGGCACCGGGCGCCCCGGGGGTCCCCGTGCGGCCCCCAACCCCGGACTCAGTGCCATGAAGGATCTGGAGCAGCAGTGGCAGACAGCCGGAGCGGCGCATGGCTACGCAGCTCTCTGGCGAGCTGGACATGGCCAACAGCGTGCGTGCAGTATCTTCCTGGTCGCGTGTTGCCAACATGGATAGAAGCCAGAATACCACCTCCACCTGCACAGGAACAGGGGTGACGGCAGGTTCACAGTGGGACCTGTGTTCTATCAGCTCTAGCAACCTGAGTTGCTTGGGGACCCTCACCCTATGCCACTGGCGGTCCGTCGTCAGGTTTTCCCTACTTACCTTGCTGTTGCCAGGCTGAAGGGTGCCATCCTCAGGGTGCGTGGGGACTTCCGCCTCCTGCTCTTCCTCCACTGGCACAGGCTTCACTGCCAGCAGAGCCTGCAGGAAGAGCATGAGGCCGGGGGGGGGGGGGGGGGCTTCAGTGTGCAGCGCGCGCAGGCTGCATACCTCTTCCTGGGTGCGGGATAGGGAAATGACCCTGGGTTGAAAGCATCACCCCTTCGGCCCTAGCTCTGCTTCTCCTGGTACCTGGGGTTCCGTCTGCTGCACCCGGTCCTGGGCTTCCAACAGCTCCTTGTCAATCTGCTCCAGGCGCGAAGCGCGGATCTAAAGGACGGAGAAGGGGGAGGCTAACTGCTCGCTTGGCTGACCCCGCCTCCTCCCCGCCTTGACGCCTCCCACCTCTGCCTCCACCTCTTAAATCTCCGCTCGACCGCTGACTCCTCCCCTTCAGCGCACCCTCCACGCCCAGATGCACCCCCGCCCCACCCCGCACCTGCGCACGTTGCACCATCTCGTCCGAGGTGCCGAAGCGCTCCTCCATCAGCGAGCGGATGTGCTGGGCCTCGAACTCCAGCTGCTGCCGGATCAGATCCATCTGCATGGAGAACTGCTGGGAGGAGTGGGCTGTAGTGAGGCGCACCTGGCCCCGGCCCGGCCCCTCAGTGCACCCCACCCCCGCACCTTCGCTAGATGCGCCCAGGGAGCTCACCGTGTCCACGTGTGGCAGCTCATCCAAGCGCTTGGACAGGCCCTGGAGCTGAGAGTAATACCATAGCTTCTCTTTCTCCTCTTTCTCTATCTCGCTCAGCAGGAAGCATCTGAGGGAAGAGTACAGGAGGCCTCCTTATCCGTGGGGCGTTCGCAGGAACCCCACCCCTGCTCCCAGCTCTGAAGTGGGCCCAAGGAGGAACTGAGCGGCTGAAGAAACGTGAATCCCTTTGGGAGGCCGAGGCAGAAGGATCGTGGAGTTTGAGGCCAGCCGTGACCACAGCGTGTAACCCAGTCTCAAAACAAGGGTTCAGCGAGATAGCTCTGCAGGCAAAGGCACGCATGGCCACGTCTGAAGACTCAAATTCCATCAGAACCCACGTGATGGAGGGCAAGGAGGTGACTTCTGCAGGCAGCCCTCTGACCTACACGCACACTCAAGCACACGCAAATAAATACAGATGTAACTTGAAAAAAAATTCTTTTTTTTCGAGAAAAAGTTTCTCTGTGTATCCCTGGCTGTCCTGGACTCGCTTTGTAGACCAGGCTGGCCTCGAACTCACAGAGATCCCGCCTGCCTCTGCCTCCCGAGTGCTGTGAGTAAAGGCAAGCACCATAATTTGAAAAATTCTAAAGCAGCAAAACTATGGGCTTGTGTGCCTGTCACCTCAGCACTTTGGGAACTCAGGGATCTTGACCAACCTTGACTAAATGGCACAGCCGAAGGCTACCCGAGAGCCTTGTCTCAAAAAAAGATAAAATATCCGGGCAGTGGTGGCGCACACCTTTAATCCCAGCACTCGGGAGGCAGAGGCAGGCGGATCGCTGTGAGTTTGAGTCCAGCCTGGTCTACAGAGTGAGTTCCAGGACGACCAGGCAGTATAGTCCCAATAAATAGATAAATAAACAAATGAAAAGGAAAGAAAGAAAAAGGATTTCTAGGAAGCCCCGAGAGCCTTGAGGGGTCCTCAGCTCTCCAACATCCTCTCACCTCCCAGTTTATATCTCCAGTGTGTCCTGCCCAGAAGTCCCTCTTCCTAACCCTGTCACCCTGGCCCTGAGGAGGCTGAGACAGGGCGACCGTATCCAGTCAGTACTCAATGCTGAGACCCCTTTCTTGAAATTTTTTGTTTAGGGGCTGGAGAAATGGCTCAGTGGCACAGATGGCACTTGGCTGTTCTTCCAAAGGACCCGGGGTTCAATTCCCAGCAGCCACATTGCAGCTCACAACTGTCTGTAACTCCAAGATTGGACACCCTCACACAGACATACGTGCAGGTAAAACACCAATGCACATAAAATAAAATTTAAGTTAAAAAAATAAATATATAAGAGTTTTGTTTAAATGGCCTGGGAAGTTAAACAAAGTGGGTAGAGGCACTGGTCAGCAGGGCTGACAATCTGAGTTTGACACCCCCGGATTTCCTGGTGGTGTCCTCTGACTTCCACACATGTTTCTGTGGTGCTCCCCAAAGAAACAAATGTGTTCAGACAGGAGGAGGAGGAGGAGAAGAAGAAGAAGAAGAAATAACAACAGGAACAAAAAATTTTTCCCATTTTATGGAGGAAGTCACACTGCGGAGCAAACTTACAATCAAGTTGTGTGCCCATAACCCATCAGGCTGACCTCACGCAACCCAGACGGGCTGAGCCGGGTTGCCCCCTCTGGCGCTGCCCCCTCCACTGGCCCTGAGCCCAGAACTTTTGGGCTTCTGTCCTTCCATCAACAAAGGCCTCCTTGAGGATCTTTGGCTTTAGGCCTGATTCTGAGCCCTGACTTTGGATGCGGCTCTGTCCCTAAAGACGCCTGTATGTCTCGGACCGGGGAAACGGGGGGCGGGGGGGACCACTTCTCCCAGGAGCGTTCACCGCTGCCTGGAATGTCTCTACATCCTCTGTCTTCCAGCGAGGGTTCAGCCCGACAGGGGTACAGCGGAGATGGGAGCGGAAGAGCCTGGAGGTGGGTGTGGCTGGTTTGGGGGCGTGGCCGCACACCAGCGAGCCAATCAGAGGGCAGGGGGTCCTGGGGGCGGGTCCCTTTCCCAAGCCCTCTCACCGCTCCTGGTCCAGTTCTTCCAGCAGGCGGATGGTGGCCCGACTCAGCTCCCCGAAGCTGTCCTTTGATGGTCCAGAGCCGTGCACTGGGCTTCCCTCTGGGGTCCGGGCCGCAGGCTCCGGGCCCAGGGCTGCGGGTTGGAACTTTAGGTTGTAGAGACTGTTGACGTCAGACTGAAGTGCTGGAGGGAGGGGGGGGGGGAGGGAGGGAGGGAGTCACTGGTGAAACTCGGAGGCCTGCTCTTGCTATATTCCTACTGGCCATGGGGCATTTCCGAAGTCACTCACCTTTCAGTTGCTCCAACACTTCTGTCTGCCCGGAGGACACCAGAACTCGCGCCTCCTGCTCCAGCTTGCCCTGGAGATGTTTCAGGACCTCCTGCGGGCATGGTGGGGAATAGAGCTGGGAACATCAGGGTGGCCTGGGCACAGGGACATCTGTCACCCTGGCAGTCTTAGTACCCTGGGGACCCCTTTCTCGGTGCTTTTTTTGTTTGGTTTGGTTTGGTTTTGTTTTTTGTTTCTTTGTTTTTTGAGACAGGGTTTCTCTGTGTAGCCCTGGCTATCCCGGAACTCACTCTGTAGACCAGGCTGGCCTCGAAGGTCTGTGTCTCTGACCCACGCCACCCTCACCTTCATGCCAGATGTCTCTGTCTCCAGCTTGGATAGATGGGTAGAGTTGACCGTCAGCTCCTGCCTTAAGTGTGTGTTCTCGGCCTTCAAGGCCTCCACCTGCCGCACCAGCTGCTCGTAGGAGGCCACGGAGCTGGCCATCCTCAAATCCTGCAGTGCCTGGGGCCAAGAGGTCACAAGAGTGGGAGCTGGTCGCCGGTGCCCCTTCAGAGAGGCCTGCACCCCCAGCCCCAGTCCTCTCCCCAATCCTAGGTGCGCGTACTGGGCAGTCACCCAGGAGCCTGCATTTGAGATTGACATAGAGAAAGAGGGCAGTAGAAACTCGGAGGCCCTGCATGGCTGTTTGATGCCCACGAGGCTGATGGGCAGACAGACAGACAGACACACCCATACACAGCTGCACTGACAGCCAAAGGGACACACAGACATCTGTCACCCTGACAGTCTAAGTCAGCAGGTGGGTGAGCCATCTGGAGGCCACCGGGCTCACACACTAACACAGGAGAAGCTGACAGCAGACAGACAGACAGACAGACAGACGGACGGAGCTGATCCCATGCTGAAGCACAGATTTCCCAGGCTGGCAGACATATGGGGGAGGGTGGGTCACAAGCTGGCCCAGAGCAGTGTGAAAGTCAAGGAGCCCTGGCTAAGAGAACTATGGGCAGGAGGCAGGGGTGGGGGGTGGGGGTGGGGACTCACCAGGATGCCCCTATGGGTTCGAGTCCTGGACCTGGACCCCTGTGATCCCATGTCCCTCCATTCATGCAGGGGCCCCCAGCAGCTCTGTTCATGGCTCAGCAGCCTCTGGCCTGGATACCGTGCCCTCCCGCCGGCGCCCCCCCTCCCCCCAGTCACAGCCCAGCTCTTTGTGCTTCTGTCTGTCTTTTCTCGCATGTCCAGCGTCCTCCCTCAGCTTGGCTCTCCCTCCAAGGCCATCCGGAAACCTCCACAGCCCCCTTCTTTGTTCCCCAGCATCTGTGGGAGCCCCCTCCCTCCGCCTTTGTCTGAGGTCCACCAATAGCGTTGCGTCCCATCTGCCTCCTCCTCCTCCTCTTCCTTGGGAGCCCCTCTCCTTACCAGCCTTGAGGCTTCATCCCAAACCAACCACACCCCCACCCTGCTTAGGTGACACCTGCTCCTTTGTCCCCTCCCCCCAGCATACATAATCTAATGCTCCTTTTTTTTTCCTCCTTCCCTGGAAAGTCCCTGCCCACCCTGATGTCACCCAGGACATGAGTGGAGGCAGCGAACGAACGTCTGGGGGGTCTCAGCCCCCCATCATTCCATCCTGTCCTCTCAAAGCGCCTGCTGTGGGCCTCGCCAAACCTTCTGGCTTCTTTCTACAAAAGACCTAAACCAAGAAGAGACTAGATACCCTATGAGCATATACAGGGGGAGGAAGTCCCCCTCAGGAACAGTCATAGGGGAGAGGAGTAAGGGGAAAATGGGAGGGAGGAAGAATGGGAGGATACAAGGGATGGGATAACCATTGAGATGTAACAAGAATAAATTAATAAAAAAAAATTTTTTTTAAAGACCTAAATCTCAGCTATTCCCAGGAGAGAGAAACTGAGGCCCAGGGCTGATGGGAGGTTGGGGGGGGGGGGGAGGAAGGCATATGTAATCAGAATCCAGACCCTAAGATGCCCAGAAGTCCAGGGAGTTACCCTGGCACGGTGGCACACACCTGTCATGCCAGCACTCAGGAGATGGAGGCAGATGATCAATAATTCAAGGCTAGCTTAGGCTACATAGTGAGTTCAAGGCTAGCGTGGGCTACATAAGGCTTTGTCTCAAAAGATCAAAAAAATGAAAACAAACGAAAAACAGACCGGTCCTTTCTCCATGCCTCAGTGTGTCCATCCGAAGGTGGGAAAATTCCACCCCTGGTGGCCCCAAGGGCTAATGGGAGGTCCCAAGGCTCCTAGGTGGGTTCACCTCGATGTTAATCCTACCCAAGTCAAATTGGGGGTGTCCTATCAGGGCTCATATCTAAGTTAGCCCCTAATTGGAGCCGAAGGCACCCATGTCGTCAGGAGAAAGAGATGGAGGCCAGGAGATACACACTTCTCCTCATGCCCGACTCCACAGACGCTCCCAGCCCACACGTGATGATGGTTCCCCTCAATGTAGCTTGCTATTGGGACCCCACAGGACTACCACCCCTCCAAGCTGGGTGCATCTGAATCCGACGCCCCCCCCCCCCCCCGCCAGGCCTCCACACCCCTCTCATCAGGCGGGTCCCCTGGCCTCTTCCTGCTGGCTACATACTGAATTCCTGTCCTCCCTTCAGAAGGTTCCATCCTATTAGCGCTGTGACCCTACCCATGGCTCCCAGTGCCCTGGGGATAAACCCTGACCCCCATAGGAGCTAAACGAAGATGAACCTGCCCTCAGCTTTGCACACGAGGCCACCTTTTCTTACTCCTGTGGCCCGACAACACCCTACCCCTTCCTTCAGAAAGCCCCCCTGTCTTCCTGTCACCCCAAGGCTCCATCAAGTGACCACCTGGGCAGATGACTGACAGGGAAACGGCAGTAAGTGGATGTGGGTTTACTGGGAGTGATTCAGAGGAGGGAGGCCCAGCATCCAGAGGAGCTCATCTTTGAACTCCCAGCATCCTCTTCCCTTTCCAGAGAGGAAACAGGACAGACCAGAGACACACAGCAACTCCCCAGGGACGCACAGCATCCTGTTCTCCGACGGTCCTCCATTTCTTAGGCATCATCTCCCAAGAATCCGGTGTGGGAGCCCTGCGTGTGTGTGCGTGCGTGCGTGCGTGTGTATGTGTGTGTGTGTGTGTGTAGGACTAGCCGCAGCAACTCTGATGCCTGCTTCATCCAGACTCAATTTCCCTTCAGCTCCTATTCTGCTTTTGAGTCCATACTGACAGGGCGCGGCAGGGCGCGCCCCTGCCCCTCCGCCCAGGGGAAGACGCATGGCTTACTTGCATCTGGGCTAGCTGTGAGGCTTCCTCCCTCCTCTTGGCTAGGCCTGCAACCCAGACCTGGGTGTCTGGGTCTCCGTGGGTCTCAGCAGCACAGGCAGAGGGGGGTTGTTTGGGACGGACAAAGCCGGATCCCGGCCTGGCCAGCCGGCGCTGCCGCTCCCGGCGCTGGGCGAGACCACCGCAAGCGAACAGGGGAGGATGCGGGATGCGGGATGCAGGTGCCTGGGCCAATGGCAGCGCGGGAAGACGAGCTGGTGCCATGGCGACAGCCAATAGCTAGACGGGGCGGGGACCGGTGCTGACCGCGGGGCGTAGGGCCGCCTCTAGGGTTCAAGATGATGGAGGGACACTGGGATTGGCAAAAACACTTACCTGGGAAAGGCCCCAGGTCCAATGTCCCATGCAAAACATCACATTGATAAATATTACGCCAAAGTCTTGGGTAAAGGGGACCGCTCAACCCACCGGCTGGGTGTGGAGGTGTCATGACAGGAGATGCTGGGAACAAGCAAAGCCCCAGAGGTTCTGAGTGACCTGGGACTCGGAAGGTTGGGAGATGGGCAGGCACCTCCTCCCAGTCTTTCTCCACTCCCGCTGCAGAGCATCCCGGGCCAGGGCCTGCCATTTTGGGTGACAGTTCCTCTCTGTGTCTCTCTGTCCCTGTTTCTTTCTATTCTTGGTTTTGGTTTTTGGAGACAGGGTTTCTCTCTGTAGCCCTGGCTGTCCTGGGCTTGTTAGACCAGGCTGGCCTCGAACCCAGAGATCCACCTGTCTCTGCCTCCCGAGTGCTGGGATTAAATGTGTGCGCCACCACTGTCCGCCTCTGTCTCTGTGTCCCCTTTGGTCTGTCTGTCTGTCTGTCTGTCTCTCTCTCTCTCTCTCTCTCTGACTCCCTGATGTCCAAAGGGTCTTTGAAGGATCCCCTTGAGTGCATAACCTACAAGCCTGAGGCTGCAGAGATGGCTCAGGGTTCAAGAGTGTATACTGCCCTTCCATCGGACACAAGTTCTGTTCCCAACAGCCAGGTCCTGTGGCTCACAGCTGCCTGGAACTGCAGTTCCAGGGGTCCCACACCTCCAGTGACTGCCTGCACCTGCTCACATGTATGCACACAGGCGTGCATGTGCACGTGAAGCCCAGGTCTACAGTTTCCGAGCAGCCCTATGGCGGCCAGCCCCACTCAGAAGAAATAAAAACAAGATATAAAGGTTGCAGGACAAGGTGACCCACGCCTGTAATCCCAGCACCCAGAGGGGCAGATGTGGGCATATCCTTCTGAGTTTGAGGCCAGCCTGGTCTACAAAGCGAGTTCCAGGACAGCGAAGCTACATAGAGAAACCCCTGTCCCAAAACCGCCCCCCAAGTCTAGGTGGTGGTGGCGCACACCTTTAATCCCAGAACTTGGGAGGCAGAGGCAGGCGGATCTCTGTGAGTTCGAGGCCAGCCTAGTCTACAAAGTGAGTCCAGGACAGCCAAGGCTACACAGAGAAACCCTGTCTCGAAAAACCAAAACCAACCAACCAAACAAACAAAAAACCTGCTCCCCCCCCAAAAAAAAAAACCCCATAAAGGTTGTCAGTGCTGGGAGAGGTGGCTATGTGCTCTACTGTGGTAAATCCCATTTGGGGACCCAGAAAAACCATGGAGCTCCTGCCCCTCTGTGGATGTGAAGGCATCACAAGGACACCAGGCCAGGAAGGGGGTGCACTCATACCCCAAAGTGTTTCTAGGCACCAAGGGCCTAAAGACTTCCATCCATTCAAGGCCCTTCCTACACCTGCTGCTGCCCTAACAGAAGCCTCCCGGCGGTCGCTCTGTGGCATCTAGCGGCAGACAGGGCTGCCCCTGCTGCTGGGGAGGGAGGAGGTGGCGGAGAGGCCCATGCTAGAGGTGGGGAAGGCTGTTCTTCATGTGTGTCACCCCAGCACTGAAGCTGAGGCAGGAGGATTGCGGGGAGTCTGAGACCAGCCTGTGCTAGAGGAGGGAACCGCGCCTGGAATGGAGGTAGAAGCTCGTGGTTTTTTTTTTGTTTTGGTTTTTCGAGACAGGGTCTCTCTGTGTAGCCCTGGATGTCCTGGACTCACTTTGTAGACCAGGCTGTCCTTGAACTCACAGCAATCCGCCTGCCTCTGCTTCCCGAGTGCTGGGATTAAAGGCGTGCGCCGCCACCGCCCGGCTTTAGAAGCTTGTGTCTGATCAGGAATGGTGGGTATCCGGTGCAGCAGTGTAGCGGGGTGGGGCGGGGTGGGGCGGGGCGGGGCAGGGCAGTGGTGGGGTGGGGTGGAGGTGGGGGAGGGGGGCATGAGGTTCAGCCCAGGCAAGCAAGGCTGGGAACACAGGGAAAAGCCTCATATTCAGGTCAGAGTTGAGCAGGGCTGGAGTTGGGGTTGGGTCAGGGACAGAACTCAGAGCCTTTGGGCTTCAGTTCTGCCTTGGCCTCCCTTTGTGACCTTGGGAGTGACTATGGCTGGCCTCTGTGTCTAGCTTGGCTGGAGGGCCAAGTTCCTTCTATTCTGTTCCCTCCTGAACACCACAGTTTGCTAGGTCCTCTCTGGCAAGGGCTGGACTAGGGCAGGGAAGACTGGCCACTCCCACACGGAGAAACTGAGGCTTGAGCTAGGAAACACACTGCTTCAATTTACACCTGAGTCCCAGTCAGGCCTCTGGGGAGAGTGGGCTTTCCTCCTGCCTTCTCTCACTGGAAGGCGATGGGGGGCCCCTTTGGCAAGATGCCCTTAGCCCCAATCCTTTACAACATTGCCCACTTCTCTCTCCCTCCTTGCTGGATGAGCCACAGATGCCCCTGTCACTAAGTACCGGAGGCCTGACCTTCAAGTGACGTGGGACACCCTGCACATGCTGCAGGTGCCCAGCCTCCAATTCCAGGGTCCTCCAGGCTCTTCCTAATGGGTGCTATGCACCCTGGGACCGCTATCTGTGATCCCGCAGAGGTCACTGGACCTCCAGAATCTGAAGGCGTCCCACCAGCCACCCTCCCTGAAGTGGGCGTCGCTGGGTGTGAGGTGAGTGCAGAGGCAGCAGCATGACCACATCTGGTCATCATTTGGACATGGCTGCATGCTGGGTGACGGAGCACAGCCTAATGGGGGGGGGGGGAGCTAGCAGCCGCTGGACCTCAGTTTCCCCAGAGAGGAGCAGGCTGACGACACAACGCAGCTTCTCCAGAAACCCCCAGCACACAAGCTTTTCTTTGGCTCGGTCATGTGACCTTGGGGCTGCTTTGCTGTGCCCCAGCCTCAGTTTCCTCTTCCATGGCGGAACTGCAATGCCGCAAGACTCAGGAATGTCAGTCGTCAGTGGACACTGAACGGGCAGGTCCTAGCTCAGTAGTGTCCACAGGGAAACTGAGGCCTAGCAAATGCAGGGCGTGGTCTGTGCACTGGCTGGAGTGGCAGCCCTCTGTCCCCAAATCTGCTGGTCTCCGGTCTCCGGGAGAGGAGAGAGAGGGTCTCCCTGCGGAAGGATGCTCGCAGAAGGAAGGCCTGCGCCTGCGCAGGACCGAGGAGGGGTCGCAGCAACACAGGGGAGGGGAGGCCAGCCCCATGCACATGCTCAGGCAGTTTCCTTGGCAACTGTCTCCAGAGCAACTAAGAAAGACCCCCGACCCATCAAGTCGGCTAGCTCCAGCCTGGGTGTCCTCTACTGTCCCCCGGGGCTGTCGCTCCCACAGTCAAGACCCCACCTAGTTGTCTCGACACCCTCATCTGCGACCAGGACTCTGTACCCTACCTGGTCCCCACGCCCTACCTGGTTCCCGAAGAAGGCTGAGTGCAGGAGGCTTAGGAGACCCAAAAGCCCCATGGAGCTTCGGCCGCCAGGACAGCACGCACCCCGCCCTCGGCCGCAGGGATGGAGGGGGGGCAGGAGCACTGCGCCTGCGCACCGCCAGGGGCGGGGGGGGGGTGTTACTCTACTAATGAGGGCTGGCCAGAGACTCTGAGGATGGAAGTATAAGGGAACCCCCCCCCCTAGGCAGAGCGACAAAGCGCATTTCTGATGGGCCTGGGGGGCGCCCTAACGGCTGGAAATGGTCCAAGGGACTCCCATTGAAGAGGGGGGCCCATAGAGAACCGGGTGTGTAGGAGCTTCTGCGCCACCCTGTGGCTGGGACGTCATGTGTCCGCGCGTGGACAGTCCAGTCACCTGGCTGCCCAGAAAATGCTAAGTGCACAAGTCATTCAAACACTTGCTGGGTGCCAGCCTTGGAGCTGGGTGCAGGGCATGGAGCGGGGCCACTGCATGGGGACTGTCATGTAAACCTTATGGAAACACATACTGTGTGCTCGACCCTATATAAGGACAAACAGGTCTAGACCCCTGGCCTTTGGCTACTAACAATAAGCAAAAGTTAAGTCATCTGGGCAGTGGAATCCCAGCTCTTAGGAGGCAGAGGCAAGTAGATCTGAGTTCGAGGCCAGGCTGATCTAATAGAGTCGAGAACAGACAAGGCTCTGTTACACTTTCATGAAACAAACAAAAAGCCAGGTGTGGTGGCCCACGCCTTTAATCCCAGCACTCAGGAGGCAAAGGAAGATGGATCACTGTGATCCTGGTCTTCAAAGCGAGTCCAGGGAAACCCTGACTCAAAAAACAAACAGTTAAAAGTCTGCCTTTAATCCCAGCAGAGGCAGGTTCAAGGCCAGTCTAGTCTACAGAGTTCCAGGACAGCCAGGGCTACACAGAGACACTGTCTTGAAAAAACAAAAACAGGAAAAGGTGCCTAGGATGTAATCTAGGTCAAAAGCAGGCGACCCCAGTGACCAGACTGAGGGGATGGGCACACATCTAGACAGGCAAATGGATATGGAGAGACACACTGATGAGATGGGGGCACCTCTGCCAGGAACTCAGCTGGAGGGGCGCAGGTGTCTACAGAGGGAGGTAGGTGGGGAAATCTGAAGAGGAGAGACCATTGGCCTAGGGCTGCGTGCGGGTGGGACTGATGACAGGACCACCAGTTTCAAGCTACAGGGTACCCCACAGCTGCAGGTGATCCCACATCCACTTCTGGGCAGCTACCACCGGCATGGCATGGTATGCACACCAATACAGTCTTGCAAACCTGAGTTGGCAAGAGCCAACAAGAGAAATCCTGTCTGGAAAAAAAAAGCCTACGGTGGATGGAGGCCTGTCCTGAGGTACCCTTGCCTGGTGTGCATGCCCAAGGTGCTCCAGGAAACAGTACAGCCGGCTGTCCACTACCACCCGCCAGATCCATGCCAGCGATTGGGAGGCATGGGCAGGGGGATCTGACCCGCCAACCTGGTTTAGGGCTGGCCAGGGCTACAGAGAAGCCTATCTTAACAAAACAGGCCCATCCCACATGTGGCTTTGGTCATGTGGTCTCCCAGAACACCTCTACCAGGTGTGGCAGTCCACGCCTGCTATCCTCGGATAGCTACATGGCCACGGTCTGCAAGAACTGCAGCAGGGGGCTGGAGAGCCGCTCAGAGGTTAAGGGCACTGCCTGCCCTTTTGAGTTCAATTCCCAGCAAGCACATGATGGCTCACAACCATCTAGAGTGAGATCTGGTGCCCTCTTCTGGTGGACACGAAGGGAAAACACTGCGGCTACATGATAAATCTTAAAAAACAACAAAAACCTGCAGCAGCACTAAAAAAAGGTACCTACAAGGCACCACTGTGTCAAGTCTCCTTGGAAGTGTCACTACCACTCTGCAAGTGTCCCCCACAAGCTGCGTCAGCCCACACCCACCTCTCCTCTCAGTCCCTACCAGCTCTTGGCCCCCACACCTCAGGCCCTGCTCAAACCACCTGATGTCCAACCCTGGCTGCGCTCTACAGTCCAGCACACAGCCCGGAGTGTGGGGCAGCTGGGCTGAGAGCAACCGAAGACCACAGCACACACGATGCCCCCAGAGCCACGGTGGCCTGTGACAGCCACCACGGAGGGCTCCAGGTTCCAACCCCAGACCCCGACAAGAAACCAGAATCCAAGGACTGAACACGAGTCTTTATTGGCCGCGGCTATTTGAGGGGGATGAAGCGGGAGGAGTGGGTGGCCCCGATACCAGGCCGGCCGTGCTTCACCGGCTTGTAGGTGATGGAGAACTCGCCCAGGTAGTGGCCGATCATCTCCGGCTACAGGGCGAGAGGAAGCAAGGCTGGGCGTGAGCACAGGAAGGGAGCCACCCCACCTCACACGCACCCCCGGACCCACACTCACTTTGATCTCCACCTGGTTGAAGGTCTTGCCGTTGTACACGCCCACCATGCTGCCCACCATCTCGGGCAGGATGATCATGTCCCTCAGGTGCGTCTTCACCACCTCCGGCTTCTCCATGGGTGGAGCCTCCTTCTTGGCTTTCCTCAGGCGCTTGAGAAGCGAGTGTTGCTTGCGCCGCAGGCCCCGGTTCAGGCGCCGCCTCTGGCGGGCGCTGTACAACTGCATTAGCTGCTCACTGTAGGGGGTAGGGGGTAAGGGGGTGACAGGGCGCCCCAGGGACGGGAAGGGGGTGATGATGGGGGGGGGGCGCCCCGGGACAGGGGGCTGCACCGAAGCAGCCACTCACAAAGCAGAGTCCACCCACGAAGCCTCACCACCAATGGCCCACACACCGCAAAACGAGCCCCAGAGCTTCCACGGGTGGTGGTGTGAACTGGGGGGGTCACACCTTTTGCCTTCCAACGTCCTCCCAACCCCCCGCCCCCCGACTGTCCCTAAGGTCGCACGGAGGCGTGGAGCCCGGTGCCCGTGGGCGGCACAGCGAGGCTGAGGCGGGGTAGCTCGGCCCACGTAGGACTGTCATGGCATGGAGAGTTTGACCCCCAGCGCCATGAAAGCGACCAAACCACTTGGGAGGCGGAGGCAGGAGGATGGATCCCGAGTTCGAGGCCAGCCTATGCCTCACCCAGGTGGCACGTGCACAGGCTCCGGTTCCATTTCCTGCCGCCCCCCACCCCCGCCGCCATCTGAGGACACGGAGCCGGGGCCCCTTACTAGGACATGTCCAGCAGCTGGTCCAGGTCCACGCCGCGGTAGGTGAACTTGCGGAAGGTCCGCTTCTTCTTCTGCTCCACTTCCGCCTGCGCGAGCGCGAGTCGGGGTTCGCGGGGGGCTCAGGAGGCTTCCCCGAGACCCCCCTCCCCGGAACCCGAAGGGGCCGGCTCCGCGAGCTGCAGCCCGGCTACGGCGGCCGGGAGGTCCCATGCCGGCCCGCGCGCCCTCCGCCGGCCCGCGCGCGCTCCCCGGACCCCGCATCCGCAGCCTCCGCGGGCCCGAGCTCAGCGCCCCACGCCCGAGCGGCGGCCCGGGAGCCCCGAGCGGATGGCGGCGGATGCGGCGGGTGCGGGCCGCGCGGAGAGCGCCGGGAACTGCGTACTCACCATGTCGCCAGCTGCTCGGAAAAGGAAGCGTTGGTCGCGTCTGCGCAGTTATCGCGAGCTCCGCCGGGAGGCCCCGCCCCTAGGCGCACCCTGCGCTTCCGCTGTCCGGAGACCCCCTATCGCCCCCTGCGGCGCGGAGGTCAAAGCGCACCTAGCCTCCGAGGAGGTGGGGGCGGGATGCCTTTGTTTTGTTTTCTGCCTCTGTCTGTCCCTATTTGTCTTTGTCTGCCTGTCTGTCTGTCTCTGTCTCAAGGCAGTGGTTCTCAACCCGTGGGTCACAGTCCCTTTGGAGGTTCCTAGCACATCAGATATTCATAACAGCAGAGCTTCATAACAGTAGCAAAATTAGCAAGTAGTCACGAAATATATACATATATAGTCAGACAGATAGACAGACAGGAGGGGAGAGAGAGATTGATTTCAAGAAAGGGTTTTTGTGTACAATAGCCCTGGCTGTCCCAGAACTCTCTTTCTGTAGACCAGGCTAGCCTTGAAATCAGAGATCCAACTGGCTCCACTCCCAAGTGCTAGGATCAAAGGCGTGTGTCTCGCCTTCTGGGTGACTTTGTTTTTTGTTTTGTTTTGTTTTTCTTTTTTTCCTTTTTTTTTTTTTTTTTTTTTTTTGGTTTTTTGAGACAGGTTTTCTCTGTATAGCCCTTACTGTCCTGGACTCACTTTGTAGACCAGGCTGGCCTTGAACTCACAGCGATCCGCCTGCCTCTGCCTCCCGAGTGCTGGGATTAAAGGCGTGCGCCACCACCGCCTGCTTTGTTTTGTTTTTCAAGACAGGATTTCTCTGTTATCTTGGCTGTCCTGGACTCGGTTTGTAGAGGAGGCTGGCCTCGAACTCACAGCAATCCATCTGCCTCTGCCTCCTGAGTGCTGGGATTGAAGGCGTACGCCACTATGCCCTGCTTTTGGATGTCTTTCTATTGTTATTTTATAATCATTTTGAGACAGGGTCTTATTAAGCACTGGAACTATGACCAGACTGGCCTCTAATTCAGACAGATCTGCCTCATGACCATATGCAACTCCAATCCCTGCGGATCGGACTCCCTCTTCTGCCCACTTCCAGCACCAGGCACACATGTGGTGCACACCTACAAGAAAGCAAACAGGTGCACATAAAATAATAAACACATTTGAAATATTTTTTCAAAAAGGGAGAAGAGGCCGAGAGTGGTGGCGGACACCTGTAATCCCTGTACTCGGGAGGCAGAGGCAGGAGGATCATTGTGAGTTCGAGGCCAGCCTGGTCTACAAACCGAGTCCAGGACAGCCAGGGCTACACAGAGAAACCCTATCTCAAAACAAACATGAAGGCAGAATACTGTATAAATAAATTTTAAAAATCAAAATAGGTTGGGGAGCAGGGGCAATGCCAACAGCAGTCTTTAATCTGAGCCACAGTGTGGTCCTTACAACAGCCTTTGTCACCAGCCTCCCTGTACCAGGCTATTTCATATCGTTGCTTGTTTACAGGGGCCAAATGCTCATTTTTTCTTTTAAAGATTTTTATTTATTATGTATATAGTGCTCTGCCTACATGTACACCTGCAGGCCAGAAGAGGGCATCAGATCTCAGTACATGGTTGTGAGTCACCATGTGGGTGCTGGGAATTGAACTCAGAGCCTCTGGAAGAGCAAACAGTGCTCTTGACCGCTGAGCCACCTCTCCAGTGCCTCCTCAACCCCCCAGTTTTAATTTTTATCTTATTCATGTGTATGGATGTTTTGTCTGTTAGCACATGTGTGCACCTCCTGTGTGTAGTACACACGGGAGCCAGATGGCACCAGATTCCCTGGGACTGGAGTTTTTTTAGATGGGAGTTATCCCCCAAATAGGTGCTGGGACTAGAACCCGTGTCTGCTGCGAGAGGCTCTTGTGCTCTTAATCTCTGTAGTCTTTGGTTTTTTCTCCACCCCCCCCCCCCTTTTGAGAGACAGGGTCTAACAATGCAGCCCAGGCCGGCCTCAAACTCAAGAGATCCACCTGCTTCTGCCTTCCAGGTATGTGACGACAGGTGTGCGAGCATCCATGCTCCCTACCAGGACCCAGCATTGACAGTGTAGCCAAAGCCAGGGGCCTTGAACCAGAATGACTCATTGCATTGAACATATGCAAGTAAAGCTGTTTGGGCAAAAGGGTGTACTGTGTGACACATGGTGACACTGCTGCTTCCATGGTAAGGTGTTTTAATTTTTGTTTTCATAATCTCTTGGGGGGAGGTTGCAGATATGGATGATGAGGTGAGTAGGACCTGAGGTACATGATGGGAAATTCATAAAGACTCAATAAAAAGGCCAGGCAGTGGTGGCTGGTGGTACAAACCCTTTAATCCCAGCACTCAGAAGGCAGAGGCAGGAGGATCTCTGAGAGTTCAAGGCCAGCCTGGTCTACAAAGTGAGTGCAGGACAGCCAGAGCTACAACCCTCTCTCAAAAAAAAAAAAAAAAAAAAAAAAAAGGGGGGGGGGGCACTGTGAACACGCCTGATGGAGTTGCCCAAGGGCTGGAGGCTGAGGTCTGCCCTCTCATCACTTGCAGTACAAGTCCCTCCTCACAAATGCAAAACAGCGTTACACATGCCTGTGTTGATGTCAAAGATGGACCCACGTGCCCAGCCCTGTCTCCTGCATGCTGAGGGCTCAGAACACACCCCACTTCCCTTTAATGGGGCAGGTCCTGGCAACCCTGGTACTTGTGGGCCCCTCCCAAGCACACAAGGACGGACAGAAGGAACCAGGCTGGGGTTACAGACAGCAGACAGCACTCAGGTTCTGATCCAAACACGCTGCTTTATTCAAACCGGGTCAGACTGGCCAATGGGAACCTGAGCCCTGCGGAGGGGCCCCCAGCAAGGCCTCGCTTGCCACCTGTGTGGGGCCCAGGCCACCTGTGACTTCAGCACTGCCACCTGGGCCTGGGGCCCTGTGGCACCTGCAGCCACATGAGCCGCTCAAAGCAAGGAATGAACAAAAAAACCAAACGCACGCAGTAGTCTCCACCCGTGCCCCAGCCCGCGCCGGCAGGAGCCAGGGCCCCCGCATCCCGCACCCAAACCCTGCTTTAAATTAAAAAATAAGCCAGTATACATCGTAGAAAATTTCTCTTAAAAATCTCACAATTTGTAAATGTATATTTTTCTTTAACATAAAAGTTTACAATATACGGTAAAACAAAAGGCTCAGGAAAATAATCTCAAAAGAAAAAAAAAAAGCAAAGAAAAAAAAAAAGAAACCTGAAATTCTGAATTAAAGCTGAAGGCGTCTTTTAAACCCTGTTGTTGAACCAGTGACGTGTTTTTATTGTGCTGATGGGTCAGAGAAAAGAAATATATTTAAAACCTCAGTCCAGATGCGGCCTCCGCTGTCCCCCCTCCCCCAGGTCAAGTGGTCGTTTGTTTTGTCCCGAGTGTGTGATTGTCACGAGTTCACCAGTCCCGAATCCTGCCCTGGCACCACCCCTGGCTAGCGCCGGTAGGGATGGAAGCCCTGCACGTTGTGGTTTTGCCCACGTCCGAAGCCACTGCCACCAGCGGGGGGACCCCCCGAGCCCGGCACCGAGGGGCCTCCGTAGGAGGGAGGCTGCTGGCTGGGGTCGGAGAAGCCTTGGCCGAAGCCGCTCAGGTCCTGCCCGTAACCTGCAGGGAGAGAGGCTGCTTAGCTCAGCGTCACAACACCCTTGCCTGGCTTTTCTCAAGCAGAAGGCCAGGTGTTCAGGCTTGGGGTCTGTGGTGCCTTGGAACTGGGGAGCTCCAGGGTGCTCAGTCCAACTTCCCAAAAACCCTTTCAGCTAAGCCCAGTGTCCTGAGCAAGATGCCGCCACTCTCGTCAGGGGAGAAGCCTCGTGAAGGGCAGGTAGATGACACCACTTCCCGCCTGCCTGGCCAGTAGGCAGAACCACCTCAGCAGACTCCCCAGCCGGAGCAGTGGTGTGAGGACCTAGGCTCCACTGGCTTGGGCTTGTGGTTGGCTGGCACTTGTTGCCCAGGGCAGTGGGCAGTGGGAAGATGTCACCCACCCATACCCTGAAGCCAAGGACAAACAACTCCCCAAGGGTGAGCAGCTCAGAGCGCTATGGCAGGCATGCAGACACAGCCCGGGACACAGAATAGCAGGGCTTTGCAGTGTTCACACAGCATGTCAGGGGAGCAGGCTGTGTGAACACCATCCAAGCACTCTGTCCCCGTGTATGAAATGCCGTGGGGAGGGCTGCACACGTGAATCCGCTGTGCAGAACACTGGCTGCTTCTTCACAGGGCTCTGTGGCTTGCTTCCCAGGCCCCACGTGGCAGCTCACAGCCACCAGTAACTGCACTTGTCAGAGGCTCCAATGCCTCTTCTGGCTCTTCCATGCACGTGGTGCACAAAAACTCACCAAGGACACATGAAGTAAACTAATTTTTAGGAAGGAAGTTTCATTCTAAAATAATAAAACAAAACAGGAGCCAGGTGTGGAGGTACACACTGTCAGTCCCAGCTCCTGGGAGGCAGAGGCCGCATTTGTCTGTGAGTTCGTTACCAACAGCAAAAACAAACCTGGGGCTGGAGAAGAAAAGCACCGTCAGCTGGTCCAAGGGACCCGGGCTCAGTTCTTAGCACCCACCTGGCAGCTCACAACCGTCTAACTCTAAAATCTGACAGCCTCTCACAGATATACATGTAGGCAAAACACTGCACATAAAATAAAAATACATTGTTTATTTAAAAAAGCCCTTTGGAGGGCCGGGTGGTGGTGGCACACGCTTGTAATCCCAGCACTTGGGAAGCAGAGGCAGGAGGATCGCTGTGAGTTCGCACCCAGCCTGGTCTACACAGTGAGTCTAGGACAGCCAGGGCTACACAGAGAAAACCGGGTCTCAAAAACCATACAAACAAACAAACAACAACAAAAAAACAACAAAACAAAAGACAAACAAAAAAGCCATTTGGGAGGCTGAGGCAGAGGAACTTATTTTGCCTTACAGAGTGAGCAGAGAGTAAGAGTCTAACCAATGGGGCTGGAGAGATGGCGCAGAGGTTAAGAGCACTGGCTGTAGCTGGGCGTGGTGGTGCACGCCTTTAATCCTAGCACTCAGGAGGCAGAGGCAGACGGATCTCTGTGAGTTCAAGGCCAGCCTGGTCTACAAAGCGAGTGCAGGACAGCCAAGGCTACACAGAGAGACCCTGTCTCGAAAACCAATTAAAAAAAAAAAAAAAAAAAGCAGCACAGCAAGCACCCACATGGTGGCTTACGATCACTTATAATGTGATCTGGTGCCCTCTTCTGGCCTCCAGGTGTACATGCAGGCAAAACACTGTATACACAATAAATAAATCTAAAAAAAAAAAAAAAAGGAAGGAGGGTGCTGGAAGAGGAGGGTGGGGGGGCAACACCTATGACAGGAAAAAGTCTGTGGATGCCAGTATGTGTATGTGTGTAGGCGCGCGCGCGCACACACACACACACACAGCAAAAAGCTTTAAAAAGAAACCAAGGCCGAGGATGTGCCTCTGAGGGACACACACGCCCAGCATGTGTGAGAGTGGATTCCCACCCAGGGCAGCAGAAGCCCACTACTGTGCTCAGTACAGAGCCTGGTGAGGCGAGGGGAGGAGCCAGCCGGGGCAGGGTGGGAGCAGCCTTCTGCAGCAGCCCAGATCACCAGGACAAGGCCTGGGTGGCAGACCTGGCCACTCCCCCGACAGCTCCACAGGGCCAAGAGCAGACAGAAGCCCGCAGGCAGCCGGCACACACACCAGAGACTGCTGGCACTAGCCTCTGGCTGCACCAAAAGGGACTCCCCGGAAGACAGATGCAAAGGCAGGGACAGCACCCCAGAATCCAGTGTGGTGCCCTCTCCTGCTCCTGCTTATTCTGGGCGCAGCTGGCCACAGCCACTTACCATACTGACCATAGGGGAAGTCCGGCTGGGCTGTTGGGGGTTTGCTCATGTCGGGGGCGGCCTGAGACGGAGGTGGCGGGAAGGCCAGCGGGGCAGCCCCTGGGGTGGCAGGGGGAGGAGGGACCCCTGGAGGGGCAAACTGATCAGGGGGTGGGGGCGGAGGCCCATAGCCAAAACCTGTAAGGACAGGAGAGTCAGGTGTGAGTAGCTGCTGCCAGCGGCACGACTGAGGGTGGGTCACAGTGTCTGGCAAGGACATTCTACACCCCGAGGAAGACCGCTCAGACGGCTGCTTGGGACAGCACCCGACCAGAGCACCAGGCAGTAGTGTACTCGGCCAGCAACTCTAGGTCAAACTTGGAAGCCACCGCCAGGGCCGGGGTGCAGCTACTTACTAGATGGCTGCCTAGCTCCAGGAGGCCTCCACCCCAGGACCAGAAGAGAAAAGCCACCACTGACCACAGCAGCCAATGGCTTGGACCACCTGAGCTGGCTGTGTCTGGGAGGTCCAGGCAAGATGGCAAAGTGAGCTAGAACAAGGCCGACTGTCCTGCCTTGGTCAGGAGGCTGCAGGCCCCATCAGTATGTGCCCACCCGGACTAACAGAGGGTGTCCTGGGCCAGCTCTTTCCCACACATGAACTGCCTGGTCCCTAGACATCACTGGTCCAAGCCTCCATGCAGCACCCCAAGAATCCAAGAACCTCCCATGCACTCTCAGTCAGCCCTGGGGGGGGGGGGGGTGAGTGCAGAGCATGGTCACTGTGGGCTCAGCAGGATGGGATGGCAGGTGACATGGTGGATCTGTTCCACTGGAGTAGCACTCACTGAACTGTGGTGGGGCTCCATAGCCCTGTGGGAAGCCCTGCGGTGGTGGGAAGCCTCCAGGCGGTGTGGATACAATGTAGGAGGTGAAGGGTGGGGGCGGGGGCGGGGCTCCTCTGCCCGCAGGGGGTGGGCCATAGCCACCTGCAACATAGAGTGGGTGAAGAGGGCAGGCTTCCCGGCACAGCCCAGGTCAGCTCACACCACAGCCTTCCCCCAGCAGCGGTAACCCAGTGCCCGCAGCGTGGCAGGCCTGTGGTGTACACTTCGCCCCCCACAACACCTGACTCACCAATAGCCTGCCCTGCTGGCACCCACATTCCTAGACAGAAAACAGAAGAGAAGGTGCCAATTAGTCTGTCAAAGTGACTTTTCTTGGTGTTGCCCAAAAACCCCTGGGAATATGCCCAGGTTTCTCAAGAGGTCTAACAGGAAGGAGAGCAGGGCTAAGCAGCAGGCCCACAGCTCTCTGCTACTCAGCACAGGCCGCGTCTCTGCCCACTGCGGCCCCAGCTCTGCCAAGCCGGCCTGTGAGCCAGACAAAACTCTTTTTTTTTTTGCCCCCCAGACAAAACTCTTAAGTTGCGACTGTCAGAACAACAGGAAATACCACGAGAAGGGCTGCGCCAAGGCCCAGCACACTGACACGGTGCTCTGGCATCCAGCACTCGGACAGTGACCCAGGCCTTGCTGAAGCAGCTGGAGGCTCTGAGACGCAGGTGTCCCATCCCCATGCCCCCATCAACAGGCACTGTGCTGGCTAGGCACTGGGACGCTGCACACTTAGTAGAGCCACCATGCGAGAATTCAGGGTGGCCAAGGAGTCTGCCCTGCTCGTACAGACAGTGGAGGGTGGTGCAGTGGTGCAGGCTGCCAGCCTGGCCCTTGGAAGCTGATGCAGGAGGCCTGGAAAGGTCAAGGGTAGCCTAGCAGCACAGTGTGGCTGTCTCCAGGAGGGGAGGACTTGTCCCCGTACGTGGCTGCGGTGTTAGCACTCAGCATCAACTCAGCCTGTGACCTGAGCTCACCTCCAGCACAGAGGGAAACCAAGCCTCATGCTCTACTCAGGTCACATAGGAAAGCTCTAGAAAACAGGTAGGGCCACCTGCAGACTGGGGCCTCCTCAGCAGCCTGTGTTCACTGCTGCCAGCCAGGGGGATACTGGGCAGAGGCGGTGACACTTAGCCAAAGTGACGTCGCGTGGTCTTCACAGGACAGCTCAAGAGCCCACATGCCTGTGAGGTCCTCAAGCCTTCCTGCAACCTGGCTCATGGGGTGCTGCGAGCCTAGCACAGAGAAACAGGGAGGCAGCTACTGCCTTCAGGACGCCCTGGCAGGGACAGAGCCATGCCTGTGCCTCAATGAACCCATCCTTACCTTGTGGGCCATATCCTTGCTGCCATGTGGGCGGGGGCTGGCCCGCCCAGCCGTTGGCTGCACTGGGCGCAACACGGCTGCCCCACTGACTGGCTCCCGGCTGTCCTGGTGTTTGGTTTTTGCTGTCCCGAGGTTCAGCCCGTTTAACCTCCACCTAAACAAACCAAGTGCACTTTAGGGAGAAGCCGCGGTGGTGCCCCTGCCCTTCAGACACCCGTGGTGACTTATGACTACACTTAACACCTTACGACTTAAAGTGAGTACTTAATATAAGCTTACTTAGGCCAGTAGGTTTCTTTCTTAAAAAGATAAAAAAATAAAAAAAATAAAATAAAAGTTTGCTCTTTAATTTCTTTGTATAAAAAATGTTTCTCAGGTACAACAGATGCATCTGGAAGATGCCTTGTGAACCCCCACCACTGCAAGCAGCAGGAGGCCAAGAGCCCTCGGAGACAGCTGAGGTGGGGCACCGAGGGTACCCTGCTTAGACTGGCAGTCTCCTCCCACCCAAAGAGCCCAGCCGCCCCCCTGCATACCTGAGAAACACGGTGGCTTTGACTCAGTTATTTAGAATGTCTAGTGGGAAATAGAGACTTACCTTCCCCAGGCTAATGCTTAGTCTCAGCTAACTCAAAGGCATGTCAGGGGATGGATGTGAGCCTTACAACACAGCTAACGAAAGGTCAACAAACATGCAATAAAATGGACATCGGGATCAGTAAGCAACCTTCATACTGTGTTTGGCAACAGCCCAGCCCTGGCCCAGCAGGGACAGGGGGCAGCAGACAGGGCCCTAACAGAAGCTGGTGTGCGTGACCTACTCAGGCCGGGGTGCAAGGACAATCTCACTCTGCCGAGGGCACACTGACAGCTCAGCAGTCCCTGCCTGGGCTACCCGTGTCAGCAGGGTTAGGCCCAGAACACAGGTTCCAGTAGGGCCCTGAGAGAGGAACTAGGCACTCAGGCCTTCCCACCTCCCTGCAGAAGCACAGCCCCACTGCTGCCCGACCCCCAGCGCCCAAGGGCTGTCATGATGGTGAACCTGGTGGGAAGCAGATGCTGAAAGCCCGGGCAGTGTGAAAGCAGGAGCTCAGCTCGGAGTTAACGAGTGTCTGCAGCTCCTGGGGGCTTCATCCTGCCTATAGAGCAGTCTGTGCACCCAAGACTTGGGGGACTTGGGCTGCGGCCTCTCAGTCTGGGGTTTAGTTACCATGCAGGCTCAGCTTGGATATGTAAGAGTCCCCCAGGGGCTGCAGTGACCAGTAAAGGTCAGCAAAGGGCAGGCTGGGACTCTAGGGGAGTGGACCTGGGGATGGGACCTTGACAGTGCACACAGACAGCAGCCTCTGAGCTGCTGGCAGCTACTGTGCCCTATGGTCTGCATGCTGGCTTACACGGAGGCTGCTCCAGTCAGAAAACGGCTGCCCCATCTCACTGGGGTCTGCCTAGAACAGAGCCTGAAACCCACGGCCTGGGCCGCTGCACGGTCCCCGAGTATGAGATGCCTGTCCTTACTTGGGCCCAGCACAGGCAGCCACGGGAGTGCGGGGGCTGGGAGGTGTACCTAGTCTCAAGGCTAGGGCCCCACCCAGCCAGGGCCAGGGCCAGCATGCATGCTAAGGTGGCCAGCGTGGGCGTGAGAAGGGCTAAATGGGAACCCTGCGCATGCGGCCATGGAGAGCTGAGGCCTGGGCCTGCCCTGCCCACTCTGCAGCAACACAGTATGAAGATGGAACACCAAAGGTCACTTGACTGCACGTGGTTAAGTGCTATCAGAGCATGTGGCTGGTCCCGGAGTTCCACAGTAAGTGACCGTAGGACACCAATCCTTCAGGATGTTTCAGTGCACTCAGTTTGGAGCTGGGCCTCCGGCTGGGGAGGCTCCTGCTCTCACGTTAAGGTCACTGTTATACAAGGGGCGGGGCCACATCTGAAGGAGTGGTCATGGGAGCCAAGCCTGAGGCAACACTAGGGTCTCACTGAAGGCCCCCACCGCCCAGGGCCCCACCCTCTGCCCCGTCCTCCTTGTCCAGAGGCCGTGCCCCACGGATGTCCTGCTGGGTGCTCCCACTGTGCAGTGAACCCCTCATTGCCTAAGGCTTGGCTTGGTCTTAAGGTAAAATAAAACTACAACTACACACTTTTTTGCCCATGATGTCGTGAAAATGCATGTTGACAGCCTGGTCCACTGATTGTTCGTCCTCGAAAGTAATAAATCCAAAACCTAGCCAACGACGAAGAGTGAATCAAGGTAGCAGGGCGTGTGACACAAAACAGGATGATGAACAGTATCAGGGCGGCCTCGGGGCCGAGCTGGGTTTCAGACAAAGCCTGTGTGCAAAGGGGCTACAGCCCACTTCAGGATGGGGGCACTGGGTGACACTCAGCCTTCTCAGGGCTGCGTGTGGCCATGGGGAAGTGGGGTGACTGGAGGCAGTGGGGTGTGTGGGAAGTGGGGTGACCGGAGGCAGTGGGGTGTGTGGGAGGTGGGGTGACTGGAGGCGGTGGGATGTGTGGGAGGTGGGGTGACTGGAGGCGGTGGGGTGTGTGGGAGGTGGGGTGTGTGGGACATGGGGTGACTGGAGGCTGTGGGGTATGGAGTGTGGGGTGTGGGGTGTCGGGTGTGCTCTGGCTTTTCTGAAACACAGCTTCTCCCCCAGGGTTTGCAATTTGTTTCGCAGCTAGTGCTGACAGCAGCCCCCGCTGTTCTAGGCGGTACCAAGTGCAGTTCTATCGTGCCTCGCCAGGCTTACCCAACACTGTTGGCTAAGCCCACGGAGTCCTATGGCTAACAGTCCTACTCCTCTATGCACATATGCTATAGTAAATACAGGTAATACACAAAGATACAGGCCACAACGGGTTCCAGCAGGTCAAATTCTGCTGTCAGCAGCAACAGCAAGAGGCATGGTGTCATTAAAAAAAAGAAAAAAGAAAAAAAGAAAAAGAAAAAAAGAAAAAAAAAGAAAAAGAAAAAGAAAAAAGAAAAAAAGGGGAAAAAAATTTCAAAGGAAAAAAAATTTAGCATTTCCCAAACACAAGAAAGTGGCAGTATAAACGAAGTTTGGTTGGTCTGGGACAAGCGCGGCCACCCAACTAGGGGCAGGAGGGACTGGGCTTCTTTGACCTCTACCGAGGCCACACTGGATGCTAATGTCTCCTACAGCGCTCAGGCCCAGAGACCTCAGGGGAGCAAAGGGTGAAGGAGGGCTCAAGACAGAAGCACCCAGAAGGGTTCCAAGAGATCTTTACAACAGAGACAGAGGATGTGACAATGGTCCCCTGTACACTGTGACGGGGAAGCTGGGAAGGAGTGGCCTGGGGACAGGACCACGAGCTGATGAGTCGGGGTATTGGGGCTCAACCAGGGAAGTAACCCTAAGAGGACATGACAAGAGAGAGATGGGGGCAGAAGAAAGGGACCAGGGGTGAGGTGGGGGGACCAGGCGGGGCTCGGGTCCCTGCTGTCCTATGCAGATGGTGGCAGGGCAGGAGAGAAGCTAGATGGAAGGGCAAAGGTCATGTCTAGAGGAGCTGAGGCTGAAGAGACGAGACCATGGACAGAGGACAGAGGATAGTAAGGGAGACTGCAGACAGGGTGCTCAGGGACCAAGATGGCCTGCTTTCTCAAGTCAGCAGACACAGAGCAGGAGGGAGAAGGGATGCTGAGACCCACCAAGACCCTCGAGGAGTCAGCAAAGCCAAGAAGACAGGAGGTGCTGGAGGGGACCTTGCTGACCCCACCCCTGCTATCTGCCACCCACTGGGACACTTCCAAGCCCCCGGGGGATACAGGCCCACACGCCAGCCCCAAAGTCCTTGACCCAGCTCCAGCAAGGGTCAGCAACACTAGCTGGGTCTAGCCAGGCCAGGTGGCAGGAGGGCGGCGGTGGCGGCAGCTGTGCCAGCCGTGGGCAGGAGGACCTAGGAGCTGCCCTCAGAGTCCTGCACACCGAGGCTTCGCAAAGTCAGAGGCGGCATTTGGAACACAACATAGTAATGAAGACATGTGAAAAGTTGACATTCTTTCAAACGGCGGGAGTGTCTGAAGCCACCGGGCTGGCTGGGTCCAGGCACAGTGCAAGAGGCCGTGGGTCGTGGGGGAGGAGCCGGGGCAGGCTGTCTACAACGCTGTGTCAGAGGCAGCAGCGGGATAAACACACTGAAACTTCGTTTACACCCCACGGGAGCAAAGCCGCTCCGTCCTCTGACTGCGGGCGGGCCTGTACCTGTGTGACTTAACTTAGCACCTGGAGAGAGATCTAGAGAGACATCGTTAATCACAGACAATCACAGAGAGAGGAGACAGCTTACTTAACGGTACCGTATTCTATGACACTACGTACGTCATTAAGCATGTATGTCTACCGTAAATTAAGACTAAGACTTAACAGCTAAACCACACGAGTGAGCAGTGCGTCCTAGACGAGTGGAGGAGGCTCAAATGGCAAACTATGCTCCTGAGTGGTGGCGCCCACGGGCACCAGAGCGGCACCTTCACTGACGGGACATGTGGATGAAGGCTGTGTGGGCTCAAGGACATACAGTGTGAGGGTAGTGAGGGCCGTGTAAGATGAGGGTTCTGAAGTGTGAAGCACTCTGGCCCAAAACAGATGCTGAACCAAAAATATGGGTGACAAACAAAAAGAGGAGGTCTGGAGAGCACAGATGTCACGCGCTGCCCGACCAGCATGGAAGGAGAGCAGGCTGCTGGGGGATGCAGGTGGCCACACAGCGGCCCGCGGCCTGCGGCAGCTGGAATAGAAAGGAGGGAACCTGTGCTTTGGAAGACCTTTAAAAACAAGAGGCTGTGTTGATGATCATGTATAGTGGCCAAAATGTCCAGCGGGGAGGTGAGAGCAGTGTGTGACGTGACTGGTAAGCACAGAGACTGTGTCTGGGCACGTGGCCCAATGGCATTCATTGGCTGTGCAGCGTCCGACCTGGCCTGTCTAGGGTGAGATAGTTTGCCATCTGAGGGGAGGACATGGGTCAGGGTGAACAGGTTCAACCCTTACCTCGAGGCCGCTGCTTCTCTGCATCATAGATCATGACCACCTCGGTGACCTGTGGACAAAGGGTCAATGAGGAGGGTTTGTGCCACAGACCCACTCAGCCCGTTCCAGGAGCTCCCAGGGCACCAGCCAATGAGAGGCTTGCTAAGGCAGACCAACAGCAGTTCTGCCTCTATGTCCCAGGAGGGATGAGGTCTGGGAGGCGCCGGCACTCTTCCTCTGGCCCATGCTCCACCCTGCCTGATGGACACACACCGCCCTACAGTCTCCAGGATGCCGCCATGTCTCATCACACCCCAGCTCGATGCCTAGCAATTCAGGCCCGTGCTGTCTTGTTTGCCCCATCCAGCTGCTCAAACCCTACAGTGAGCAAAGGGCCACACCCAGGAGTTCCAGCCTCTGGGAGATGGCGAGTGGGACAGCCCAAACAGCTCAGTGCCAGGAGGCCAGCTGCTGCCACAGGGCTCAGGTCTAACAAGGGCCAGCTGCCTCCCCAGTAGCCAGGCGACACGGATGGGAGCAGCAGGTGCAAGGGCTCGGCGGGGGATTTGGTCAGGGACGGCACAAAGCTCACCACTCCGAACTTCTTGAAGTACTCCCTGAGCTCCGTCTCGCCGCAGTTGTGAGGAATGCCCCCCACAAAGATCTTGTTGGATTTGCTGCTGTCGCTCCTGGGTCCTTTCTGCTGCCAAGGAGGAGGGGGTCAGTGACTTCTGAGGGACCATGCCCCAGGCTGGCTGCCACGCGACCCTCTCTGTGGCACTCTAATTCTCTCCCAGACAGTCTCGTCATGTAGCCCAGGCTGGCCTTCAACTCACAGCAGTCCTGCTGCCTTGGGACAGCAGATGCAAACCACCTGCTCTGCCCCTTGTGTGGCTTTTCCTTGTTGTTTTGTCTTTGGAGGCGAGGTCTCTCCACCTAAAACTCGATATCTAGGCCAAGGCTGACCTTAAACTCAAGTGCTAGGATTAAAGGTGTGCGCCTCCTGTTCCCACCCACCACCCCAACTTACAGAGCTTCCTAGTCAGCTAAAGCAAGACACACCCTGAAACTGCACCACTCACTACTCTGGGGACACTAGGAGCCGGGTGCCACACTGTGCTGTGGCCCCCAAGATCGAAAGGTCTGTGAGCAGGACAGGTAAAGTGTGGCCTACGGCCGACCACTCAGGGTCACTGCACAGCTCCCCTGAGAGCCTGCCTCAAACAAGGAGCCTTCAGGATTTGAGCCCTCAGACACACATCTTAGGAGGAGAACCAACCTCAAGCTGTCTTTTGATCACATACACGATGACATCCATGTCACAGACACCAAACGAGTAAATGGAATAATAATAAAAAGAACAGTAACAACCAGCAGCAGCAGCAGCCTCAGTGTTGGGAGCAGGAGGGGCTGGGAGCTGCAGGCCCGCCAGGGCCGCCCTGTGGTGTGAGCACAGCCTTCTGCACTGACTTTTATTCCTCAGTGGCTGGGACAAACCTGAGCCCCCCACATCCTACACGTGCAGAACCACCTCCGTGCCCAGTGCAGACAGACATTTTGGCAAGCTCAGGAAAGCCACACAGGCAGTCTCAGGAATGCCAACCGGCAGCGAGAACCTGGGGACACAGCAGACCTGGAAAGGCTTGGGCAGCACAGCAGCCAAGGAGGCCCTAAGCCTTGCCTCACCTGCCCCGCGGCTGCTCTAAGGCTCTGCCCCCTGTGAGGGCTGCACGATGCCCATGGTCCTAACGACTCTGGGTTGAGACTGCACTTCTGAGCGGGCTGAGGTTGCACAGGCCTGTGAGCTCAGCATTCAGAGACTGAGGCAGGAAGATCCTGGGTTCCAGGCCAGCGTGGCTTACACAGTAAGCCTGGACTGCAGGGGAGCACAGCACTGTGCTGTGACAGTGGGCTTACCAGACCGGCCCACTCTGAGAGGTCACAGAGAGTGACCTCTAGGGCCGAACCCCAGAAGCGAAAGCCAGCCGGTGCCATGGTGTTTATAGCAAGGGCACCCCTGCTGAGGGCTGTGTCAACAGCTCTAAGGCAGCATGCACAGTGCTGTGCTAGGCTGTAAAGCTTTTCTGGAAAATGGCTTTCCTAAAAGAAAAAGGGGTAAGGCTATCAACCACAAGCTCCCTGGGGCTGTCAGAGGAACGTGTGAATAGGAGAGGGCTGGAGAGACAGCTCAGCAGCTAAGAACACTGGATGCTCTTCCAGAGGACCCGGGTTTGATTCTGAGCATCCACATGGTGACTCACGACTGTCACAACTCCAGCTGGAGGAGGACATCAGGTCCTCAAGCAGTGCACAGACAAACATGCAAAGAAAATGCTCACACATTTAAAAAACACAAATAAGCCAGGCAATGCTGGCACACACCTGTAATCCCAGCACTTGGGAGGCAGAGGCAGATGGATCGCTGTGAGTTCGAGGTCAGCCTGGTCTACAAAGCAAGTCTAGGACAGCCAAGGCTACACAGAGAAACCCTGTCTTGGAAAACAAAAACAAAAACAAATAAATTTGGAAAGTAATTGGGGAATCACAGCTAACACCTGAAGTTCCAGCACTTGAGAGGCTGAGACCATCTCATCAACTAAATGAGCTGCTTGCAGGGGCCTAGGGCCACTCAGAGTGTGCAGGCACAGACGACTCCTCACGCAGCCACCTCTGCCCATGTAGAAACAAAGGCACAGCTGGCTGCTGGGCAGAGAATGCTGAGGTGCAGAGCGGAGTGAGGATCACATCTGGCCCCACTCACCATGAGCACAGCTAGACAGGGCTTGGCTCCGGGTGCTCTGCTAACAGGGCTCCAAGTCGAACAGTAAGAATCTGCACCCAGCCCAAGCTGAAGGCGCCCGGCTTCCCACAGCTCCAGCATCCGCTAGAGTCCCAGTCCCTTTGCACCAGTGGGCAGGTGGGATAGTGGTAGGCACCCTCTGGCATGACAGAAGCACCAGCCTAGCCCAGCCTTACCCAGCCTTCCTTGGGCCGTGTTCGCTCTGGCTGCATCCCCCGAGGTGTGCATGGCTTCGGGTCAATCTGTGGGAAATGTCAAGGCAGAGCTGTGAGCAAGAAGCTGTGGCCCCTGTCGCAACACCAATCACACCCTAGAGCTTGTTGCCTCAAGGCTCCACCCTCTAACACACCCCATCTTCAGTAGTTTGAACCCTACAGCCAACTAATTCAGACCTGTGGGCAGAGATCAGGAGGAGCCTGAAGGCACTTACATTCCGGCCATCCAGGGTGTGTGGTCTGCTGGCCAGCACTGTCCCCACACAATTGGGGTCTTTAAACTTGACAAATCCGAAGCCACGAGACTGGTTGGTGGTCTTGTCTTTCATGATGACACAATCCACAACCTCACCATACTGGGAAAAGTAGCTGCGCAGAGTCTCTGCTCGGACACAGGAACAAAAGCACACACGACCCTAGCTTAGGCATAGCCTTGGCACGCGCGCACACACACACACACACACACACACACACACACACACACACAAACACACACACACAAATCATGCCTTTGCAGTACCCAAGCCACTTGGCAGCTAACTGCTGGGAAGAGGGCACAGGGTCCGAGGGGATGGTCACAGAGAGCTCACATGGCCAGCCACCCTGCCTCATGCTGGAAGGTTAGACTACCACAGGGAACAGGAGAGCAAGCCTGGAGAAGCACAGCACCACCACTCAGGCATGCTGACTTCAGAGCGAGCTCTGCAAGGACACAGGGCTAGGCCCACAGGCTCCAAAGCCAAGCGTATCCATGGCTGGGACACCACAGCTCCTACCTTGAGTGGTGCTCCAGTCCAGGCCGCCCACGAAGAGCTTCCTGCAAGGAGAAGAGGCACAAGGTCAGCTGACCCCTTTCAGGGCGTTGCACCCACACCAGGTCCACAGAGTTTCCATATTATGGCAGAAAAGAGATAAGAGACCTTGCTGCCACCGTGCCTGCCACCCTGCCTCTGCAGGACTCACCATCCAGCGGGAAGCTGCGCCCAAGCCCAAGGGCCTCAGCCAAGTAGATCAGGACCACAGCCAGGACATGGCCCCATGAAAGTGCTGGACAACAGTGGGGGACAAAGCCTGGGCAGTCACCCACTGTGCCTAGGGCCCAGATCTGTACAGCACAGTCTCTAAGACCAGCAGCAGGCAGAGTAAAGAGGAGCAGCTGTATCAAATGTCCCGTGGGCCTCAGCAGTGGCACTGACTGTGTCACCTGAAGCACCAGGGCCTCAGCAGTCATTCAATCCCTCCCCAGCTCTGAGGCATGAGACAGAGAGAGGCTGCCCCATAGCTGCCAACCCTAGGCAGGGAGTATACTTGGGGCAAGTCCCTAAGCAAGAAGGGTCCCCAAAGCCAGCACCACCATCTAGCTCCAGACATAAGGAACCTGCCCACCTTGCAGGAAACCCGTGCCCCAACCCCTGCCATGCTGTCTGCCACCCATGAGCCAGGCTAGAAACCAGAAGACCCTGTGCAAGTCGGCACATCACTGCCAGGACCCCGGATGCGAGCCAGGAGCTTCAAGCCAGGAGCGCCCTCAGGTGGCCCAAGCCATGGACAAGCTGGGTGATCACACAAGTCCCTCTCTTCCTGCTTGTGGAAGAGGTGCCCTGCCTGATCTGCTGGACAGGGCTAAGGGTAAGGCTGCCAGTCCACTGGACTCCTAGAGCCAAATCTGTGCAAAGGATCCAGCCGAGGGCAGGTGGCCTGGGGCCCCGGCCTCATTAAAATAAAGCCACAGCCTGGGGAAGGCAGGGTGATGCCCATTGAAACCAAAACACAGCAAGCTTAGCTCTGTGACAACACCAGCTGCTGGCAGCAGGAGGCCACAGGGCACAGGAAGAGGAACCGGTCAGATGGGTCCAGGCTCTCGGCCAGGTGCAGTCAGACATAAGCACTGGGAGAGAGCCAGGTGTGGCAGCGCAGGGACGGAAACCCAGCACTAAGGAGCTGCAAGGAGGATGAGGCGCTGAGGCCACACAAGCCTTTTTACAAAGAAAACACAAAGAAAAGGAAAGCCAGTTAGGTCACCAGCATAGCTGGCATGCAGATGGCACCTAGGAGTGGGGGACAAGGTGCCCTCTCTCTTTCTGGCTTCAGGAAGCAGAGCACACCCACAGTGTGCAGTGCCACGAGGGACCACGTGTTGGTGCAGCTATCGTTTTGGACCATGTCTGAAGCGTCATGCCACTGTGCAGCTCCCAGGGAGCTCCCTGAGGCTGCTCACCCTGGCTCTGAGGACCGCCTGTTGACAGGGCCTTACGTCTGGCTCAGAAGAGTGCAGCAGGCGAGACAGGCCCATGCTCACAAAGGCTCTGGAAGGCTCTAGTATGCAGAGTCTACTTCCTTTGTGGCTGAGCTCTAAGCCTGGGGTAGGGGCAAGTATCCAATCAAGTCAGGAGAAATGAAAGCCAGAGCCTTGGGAGGGCCTGCTGGCCAGACGCAGCCCCCAGCCTGCTTCTAAGACCCAGGCCTAGAGAAGGGACAGGCTGTGGGTAACAACAGGGATCAAGACGGCTCCAGAGGGAGCTGGTGGACTCCTCACTTTATAGGCACCCCTCCACGGTTGGGCAGCCTGTACCCTACATCCTGCAGCCATCACTTCCCTCTAGGCCTCAGAGGCAGGCTTCCTGCAGTGCACGGTGATGCACAGCTCAGGGCCGATCCCAGCCGCTGCGGGATGAGCCTGGTAGTCCTGCTGCCTATGCCTAGAATGGCTCTACAAGGACACAGGGTGCAGAAGCCCAAGAGCCCCACAGACACGGGGACATGAGGGTGTGACTCAAGAGGCCGAATCTCTACTAACTCCACTGCTGGCCCTAGGTGCACATGCCCCTGTCACATGGCCCCTCCAATTCCTACCATGGTGGTACAAACAGTAGTGTCACAGACACACATGCTCTGCCATGGTCTCCTGTCCCGTGTGCCTGCTCTTCCCTTCCCCAAGGCCACTCGTGCCTGTGACCCTGAGACTCACTGTCTCTAGAGAGGGATAGATCCTCCAGAGCCCTTGGGGAGCCAGCTCAAACCCACACGCAGGCCCACAGCAGGCACCCACAGCACAGTATCTGCAGCCCTGGACTGCGGCCAGGGAGCAAAGGCCCTGGCCAAAGGCAGCCCGGCCACGCTTACAAATGAAGTGACAGCTGAGCACTCCCAAACGCTGCTCACGCCAGGCTCTTCTGGACCCTAGCTCAGCACCATACACACCAGCACACCCCCCACAACAGAAAACCACCCCAAGAAGCACCACCAGTGCCGAGGAGACATTTATCTTGACTAAGTACTCCAAGATAGCTGCAAGCCCCCCCCATCACGCCCCCCCCCCCGTTCCTGCCTCCTCCGTGCCCTCCAACAAGCTGTCTCAGAGGGAGCAGCTGCAGCTGCTGCAGCACAACTCTGTGGCTGAGGGCTGCGGTCCTCCGAGGCTCAGAGCCAGGCACACGGTTCCTAGGGCAGGGACACTGAGCAGTGGGCCTCCAGGTGGGACACAACATGAGGAATGGACTTGGCCCCTCCCTCACAGGCCTGTCACTGCTCTTCACCTTTTGCCAGTGGCATGGCAAGAAAGCACTCTCCGCAATCTGAGATGCACAGCATCCACACGATACACACTGTGCGCTTGCCCCTCACCCAGGCCAGCAGAGAGCCCAGGCCTCCCTGTAAGTCCTTGCCTCTAGGATGCCTGCTGTACTGACTTGCCTTTCGGTCTCCAGGTGAGACTGACAGCGGTCAGCATACCAGCTGTCAGATGAACTGTCCCCACCACCCTGCCCCACAAGTCTGTCTGTCACTGCGGGAGCCGGAGGGCAGAGTGGCCTGGGCCACCCAAGTCTCTGCTCAACATGGGCCTGAGCCCTCCTACCTGACACCAGGCCACCGTGACAGCTCCAGCAAGCAGGGCCACACATGAACCTCCACCCTGGCTGACCTAACAGCAGAACACAGAAAACCACACTCAGGCGCAGACCTAACTCCTGCCAGTTGTCCCCTGACCTCTCCATGGCGCATGAGCACTTGAACACACATACACAATTTTAAAAGAAACACAGGCTGGGCATGGTGGTGCGAACCTTTAATCCCAGCACTTGGGAGGCAGATGCAGGTCGATCTCTGTGAGTTCGAGGCCAGCCTGGTTTACAGAGTGAGTCCCAGGGCAGCCAAGGCTACACAGAGAAACTCCATCTTGAAAAACGAACAAGCAAACAACATATACATATACACACTAAGATAAACAGGCCCAGGCGTGGTGGTGCACACCTTCAACCTCAGAACTCAGGAGACAAGAGGGGGAGTTCTCCTGGTCTACATAACAAGTTTGACCATCCAGGGCTCTGTCTTAGGGGAGAAAAAAAAAAACCTAGCACAAGACTGAGGTGACGCAAGGATGGCTTCTCTGCTGCCTTCCACTGCTCACATCAATGACAGTCACATCACAGGCTCTGGCCAGCAGTGGGTTTGAGAAGGGGTGCCTCCTGCCATGACCTGGGCCCCAGGCAATGCACGCACCAGGAGTGTGGAGGTCCCACCAGATGAGCCACAGCTGGCCACCTGCCTTGGCTAAGCAGCTCACTGAACACAAGGCTACACAGGAAACTGAAGAGACTGGCATCATGCATCTAAGACAGGCCCAGGAGCAAGGAGCTCTAACCAGGACCTTAGACGGCCCACTGGCAGGGCACAGCTGCCAGCTTTCTCAGTAACCAACTGCTGTACTTGGAGACTCTATGACTGGCAGCCTTAGGGTTTAGTCCCAGTACTAAAAACAAAAAGAATTTGCCTGGCAGTAGTGGCGCACACCTTTAATCCCAGCACTCGGGAGGCAGAGGCAGGTGGATCACTGTGAGTTGGAGGCCAGCCTGGTCTACAGAGCGAGCATAGGACAGCCAAGGTTACAGAGAAACCCTGTCTGGAAAAAAAAAAAAAAAAAAAAAGAGTAAATAGATAAGTAATAAATTAAATTAAAACTCCTTTGTATATAAAAGCCGGGTGTGATATGGCACCCCTTTAATCCACACACAGGGAGAGGTAGGTGGAACTCTGTAGATTCAAGGGTGGTCTGGTCTACATGGAACACTCCAGAACAACAGAGAAACCCGCCTCAAAACCCAAACCAAAATAAACCACAAACTTTGCCCTTTGGGTAGCTTCCTGGGGACTCACAGCGCAGAGTCCCAGTCTAGGCACATGTTCCCAGTACCCAGTGGGTCTGTGAGGCTGTGGGGGCACAGCGGGGGCTGCCACCTCACTAGATGTCCTGGAGGTCCACGATGTCACAGATGGACCTGCCGCCCCAGGCCCACAGTGGCCCTCCAGACCCCATGCCTTCAAGCAGGGCATGCTGCAGACCCACCACCTGCACAGGCACCAGCAACGTCCTCAAGGTCATGGTTGAGGTCCAAGTTAGCAGCCTCCTTCCTTAGAGCAAAGTGCTCTGATCTTGGGGCAGACCCACAGACAGTGAACCCCGTGCTCACCTCATGAGCAAACACGCTGCCCACCAGAGCCAGGTCCTCTGTGCCGGGCACACCCAACACTGAGGACACTATTAGGCAGCTCACCCATTACTCCCAGGAAGTGTGCCAGTCAGCCACCAGACCCTTCCTTCAGAGGCAGAGAAACCTGCCTAGGAACCAAGACGCAGGGGGGAGACTGAGGAACTGGGGCACCCCAGAATACATGAGCACTTCACCGTCCTCAGCTCAGGTGGTACAAGTTGTGGGTAGGAAAATGAACCCCCAACTTGCCTGGCCATGTGCAACAGCCTGTCAAGTACCTGCGCCTGCAGGGGGAGCCTCAGGATGCCGCTCAGAGCCCCCCAGACCAGAAAATTTACAAAGCAGCAGGGCCTTCTGGGAGAACCATTGCCTCACTCGGGGTCCCAGGGGACCTCAGGCTCCTGGACTAGGTCCCTCTCGATTTCCAAGTTCGTCTGGACCCCCCAAGCACTGGTTTGTATCACAGAGACCAAAGTCCCCACCTGGGGCCCCAGTCCTCAGCTCCTTTGTGATCTCCCCAATTCTCGCACACGGTTCCACATCTCTAAATGCCTCCCTCTGGTGATCCCCACAATCCTCCAGTCTTGTTTCTGGGTTTCCTAGCATTCTGTGCAGAGCCCCCGTATTTTGAGCTATTGCTCGGGTTTCCCTGACCCCAGGTTCCTGTGTGAGAGTCTCCATACCACCAGGCTACTATTTAAGGCCCCCCAGGCCTCAAGCTCCTCTCATACTCCCCCAGCACAGAGCTCTTGTTCTGGGTGCCCTGGCCTGAGGTACACTTTTAGGGATGGGGTGGGGGTGTCTTCCTGGCTTCTGGGTTCCTCTTTCAGGTTTCTCTGCCCCCTTAACTACTGTTTATTGTCACCTCTTGTGGTTTCCCTAACCCACTGAAGAATCCCTTTAGGGTCCTGGGCTACCCTTAGGGGTCTTTATAGCCTTAGGCCCCCTAAGCCATCCCTAGGCTTCGCTTTGGGGTCTCCCTACACTTTAGCCTGTTCTTTGGAGTCCCCTAGTCCCCCAAGCTATCATTTGGGGTCCTTCTCTACCCACTTGAACCTCACGCTCATGGCGCTGTCTTCTGGTGTCTCCATGACCCCTGAGCTCGCATTTGGAGTCTTCCTAGCCTCTCATTTATTCTATGAACAAATAACAACAAAAATAATTTACAAAAAACAAAAACAAAAAAGAGCTCTTTGACTCCTTACTTTCTGGGCCTCCCTGACTTGGGGGTCTCCATTTTGGTGTCCCCTAGTTTGGCCAACTATCTTTTGGGTTGTCCCTGACCCCTGAGTTCCCATTTGGTGTCCTCCCAGCCCCCTACATGAGCCCTTCAGCTCTCCCTAGCTCCTCAGTTATCCTTTGTAGTCCCAAGCATCCACCAGGCTCTTCTCAGGGCTGTGACTCCTGTCGGAGGTCCGCTAGCCTCCTTTACTCGCCTGTAGATCGCCCCAGCTCCTGAGCTTCCCTTTCTGGGGTTCCTTTATTTCCTGAACTGCAATTATGGCTTATGGTCTCTCATAGAGCCAAGGCTCTCTTCTGCGGTTCCCTCAGCCCTCTGAACTATCCTTTGGTATCTCCCTGTCCCCATAGCTCAACTTAGGGGGTCCCCTACACCCTAACCCACCCTTTGGGAGGGTCTCTCAGTACCCTAAATTATGCTTTAGGGTCCCTGACTTCCCTCATCCATTTAACCCCTGCTATCTTTTGAGGTCCCCTTGAGCCCTAGCTCCCAGGTAAGGTCCCCAAGCACCCTGAGCTATCTTTAAGGTATCCCTAACTCCTAATCTATTCTTTGGTGGCCCCCCAGCCCCCCTGAATTTTATGAGAGGATCTCTTTGATACTCAGGCTCCACTTAGAGGGTCCCTCTAACACCTGATCCATCCTTCGGCGTCTCTCAGTCTCCTCAAGTACCACTTGATGGTCTCCCTAGGCCTGGAACCCCTCGACCTCCAGCATTATCATCTGGAGACCCCTTGGCCCCCAGCTCTACTTAGCAAGCCTCCAACACCCCTGACTGTTCTCTGTAGCCCTCTTCATCCCGGCAGTACTATGTGTATAACCCCAGCACCCTAGATACACTTTTGAATACCCCTCACATCCCTGAGCTATCCCACACAGTCTCTCTGAGCTGTAATCTAACTTTGGGGATCCTCAGCACCCACAACCTAATTTATGGGGGGGGGTGTTTAATCACTGACCTTTTATGTATTCTTTAGGGTCTCTCAACATCCTTAGTCTATTTTATGAGGTCTCCATGATCTGTGATCTATCTTTTAGGATCCCTCACTCCCCAAAGTTGTCCTATGGGGTCTCTTTGATCTAGAATATATTTTTAGGAGATCCCTCAGTTTCACCAGTCTAGTATTTGGGGTTCCTAAGAGCCCTGGTCCATCCTTGGAGAGTCCCTGCCACCTAGGGTCTCCTGTGGGGGGGTCTCTCAGCACCCGTAATTATCTTATAGTGCCTTTCTGACTCCAGGGATCCACTTGGGGGTCGTCAACACCCTGATCACTCATTTCAGGGTCCCTCAGTCCGGTGAGTTATCCTGTGGAAACCCCTGACCCGTGAACTATCATTTAGGGCTTCTCTGACCTGTGAGGTATTACCTGGAGTCCTTTCAGTCACCCATGGGCTGTCTTTGGGGCGACCCCCCGGAACCCCGGCTCTTCTCTGAAGTCGCGGCCAGGCCGGCCCGGCACCCCGGCCTCCCCCGGCTCCCGGCCTGGTCCTACCCCATGGCCTCACCCGATCTCGTCGGCGCCCGCGCTGTTCATGGCGCCCTGTCCCGGCCCGCTGCGCCCCGCTCCTCCGGAAGGTCACCGCTCGTCCCTCCCCGCGGCCGCGGCCCGGATCTGCGCAACGGCGGCGGCGCTGAACCTCCTCCCTCCGCGCCAACGGTCGCTGCGCGTCCCCGCGCCGCCGCGCCGCCGCCCTGCGCACGCCCGGGCGCGCTCCCGCACGGGGCCTCCGGGGGCGGGGCTAGGGGCGCGCCGCGCGTGCGTGCCTGCTTACGAGCAGGGACGCAGGGCTCTGCGCCGGCGCGGCAGGGTCAACCGAGCCACACGCTTCCGCCCGGTCGAGTCTAAGCCTTCTGGGAAGTGTAGTCCTCCGCATTATCTGGCCCTCGGAAGGCGCGCGGAGGGAGGCAGCCACGTGCGTGCGTGCGTGTGCTTGAGGTACCCGGCTCGGCGGAGCGTGCATGGCGCGCGCAGGCGCAGATGCGGGTTCCCCGTTCCCCACACGGCGAAACTCGGCCTTGCGTGGGAGCCTGCTAGGGATAAAGTCCATGGCCGCCTCTCAGAGACCGGTGTATAATGCAGGCTTCACGTTCATAACCCCGAACTGGGTCACCTCTCGGTTTTCTCTTTTCCCAGAAACGATACAGAGGGTCACAGAGGCTGACTCACCTGTCCAAGGTCATTCAGTTAAGGTCCGATTGGGGTCAAAGTAAAAAATTAACCAAGTTCACTGCCTGTGAAAAAAACATCACTGTCCCCCCAGTACCACTACCACGGACAGCCAAACTCTTAGTACCGTCCATTGTCTGCTGGCTGTATTCTCATTAGGACAATCGGCCTCTCTCTCTCTCTCTCTCTCTCTCTCTCTCTCTCTCTCTCTCTCTCTCTCTCTCTCTCTCTCTCTCTCTCTCTCTCTCTCATTGCAAGTTCCCTGTCTCAAAAAGGAATATAAAGACAACAGCAGCAGCATCAACATAATCTATAAGTAAACAAATAAAACGAAGTAATGGCTCCGTCTGTAGAGCATCTGTCCACGCTGAGCAAGGCCTGGGTTCCATCGACAGCACCACTTAAACCAGGAGTGCAGTGCAAACCTGTCACCTCAGCTCTCAGGAGGTCGGAGAGGAAGACCAGGAATTCAAGGTCATCCGGGTTGCCTACATAGTGAGCTTGAAACCACCCTAAGCTATGTGAGTCCTTGTCAAACAAAAACAACAACAAAACAAAAGCAAGAAATGCCTCGCAGCTGGGCAGTGGTGGCTCAGGGCTTTCTTTGATCCCAGCATTTGAGAGGCAGAAACAGGTGGATCTCTGCGTCTGAGGCCAGCCTGTTCTACACAGTGAGTTCCAGGACAGCCAAGGCTACACAGAGAAATCCTGTCTTAAAAACCAAAACATGGGCTGGAGAGATGGCTCAGAGGCTAAGGGCAATGCCTGCTCTTCCTAAGATCCTGAGTTCAATTCCCAGCAACCACATGGTGGCTCACAACCATCCACAAAGAGATCTGGTGTCCTCTGCTGGCCTGCAGTTGTATATGCAGGCAAAACATTGTATATATAATAAATAAATCTTTAAAACAAAAACAATACAAAACATACAGCTGGGCATGGTGGCACAGGCCTTTAACCCCAGCACTCAGGAGGCAGAGGCAGGCAGATCACTGTGAGTTCGAGGCCAGCCTGGTCTACAAAGTGAGTCCAGGATGGCCAAGGCTACACAGAGAAACCCTGTCTTAAAAAAAAAAAACAAAAAAACAGAGCAAAGCAAAGGCTATTCGCTAGTCAAGCCAAAGCTTGTTTGGAGACAAAAACCTCCCTATGTGGCCCTAGTTGGCCCAGAATTCAGAGATTCCTCTGCCTTTGCCTCTGGAGTGCTTTCCCCTTTTATGTTTTAGTTAGACCACTCAGAGTAGCGGAGCCTAGAGGCTGAGGTGGAGCTAGAGTTCACGGGGGAATGCTCCCCTGGCAGGCACAAAGTCCAGGGATCCATTCCGAGGGAGCGCTGCAGAAAACAGGCATGACAGTGCACACTGGCGATCCTGGTCCTGGAGGGGCGGAGGTGACAGGATCTGGAGTTCAAGGTCACCCCTGGCTGTGTGGGAGTTTGAGGCTACTCTGGGCTACATGAGAAGCTGTTTAAAAGACAAACAGCAAGCATGTGCTGAGACAGTTCAGAGCACCGGCTGGTGTCCCAGAGGCCCAGAGTTTGATTCCCAGGACTCATGTGGGGCTCACAACTGCCAATAACTGAACTCGAAGGATCTGATGCCCTCTTTGTGCCTCCCTGGGTACTCCACACAGGTGGTGCACACACACAACATCCATGCACATAAAAAATTAAAAAATAAAAATCAATGCTGGGTGTGGTGGCGCACGCCTTTAATCCCAGCACTCGGGAGGCAGAGGCAGGCAGATCTCTGTGAGTTCGAGGCCAGCCTGGTCTACAAAGCGAGTCCAGGACAGCCAAGGCTACACAGAGAGACCCTGTCTCGAAAAAGCAAAAACCAACCCAACAAGCAAGCAAACAAACAAACAAAAAAAACCAAAATAACAAAAACCCTAAGCCGGGCGTGGTGGCGCACGCCTTTAATCCCAGCACTCGGGAGGCAGAGGCAGGCGGATCGCTGTGAGTTCGAGGCCAGCCTGGTCTACAAAGTGAGTCCAGGATGGCCAAGGCTACACAGAGGAAACCCTGTCTCGGAAAAAAAAAAAAAAAAAACTAAACAAAATGGAGACTGTCACAATGCTAAAGTAGAGGCCTGGTCTCCCACTCCTGTTTTTTTGGGTTTTTTTTTTGAGACAGGGTTCTTTGTGTAGCCTTGGCTGTTCTGGACTCACTTTGTAGACCAGGCTGGCCTTGAACTCAAAGAGATCTGCCTGCCTCTGCCGCCTGAGTGCTGGGATTAAAGGCGTTCGCCACCACGCCTGGCTTCGGCTCCTTTTTGTTGTTTTAGCTTTTTTTGTTGTTGTTGTTAGCAGTTTTCCCCATCTGTATAGTGAGGGTATCAATAGTTACTGCTGTGGCATATTCCAATGGTTGAAAGAGTTTTACTATTAAATTCTTCCAACAGCGTTCAAAATAAATAATAATAATAATAATAATAATAATAATAATAATAATAGTCAATCAGATCACTACACCCAACATGCCCAAGTGACTTAGGAGTAAACTAGAGCCGGTAAGTAAGTGGTGGGTGCGTGGGCTGGAGTCTCTGGGAGAGGAATGGCTTCTTAGACCACACTGGCCCAATGCATGTCTAAACTTGAAACACCCAGCCAGGCAAGGCGGCACATTTAATCTCAACAGTTCAGCGGTAGAATCAGCCAAAATTCTGTGAGTTCCGGGCCAGCCAGGGCTACATAGCAAATTCCAGGCCAGCCAGGGCTACATCGTGAGCTCCTGTCTCTTAAGTAAACAAATAAATGTAAATTAAAAAATCAACTTGGAGGAGCATCGAGGATAATTGAGTGTACCCTTGCGAGCCAGCCAGGCAAATGCAGAAAGTCAGGCCGCATTCCAAAGACCAGGTAGCCAGAGATCTTTCCCGGCTCCTAGGGGAAGCTACAGCGGTGCACCTGCCAGTTTAGGGTACCCTAGCGGAAGTCTCTAGGCCCCGCCCTTCGTGGCTCTGGCTTCTTTGCCAGACAGCCAGGCTCCGCCCAGGCCCGTAGGCCCCGCCCCGTCCATAGTAAAAGGCTACTACCCTAACCTTCTGGCCCTCTTCCTTGGTTCCAACCCCAATGCTAGCGGAGACTCTAGCAGGCTAGGCCAGGTCACTAGCATAAGGCTGGACTTCATCCTATGCCGTAAGCACCTACCCCATGGCTCGGTCTCCATCCGCAGCAGAAAGCTGGACTCCACCGCCTCAGACCCTGGCCCTACTCCTTCATTTTGTCCCTCATACTTAGAAGACCGGTGACCCCACCCCATTGCTCCTGTCCCGCCCCTAGCAGCAGGCTGGACTCAGCCCTAGCCCGCAGGCTCCATCCTGCATCCCTCATAGAAGGCTGGATTCTATGCCAGCCCACAGACCTGCCCCATCCATAGGAAAATATTGGACTCCTCCCCAGCCCACGCGTGCAGAACCCAGCCCAGCCCACCGATCCGCCCCTAACAGATCTTTACTCTGGGTTCCAGCCAGTAATCCCACCCACAGCAGAACCTGCACAGTCCATCCTGCCTCAGGCTCCATGCACCCAGGCCCTGTCCAGCACTAGGCTGCACACCCGCCCCGTGCAAAGCCCCACCCACCTCCGATGGCCCGCCCACGCGGCCCACGCACAGGCACCGCCTCACCCCGCCTCCTCCAGCCTCCGCCGCTCGGCAGCCCGGCGCTCCCGGCCTCCAGTGCTGAGCCTCATCATCATGAGCTCCGCCGCCGCCACCAGCCCGCTCTTCGCGCCGGGCGAGGACTGCAGCCCCGCGTGGCGCGCGGCCCCCGCGGCCTATGATGCGTCGGACACGCACCTGCAGATCCTGGGCAAGCCGGTGATGGAGCGTTGGGAGACCCCCTACATGCATGCTCTGGCGGCGGCCGCCTCCTCCAGAGGTACCCTGCCCCGAGGAACCTGAGGGTGCAGCTCAGGCGTGCAGGAGTTCCCGTGCATAGCTGCGTGCCTCAGTTTCCTCGCCTGGGGCACGGGGCTGCCTTGGGGTCTACCTTGGCCGAGAAGTGGAGGTCTTGGCAAAATGTGGGCTTGGGCTATAGAGGCGCCTTCTCTGAACTGGAACTTCCTCTGCCGAGGGTGGGGTGAGGTGGGGGGTGGCGGGTGGGGAGGAGCCACTTCTATTTCGCTGGGCTGGAGGGTGATTCTTCGGATCGGGCTTTGAGTGGAACTTCGGAACAGAGTGGAGCGGCGGGCGTGGGGCGTGTTCTTGGTCCGGGAGCCTCCTGAGTCTCCCCGGGCTGGAGCTAAGAATAGCTTGGGAAAACTGAGCAGAGAGGCAGCTGCCTCCGCTGTGGCCCTGAACTTTCTAGTGAGAGAACGAGGCGGGGGGTGGGGGGGCTGTGTCTGGGGGTTCCCCAGCCTCCAACAGGGCAGATGGGCAGTGGGCCTCAAAGTTCATCCCAGGCAAAGGGGACCTGGTATCAGTTGCAGATGGAAGCGCAGAGGGGAGGGGCGCCAGGCGTTGGGCTTCCAAGAGAAGCTTGGCCTTTGCTAACCCCACAGATTGAGCCCATAGCATAAACAGCGTGGGCAGGGGCTCAGAGTCCAGGGATCCCTGAGGCCAGGCCCAAGAGCAGTGACCAGTCCCGGGCCTCCCAGGCCAGCCACACTGGTTGGCAGCTGGCCGAGGCCCACACTGTTCTGTGTTAACTCTGTTCGGTCCACCCACATGGCCCTGCTGGCTGCTTGTCCTTGAGGCTTAAGTGAGGCAGCCAGGCCTCACCCCCACGGCCCCCTCCCCCAGCCAAGGCAGCTGTCATGTTTTGTACTCTCAGGGGGCCGAGTCCTAGAAGTGGGCTTTGGCATGGCCATCGCGGCCTCCAGGGTGCAGCAAGCCCCCATAGAGGAACACTGGATCATCGAGTGCAACGACGGCGTCTTCCAGCGTCTACAGGACTGGGCCCCACAGCAGCCTCATAAGGTAGGTAACTTCTGCCGCTGGGGTGCAGCCTGGGAGACGGTAGGGACCCGTTGTGTGACCCCAACCTTCTCTCCTGTCCCTCTCCTCTCCAAGGTTGTCCCCTTGAAAGGCCTGTGGGAGGAGGTGGCGCCTACTCTGCCGGACGGTTACTTTGATGGTGAGGGGCTATGGGAGCCTGGCAAGGGGCCAAGCTCCGGGGAGCATGTGGCCTCCAGGCCCTGCTAGCTTGGCAGAGGGGGCCATCCAGAATGATGAGCTCAGTTTGACACACCCCCTCACGATGCCCGTGGTGTGAGGTGGGGGGTGCTGGATGCCCACAAGCTGTCCTCTGACTGCCACATGCACGTGTCCCCCATCTCCCACCCCAACGAATGCACCTCCAGTGTGTCTGGGACAGAGCCCTGGGGAAAAGACGACATAGGAGAGGCCAGCAGGAGTGCTAAGGGCAGCCGTGGCTGGGTCGCAGGAGGTCGGGCGAGGCTGTCTGGCCTGACTGGCAGCCATGTGTTCACACTGCAGGGATCCTCTATGACACGTACCCACTGTCTGAGGAGAGCTGGCACACTCACCAGTTCAACTTCATTAAGGTGGGACTGTGGGGCGAGGGGCTGTGGGCCTTGGGAGGTCAGGTGGGCAGGGCACGTGACAGCTACAGACCAGCCCCTCTCTTCCCACGGTCCCTCTACGGCTCCTGTCCACTGGCCTCTCTCTCTGCAGAACCACGCTTTCCGCTTGCTGAAGTCCGGGGGCATCCTCACCTACTGCAACCTTACATCCTGGGGGGAGCTCATGAAGTCCAAGTACAGAGACATCACCACCATGTTTGAGGTGCGACTCCCCAATAGCAACTGGGGGCCCCTACCTCAAAGCCTGGCAGTGACCTGGGGAGAGTGGCTGTGGAGACCCCTGACACAGGGAAGGCCTGCCGGCTCACTGGTCTCAGGCCCAGAGCTTGTGTTTGTTTGGCTTGGTGTTGAGACAGGGTTTCTCTGTGTAGCCTTGGCTGTGGTACTGGCTTTGTAGACCAGGCTGGCCTTGAACTCGCAGCAATCCACCTGTCTCTGGCTCCCGAGTGCTGGGGTTATGCAACAACCATGTCCAGCTGGGCCAGAGCTCTTACCCCACCCCAAACAGGGTTTCTCTGTGTAGCCCTGGCTGTCCTAGACTCACTCTGTAGACCAGGCTGGCCTCAAACTCACAGGGATCCACCTGCCTCTGCCTCCCGAGAGCTGGGATTAAAGGCGTGCGCCACCACTGCCCAGCTCTTGAGAGGGTTAGTCAGTACTGGGATTTTCCATTTTGAAATCAGGAAGGCCCTCACCTGTTTTAGCCTCCTATGGCTCCCCAGGCACCTGGCACAGCCCTGCCCACTGCCCTCTACCTATGTATATCTTAGAGATGGATGCTCTCCTGTGCCCACAGAACAGCTTTCCTCCCAGACCTCAAGACAGCTTGTGGCCCACAAAACTCTCCCCTTGCTTGAGAGGCCTTCAGTGGGCCAGTGCAAGCACCCGAGGTTACCTAACTACCAGGAAGTTGCTACCTGCACTGGAATTCACACCACACCCGGGTCCTGTCCAATGTGGTCTGGGGGTGACCTGTACCCCTCCCTACAGGAGACGCAGGTACCTGCACTGCAGGAGGCGGGCTTCCAGAGAGAAAACATCCGCACAGAGGTGATGGCCCTGGTGCCCCCGGCCGACTGCCGCTACTACGCCTTCCCGCAGATGATCACGCCTCTGGTCACCAAGCACTGAGCAGCTGGTCCAGTGCTAGGAGGGGCCTCTGTCCTCATCGGTGCCTTGTGGCTGGAGTGTGCACACTCCCGCCTCTCCCTGTCCCTGCAGTGTGACACTAACCCCCACCTGACCCTGGTGTCTTCCCAGAGCTCAGGGGTAAAAATAAATGCTAACAGGACTAGTGGGTTGGCAGTGAGCTGGAGGTGGGGAGCACAGCTGGCTCAGGACCTGCCTCTGCTTAGCAGGTGAGCCTAGTCCATCACGGGTGCTTGGTGCCTCCTGCCTGCCCAGACACGACCCATCTGCCATTGTCCATTTCAACAGAGGGCCCAGAAAGAGAATGTTGGGTCTCACCCAGGCCAGGGTAGGGGACACTCTCTATGGGGCCCCTCAGCGCAGCCCTACTCTGCAAATCTCTGGTACCAAACATAGGGACTGGATCTACACTGCAGCCTGTCCCCTGCCTGACCCTTGGAGGCCCTCTCTGCTCACACCCAGCCCTCTGCCAGGAAAACCCTCCCTACAACCTCCCCCAGCACCAAGGCCAGGCTCAACAGTCTCCCCAGCCTGGAGCAGGGCATGCTGTGGTGCACGCCTGAGCTGCCAGCCCTCGGGAGGCAGAGGCAGGTGGGTCCCTCCCTGTTTCAGGCCAGCCTGGGCTCTCCTTGACTGGGCAGGCTCCCCTGCCCCTCCTGTGTCCTGGGTGCGCCATCCTAGCTCAAGAGCTGAAAATGCTGGTTCCTAGACCCATTCCTGTCTCCATGGGTTCAGGCTGAGAGCCGCAGAGCAGAAATTTGCATGACCTGAGGCTGAGTTGTCAAAGAGACTCGGGCATGGAGTGGGGTTTCGTGCAAGAGGGCATAAGGCTGGGTCTGCAGTACACCACTCCTGAGGGGCAGCGGGTCCCTTCTACTTGAGAGGAGGCCTATTGTCCTCACTTGCTCAGAAGGGGGTAGTACTGGCCTGAGCTGCAGTGGGCAGGGGCCAGTCTGAACTCCAAGGTGTCAAGCCACTGAGACTGTGAGGGGCCACCAGCCTCCCCTGCCCCCTGCCCCACAGTCCACACAGCACACACTGGGTCAGGGTGGGTTTATTCACACAGGATTCAGGGCTGTGGCGCTCAGCCGGCAGGTGGGCAGCTCTACCTGCGGTACCAGATCTTCAGCTTCTGCTCCCGCTTGATCTTGCGCTGCAGCTGCAGGATGCCGTAGAGGAGAGCCTCGGCCGTGGGCGGGCAGCCTGGGGGACACACCCCGCTGAGACCCCACCATCTGCCTCTCCCAGCCCACATGGAGGACTCTCAGGGCACCCTGGGGTTGGCTTGGAAGGTGCTGGGCCCCCTGACACCCACCCCATGCCTGAGCTGTCCGTGGCTACACAGAGAAAAGGGCTCAGGTTGTGACTCTCACAACCAGCCTGGTCCTTAGGAACAGCCACTCACAGAAACTGGACCTCTGGGGGCGGGGGTGGCGCCTCGGGACTGCAGCCCTGCCCTCTCTGCTGTGCTGGCAGGCAGCCCTGCTGGGGGCTGTGGCAAGTGACCACACAGAGTGAGGCTGCTAGATGGCCCCGAAGCTCAGCTAAGTCAAGGCCCCTCCAGGGCAGAAGAGGAACCCACACAGCCAGTGTTCCTGGGGAGGTCAGGACCAAGGACACAGGGGACATGAAGGGCCCCTTCCCAGGTGGCTCTGCACCTGGAGACCATGTCTGGGGTGGCAGGGCAGGGCGGCTGGCCTCACCTGGCACATAGATGTCCACCGGCACAATTCGGTCGCAGCCACGGACGACTGAGTAGGAGTAGTGGTAGTAGCCGCCGCCGTTGGCACAGCTGGGGAGGGTGTGAAGCAGCTCAGGCACGTGGCCACCCCTCCCACCCCACAGCCCTCACCCTGGCCTTGCTCAGGACAGGAGAAAAGGCAAAGGTCAGACCCTACGTCACAGTAAATACTGGATGAGGTACAGAGGGCTGGCTTCCAGAACCTTCGTGGGATGCAGGTAGCCAAGTCGAGCAACTAGCCCTCAAGCAAAGCCCTAGGGCAGGTCTGTGGGACCTAAGATGGCCTCCCACAGGTCTGGACTTCACTATGCAGCACGGGCTACTCAGTGCTGGGGAGGGAGCCCAGGGCCTCTCGCATGCTGGATGAGTCTTGCTAATCCAACACCCTCTTTTCCTTATCTTTTCCCACCCACCCCCACCTGAGACAGGGTCTCTCTGTGTAGCCCTGGCTGTCCTGGACTCACTTTGTAGACCAGGCTGGCCTCAAACTCACAGCGATCCACCTGCCTCTGCCTCCTGAGTTCTGGGATTAAAGGCGTGCGCCACCACGCCTGGCATCTTCTTATCTTTTTCTTTCTTTCTTTCTTTTGGTTTTTTGAGACAGGGTTTCTCTGTGTAGCCTTCTTATCTTTTTGAGACAAGGCCTCACTATGTAGTCCAAGTTGGCCTTGAGCTCACAGAGTCGACTGCTTCTGCCGCTGGAGAGCTGGCCAGATTGGAGTATCGGGAGCTGTGAGCTGCTGTGTGGGTGCTGGGGTTCCCTGGGGGATTTCCCCACAGCCTCCACTGCGACAACAACAAAACTAAGCAGCCAGGCTGAGAATGGAGCCCAGCAGGAGGCACATGCCTGGCAGGCACAAGGTCCTGGGTACCACAGACAGCGAGCAAGTCATGGCTGCTGAGGAAACACCAAGGAGTGGGTAGGAGATGGCGAGAGCAGCTCTGGGGCTGCCTTAGTCCTTCGGGTCTACCAAGCCAAGCTGGAAGGGGGGTGACAGCTGGGGGAACTGGGGTGGGCCCTGCTCCCGCCCAGAAGCCAAACACACACTCACCTCCCCATGGACACCACGTATCGGGGTTCGGGCATCTGGTCGTACACCTACAAGACACGCAGGTCAGGTGTCTGCAGGTGGCAGGGCAGCGGAAGGGGTCAAGGGGACCAGATATACCTTGCGGAGCGCGGGGGCCATCTTGTTGGTAAGCGTGCCAGCTACAATCATCACATCAGCCTGGCGTGGGCTGGCACGGAACACCACGCCAAAGCGGTCCATGTCATAGCGTGGTGCAGCCATGTGCATCATCTCCACCGCACAGCACGCCAGGCCAAAGGTCATAGGCCACATGGAGCTCTGTGAGGACAGCGACAGTCAGCCATGTGTCCAGGCACTGTCCCTCCACAGCCCGTAGGCAGCTCCCAGCTCAACACACCACCTCACGGGCACAGCGACGGTGTGTGCATGGCAGCCACCTGAGGCCAGTGACTGGCCTAGGCCCAGGACTCAGGGTAGTATCCAGGCCTAGCTGCTGCTCTGGCCACCAGGAATATCTCCTCTTGGCATCCCTGGACTGGCCTGGCTGCCCTCAATGTCCTCTGTCCATTGGGGCTTAAGCTCCTTACGGATCCAGCTGCCCCTGCGCCTGGTCCCAGCAGTGGCCCGGGCCTGGCAGATGTGAGTGTGCAAGTAGTGTCTGGGCCGACAGTGCCCATCCATGGCTCCTCCTGGCCACGACATTACCCTTGGACCCCTGCAGTGGGCACCTTGTCCTGGCAGCTTCAGTCTCCAGCAGAGGGCCCACCAGAGTCCTAGGAACAGCACAGAGAACAGGGCAGGCCCTGGGCGTGCTGTCAATGGGAAATTGTCAGACTTGGGTTGTCACATCCAGGCACGGCTGCCCAGCAACTGTGAACCAGAGAGGGACGTGTGGGGACAGACGGGGAGGGGGAGTGGCTCCTATGCTTTTCTAAGGGTCTAGTCATCCTGAGTGATGGCTGGAAGGGCAGCCAGGCCCTCGGGAAGGAGCTTCAGGGGACCAGGAGGACAGTGCGGGATGGACTTACCCGGCGTGCCCAGTTGATGAGGTCATCCAGCTTGGTGACTACATACTCTGCCCGGCTTCTGGGAAGATGGGAAGGCTTGGGAACCACAGCTCCGGCTCCAGCCTTGGACACGGCCGACTGTGTGCTAAGGGCAGAGCAGGTGGGCACGGGGAAAAGTTAGCCAGGCGCCCCCAGGGTCCTGTGTCCCTTTCCTGAGACCCAGCCAGAGCAGCTTCCCAGTGGGGAGGGACAGACCAGGTCCCAGGACTGAACCACATCACTCTTGAGGCCCACAAGGCCTGATCTCCAGAGAAAGGAGGAGTGGCCACCCTGGGGAGGCAAGACCAGAGGACAGACCACCCTGGGGTGGAGTGCAGGCGGCTGCCGAGAGTCCAGGCCCTAGAAAACGGCAGTGCACTCCTCCCAGAGCACAGATTACCTGCTCGGGCCCTCAGTGACCACACTCTGATGGAGTCCGCGCAGCTGGGCCACTGTGCCGATGCTGGAGCTGCAGACAGGGACAATGTGAGAAGCCACCACAGCCCAGTCAGCCGTTCCTTCCCACCATGTCCACCGACACAGGTGGCTGCCCTGCCCGTCCTCGGTTTCCTGCTCACCTCAGTCTGCCCTGCTCTTTCACAGGGGCAACACGGCCATTGTCCCTAGCAACAACTCAGACATAAGCGAAGCCTCTTTGCGGCCAGTCCCAAGGCGCTGTGCTTGAAGCCCTCCCAGACAGTCCCCACACACCATGTGAGGAGGACACTGACCCTGCCGGGCAACCTCCACCACGCTATCCCTCCCCTGGCCACTGCCGAGAGACCCTCCCAGCTCCACACTGCCCGCTCCCAGGCAGTTAGCTCTAGCCTGGTGACAGTCAGGCCGCACACTCACCGAAGGCCCAGGATCCGCACAGAGAGCAGGCCAGGAGCTAGAGAGGGAAGCACAGAGCTATGAGCTGTTAGCGCCCAGGAGGGCTCCAGCACACTCTCCCTCTTACCCCAGCTCAGACACCGCACCTTCCCTCGAAAGTCACCTCTCCCTCAGCCTCCTAGGTCTCCCTTCTTCCACCCCAGCCAGTGCTCCCCAATAACATGTCCTCCATCTGCACACAGCAGGCCCTTCTCACAGGGCAGGACTCAACACAGTGCTCCCCAATAACCTGTCCTCCATCTGCACACAGCAGGCCCTTCTCACAGGGCAGGACTCAACACGGGGCACTTTTTACAAGGAACAGCTGGAAGCAAGAAATGAAACACAGTAGGCTGCTTTGGGGCCAGGATGGAGCTATGTCCTACACTAACTTACATCCCCCTGGGTTGGAACCTTTGTCCTAGCACCTCAAAATACGGCTGTGTTCATGAGCCTCTTCAGTGGCAAATAAGCTACAATGAGGTTACTAAGCTGTGCCCTGAGCTAGCAGGATCAATGTTCTCTCTGAGGACAGGGGTGAACCAGGTCTGAAGATGTACAAATGTCATTCCAACACTTTGGAGGCTGAGGCAGGGGGCTAGCATGTCCTGGAACAGCCTCTGGAAAGTCCCAAATAGCATTAAAACAAACAAACAAACAAACCCACCTGGGGCAGAGCGTACAGAAATAAACAGAACAACCTTATGGGGGTGGGGGTGGGGGGTGTGACGACATCTGTGAGCTCATGAGACCTCGGCCCTGTGACACCCTGATCTTGAGCTCCGGCTTCAAGGAATATGGGACAAATTTCTGTCCTCTGGGGCCAGACATGGTGGCACAAACCTTTTATCCCAGCACTCAGGAAGCTGTGAGTTCAGAGCCAGCTTGGTTTATGTAGCAAGTTTCAGTCAGCTAGAGCTACATAGTAAGAGCTTTTCTTGGATGGGAGAGGTGGGAGGGGGCTTCACCTGGGACAGCCCCTGTACCATGGAAAGGGGAGACTGAGAGGGGGGCTCCCACCACGACAAGGGGGTGCCAGCACGGGGTTCACAGCTGCTTTTCACACGCTCTCTCTGTCTCTTGGCTCACTCTGACTTGCTCTGAGCTACTGTTCCCCAAGGTCACGACTGCTTGGACCGAAGACAGACTCCTGTGCAGTCTAGACTTTCCGTCTGAGGGACCCAGACTAGGCTCTGGTCTCCCCATATGAAAACTTAAGGCTTTGGATAAACTTACAGCAAAGTAAATGCCCTAGTAAGTGGTTGGAGGTGCCAGTGCTGGGCTTTTAACTGGGCACTCTGTGTTGCTCCAGCTAGCTCTGAACTCTGACCTCAAAAGAACCTTCTGAGCAGCTGCCGGCAGCATCGAACCTGGCTCACACCAGACTTTTGTGCTGTCATGCTGGGAATCAAATGTGGGACCTTAAACAAACTCGGTGAGCACTTTAATACTGAGCCATATCTCCAGGCCTCTCCTCTTCCTGACTCCTAAAATGGTCTAACTATGTAGCCCTGGCTGGCTGGCCGGGAACTCATTTGGTAGAGCAGGCTGGTTTGGAACTCCTAGAGATCCCAGGGTGTCATGGTATAGCCCAGGCTTCCTGCCTCAGCCTCCCAAGGGGTGGGATCACAGCTGAACCTCACAATGCCTTACAGCAAACATCCTCCTTTCTTCCTCCAAGGTATTAATGCAAATTAGCTTCTCCTTCAAATCTGACTACAGGTAGCAAAACACAGCAATTGGTAGCAGGGTCTATTAACTGTTCACTTGAAAGTTCACAGAGCCTGAGTAAAAGCAGAAAGCAGCAGTCAATGCCATGGATCCATGCGCTCAACTCCTCATAGCGTTCACATGACAGCTAAGCTAGTTGTAGAGGCGAGGAGACTGAGCCAGGAGCGTCATGAGTTTGGTACGACCCTAGGCCACACAGGAAAACCCTGTCTTTAAAAAACAAAGAAATAAACAAAGTGGGGCATAGTAGCACAGTCTGTCCTCCCATCACTTGGGGCTGGAGGCTGGAGGGTCAGGAGTTCAAGGTCAGCCTCTGACACATGAGATCCCATCTCAGAAACAAGACAGACAGACAGACAAAAACAGGCACTGGGGCTGGAGTTCTGTTGGCACCAAGCCCTTAGTTTCCATCCCTACTGCTGCCTAAACGGGCACGATTGGTGCACAGCCCTCATCCCAACACAAGAGAGGTGACGGCAGGAGGATCAAGTCTTCAAGATCATCCTCTGAGCCGGGTGGGTGTGGTGTTGCACACCTGAGATCCCAGCACTCAAGAGGCAGGAGGATTGCTGTGAGTTCGAGGCCAGCCTGGTCTACAGAGCGAGTCCAGGACAGCCAGGGCTACACAGAGAAACCAAAAACAAACAAAGTCTACAGTGATGAGGCCAACATCAGACACTGTTTCAAAGCAACAACAAAACCCAGAAAGAGTGAGACTCGACTTCCTGCGATCTCCCGTTCCTCCTGTTACCGGTGCCACCGCCTAAGTAATGGGAGGTTCTGAGAAGGCACTTGGCAACTGTCGCTCAGTATGCCAGATTGCATTTGCGTTGAACTCCTGTATATAAAGAAACTGTGTATCAAGTTTCCAGCGAAACGGATTGGCCCTAGCTGCCCAGCGCGGTGATGGAGGTGAAAAGAACAACCCGGGTAGGTGGGTGGCCTGAGGGTCCTGGATCCCTTCCCTGTCCTCTCTGGGCTTCAGGGACATCAGCCGGGCTCCTGGGGTTGCACTCTGCTGCAAGAATTCAAGGTGATCATCGCAGGCAGAACTGCGGGCAGCGGTTCCGGACGCGCTTCACCCGACCCTACACACCGACATCATCGCGTGCTGGGACCTGACTGTAGGTTTCTGCAGTCCTCTCGTCTCTCGTGCCAGGGATCGGGCCCCAAGGTGCCCCCCAGAGCCCCAGCTCGAAGCCCAGGACTACTAAGCCGCTATCAAGATCTCTGGGCCACACTCACCCGCCAGCGCCGCCATCTTGGCCTCGGCCTTCAGACAACCTCTGCGGTCCGGCCTCCAAAGCTTTCCGGTGCTGGTCCAGCGCTCAAATAGTCAACAGCGGAAACCGGCGCAGGAAGCAGAGTCGTTCCGACGCGCTTGCTGCCTGTGGTCGCTGTGGACGCCATCAATCCTGTGACAGGAAAGGGAAACAAAAGGAAGAACACCGGCCGGTTAATTCAATCTCAGGAAAAAACAAAAACAAAAACAAAACAAAAGAAAAGTATGCTCGTCCCTGGGTGGGCTCGAACCACCAACCTTTCGGTTAACAGCCGAACGCGCTAACCGATTGCGCCACAGAGACAGCATTGCAGTTAGATCTCTGGTGTAAATCTACAAGGTTTCTTGCATGGGGTCTGCAGTGCGCGTGCGCACAGCGGAACGGCACGGGGCGGAGTCCAGCCAGGAGCGACATCTGACACGCAGCCGAAATAGCTCAGTTGGGAGAGCGTTAGACTGAAGATCTAAAGGTCCCTGGTTCGATCCCGGGTTTCGGCAGAGGTTTTTTTTTTTTTTGACTCATCTACTCGTTTCGGAGTTTTGTTTCGTTTTGATCCACAATGCTGAATTCATCCAGTCCACCATTTAACTTTTAAACTCTTCTCAGAAGTTGGCAACCAGTCCAATATTCTTTAAACTGGTAGGGCTTAAGCTATCGCCGATTATCAAATGTAAAAAATACTAGGGTGAAGTGTTACGTTACACATCTGTCGTTCCAGCACTCAAGAGACGCAGGAAGAGGGCCTCTGAAAAAGTCTTCCTCTCAAAAAGTCGTTGTTATTGTTGTTGTTATTATTTTTTTTATTATATAATATTTTAAAAATGTCTCAGCCCTTAAGAGCTTTGGTTCCTCTTTTGAAAGAACAGGGGTTCACTTCCCAGCATCCACATGTGGCTGCTAACCTTCTAGAACTCCAGTTCCAGGGTCTCTGGTGCCTCTTCTGACCTTTTCAGGCACCAGGCATGCATGTGCTCAAAATACCCACACACAGAAACTAAAATAATAAAATAAAACAAAACAAATCCAGGAGGTTTGTGGGCAGAGCAGTCTCTCCTATCGTGCTGAGGACTCCCCAGCACCACATAGACAGGGCATGTGTGGCATGCGCCTGCCATTCAGCACTGAGGAGGTTGAGGCAGGAAAGCTAGAAGTTCTTTGCTACACTGCAAATTCGAGGCCAGCCTGGGCTACGTGAGACCCTGTCTCAAAAGGGGAGGTGGGGGCTGGAATGCTGGTTGCTGGTTCGGCGGGGAAAGAGCGAGTTCGCCAGTTGACGGCCACAGCAACTGCCTGCGCTAGTGTTCTGCGTCCCACAAGGTGGCAGGAGAGAGCTGCCTCCAGAAGTTGTCCTCTGTATAGTCTCGCATAGGCACGCTCCTGTGTGTGTGTGTGTTTGTGTGTGTGTGTGTGTGTGTGTGTGTGTGTGTGTGTGTTATAAGGTTGGGTATGGCCAGGAAGAGCTGGAGAAAAACTTTTAGGTTTCTTTTGGTTGCTTGCTTAGTGGATGTTTTTCAAGACAGGGTTTCTCTGTGTAGCCTTGCCTGTCCTGGACTCGCTTTGTAGACCAGGCTGGCCTCGAACTCACAGTGACCCCGGAGTGCTGTGATTAAAGGTGGTTGCTTGCTTTTGAGTGAGAGATTTACTTTGTAGCCCAGGCTGGCCTTCAGCTCATGGTAATCCTCCGGCCTCAATCCTACCGTGCCCATCTAGAATTTTAGATGTACAGACAACTTACAGAGATAGTTCAGAAAAGTAGGCCACAGCCAGGTGAGCCAAATTATATTTTAAATATTTCCTGTGGGGGGGAGATCTGCCAGGGTCAGAGTTCATCATAATGTACATAATGCAGGTGCCCTGCATCTGAGCCACACCCCAACCCCTCACCTTCCATGTGCAGCCAGTGCGTTCCGAAGAGCACACTGACCCGGTTAACTGGCGGCCCTCTAAAGTTCCCTCACTTTCTCCCTGGTGTCCTTGCAATGGGAGCTCCAGAAGGTGCTGGAAACTTAGCACCCAAAGTCCTGTGTTGACTAATCTGAGGTGGGTTGCATTGCTAGGGTTAGATGCAGTCGTGGGGACCCCAGGATGGGATTGGTGCTAAGAGAAGGATCCAGGTGGCACACAACTGGGACCCTGACTTTTGAAAGGCTGAAGCAAGCAGATCTCTGTGAGTTCGAGGCCAGCCGGGTCTACATATCACATCCAGGGCTGTATAGAGACTTTGTCTCAAAAGAGAGAGACAAAAAGACAGAGTGAATAAGGTAGGGTTCCTGAGGATTCAAGGCCACCTTGCACTACATAATGTTTGACGTAAACTTAGGACTAACTAATGGAAAGGCAACCAGATAGCTCAGTAGACAGAGGCATTGCCATCAAGCCTGATTACCAAGCTCCAAGTCTGGGCTCCACATAGCTGAAGACTTCTGCAAGATGTCCTGTCACATTTTCTCTCCCACTTCCACCCCACCCATCTCTCTCTCTCTCTCTCTCTCTCTCTCTCTCTCTCTCTCTCTCTCTCTCTCTCTCTCACACACACACACACACACACACACACAAAATTCACACACAAATGCCCACTCATGGCCCCCCGCCAATAAATGTAATGCCTTTTAAAGAAGGTAGACTATGGCTTGGTGATAGGGCATGTACAAGATTTTGGTTCCAGGGACCCCAGAGTCCTCAGCCTTGACACATGTGTTCCATGCCCAGCCTCTGGTGTAGTGTCAACTGAAGGAGAAACATGCTTTTTGTTTAGATCACAAGTGGGGGATGAGAAAAAGACTTGTGAGAGAGAAGGTGATGTTTACCCCCTTAGAAGTTGAACCAAAAACATCCTTGAACAAATTCTGAGAGGAGGTATAAATGTGAGCTAAAAACAGGAGGTGGGGCCTTTGGAGACTTGGGATAGTTTTGGCTGTTCATCGCTCCACTTTGAGACGCTCCTAGAGAGAACCGCTCGAGGGAAGGCTTTGGGGCTCCAGGCCCCTGCTGAGGTTCCGGGTTCTGGTTGCTCCAGATTCCAGCAGAAGAAATCCTGCTGATTACGCCAGGAGAATTGTTCCTCGGAACTGATATCCTTACGGTTTCATTATTGTATTCATTAATCTCCTTTTCCTGTTGGTTAGGTTAGTCAGGTTGTAAGTGGCCACGCTCCCTAGACACGCTCCCTCTCAGTTAATAAGTCCGTAATAAAATCTATTTGTTCGGGAGGCAGAGGCAGGAGGATCGCTGTGAGTTCGAGGCCAGCCTGGTCTACAAAGTGAGTTCAGGATGGCAAAGGCTACACAGAGAAACCCTGTCTTGAAAAACCAAAAATAAAATAAAATAAAATCTATTTGTTTAAAAAAAAAAAAAAATTGAGCCTACAGTCAACTGCCCGCTCTTGACCAAGCTGCTTTCTGACTCCCTGATCTGCAGGAACCCACTGTGACAGCACACTTCCTGTCACCAAGCTCTGGATAACTAACGCTCTGTAGCTGTGGCTGGTGGAGGGTTTCTTGGTGCGTTGGGTTGCCTGACCGATGGACAGTAGTCAGGCAGACAGGGTAGTGCTCAGGAGCCCAGAAGCTCAAGGACATCACAGGGACAGGTCACGAGGGAATGAGGGGATGAACCGGGGCTTCATGAATAGTTGTGGGTAAGAAGGCAGGAAATGAAACAGGAAGAGGGGAGGAAGGGGAAGAGGAGGGTGGGAGGGCAAGGCCACAGCCACGCACGGCAGACAGGTGAGGTGGGACTTTGTACCACTTCCCGTCGTTCTGTTAGCATGGCACAGTGTCTGGTACAGCATCAGTGGCACACACGCCACTTGCCCATGTGCCTGGGTGTGGGGATCCCACACAGGCCTCTTAGCTGCAGGCCACCTGCTGCTTTCAGTGAGACACAGGGTTGAGGTCCCCGAGATCTACGAGGTGGGAGAACACCACTAGATGGCAGCAGGGAGCCTAGGGATGCAGAAGAGGCCTTGGGCCTTTCCCCATCACAGCGGGGGCAGAGGAAGGAGAGGCCACACTGATATCCTAGGGGACACTGGTGATGTCTAGGGAGCATGGCCATTTCACCTGGGGGACATATAGGCTGGCATATAGGCTGGCCAGTGGTGCACCCATGCCCTGTAGGGCGTAGGAGGCCCTGAGCCCAGAGCACGTGGGAGTCATGGGGGATGTGGGGGCACTGACAAGGCACGGGTGAGCCAGCCATATCTGGCTTCTTGGCCCCTGCAAAGCAGCCAGGTCCTCACCCAAGGGTATAAGCCTCCAACTGCAAAGGGAAATGTGGCTTCAGGACAAATCATAGGCCATCCCGACCCACAGGACACAGGGCTTCAAGGGGCACAGAAGGGTGAGGACACTGCCAAGGCCCTGCCCGAATCTGTGACCACTGTGTCTTGTCTCCCAGCTGGGCTGACCAGGGTGCGGAACCCAGGACAACAGCTGGAATGGCGTTTGCCCCAGGCCCACCATAATGGGGCAGCAGTGGGCACTTGGCAGCCAGGTGCAGCAGCACTCCGGATCTGAGAAACAAATAGGCCACATGGTCAGGTGCACACCAGGGAAAGCTGGGGACACTGCAGGCAGCATGAATGGGGGCTACTTGGCATTCTGAAAGGGGTCCCACTCCCTGCCAGTGCTGCCCATGGGAGCAACGCCAACAGGAAACTAATGCGTCCCTGTTGCCAGGTCTCCTCTAGCCATTCTGCCCAGAGGCTCCACGGCAATGCTTTGACACTTCCAATCCCGTGTCCCTTCCTTGGGTGAGCCCCGTGGGTGGCAGGACTGTGGCCGGAACCCAGGGTCGGACCTGCCCCTCCAACTCGGTTTCAATAAAGATGGTAGAGAAATGTGAGTCGTTGTGCACGTCGCGGGCAGGATGCCTCTGTTCCCCAGCTACCCTGTACCGCCCTGGCACACCGCTGTCAACACGGATGCCCACTCGACCGTGTGAACTCCCACTCCATCTCATTCTGGGATGGTCCAAGTGTGAAGGGCACCCACGCAGCTGCCTGGCACAGGCCAGCTTAGGACTGTTGGCGGCTGGCAGTGGCTCTGCCCTCGGTCCTGGTGGACAAAGCTTCTGCACAGCCAGTTTGATACCAGGGGACCCTGACGGCAGTGGGTGCAGGAGCTTGCCTTTCCTTACTGTCATCCTCAGCCACCCTCAGCCCTGAAATGGTGTCTAGGTGGGGTGATGGCCACACTGGAAATCTGGTGACAGCTCTGGGTTGTGTGGGGCCGGACTGAGTGCAGCTAACCTGTCTGTCCTCCCAGGAGGACACTCAGAGGTCACCGGACGAATGTGTGCCCCCTTCTTTAGACTGCTGTTGCAGGGGTCCCCGCCTCCTGCTCACCACAGAGGAGTGGCAGAGAAGATTCCAGAAACCACAGAGAAGAAATAAGCACAACACTGCCAGGGAGATGTGTCAATGCTCTAGGAGCTGTGTTCAAATCAGTCTTTCCAGGAGCTTCTGTAGGGCTGACACACTAAGCAACGTGAAACAGGAGCACATGCCAGCCACACTGCGCAGTGACCATGACATATATGCATTCAAACGCATTTATAAACAAAACATTACAAAAATTAAAAAACCAAACACACATGGGCACACACGCACAGCAACTTCCAGGAAGCGGCTGCCCACAGCTGCCAGCGGCTTCTCCAGGCTCAGGGCTCAGGGCCTGCGGCTCCCGGCGGCACTCTCGCAGCAGCATCCAGCGGCATCAGCGCCGGCGCCGGCTCCTCTCCTCCAGGAGCTCGTTGTCAAAGAGTTCCTTTTCCCTGCAAGGAACAGAGACGCCCTGAGACGGCAGCGCCAGCAAGTCATGCAGCACTAGCGTGACGTAGGCCAGAGCAGGGTGCAGGGTGCGTTTATGCATCAAAGAAAAAGACAGCCTGCCACAGAGTAGCGGCCAGTGGGGGGGGGGGGGGGGGGCGTTGCTGGCACCCGGCGTCCAGAGAGGACACTGCAGTCTGGAAGCTGAGAGCAATCTGTTTTGCTGAAGGTGGGGTATTGACGTGGGGTAGAAAGAGCTATTGATCTCCACACAGAAATAATTAAGACAGTATATTTTATTGTACTCAATCTGTGGGTCCCAGGCAAGGCAGGCTGGCCTGACACTTTCCCAGGTGAGCTGGGACGGAACCCAGGGCTCCATGCACACTAGGGAAGCGCTCTGACCTCAGACTGCACGGCCCCAGACTGACTTATTGTGTGACAAAACTCACACAGCCCAGGCTGGCCTTGAGCTTACAGCAATCCTCCTGCCTGCCCAATCATACTTTCTCTAAATAATATTACTTCAAGAGCTGGGCGCACGGCTCACAGATCTCGATTAGGACTTAGGTTCAGTTCCCAGCAGCTCCCCACAGCCTGTAACACCAGTTCCAGGGACCCAAAGGCCCCTTCAGGCGTCTTCAGGGCCCAGCTACACACACGCATGCAGGCAAAACGCCCATATTCATAAACATCTAGAAATGTAAAAAAGAATTCTTTTGGACCTGACTGGGCAGTAAGACTTGCCCTGTAGGAGCAAAGACCCGGATTCACCCAGGAACCGTGTCAGACGACAGAGCACAGAGGGAGGCCTCGCTCACCAAACGCGTCACTTGCACGCACGTACACATATGAAGGCCTGAGGGTGACATCAGACAATGTCCCTCCACCTCCACCTCGGTTCTAGAGACGGGGGTCGCCCACAGGACCTGTACTTACTGATGAGGGCTGACACTGAGCTCTGCCCGGGCTGCAATGGTATCTTGGGGTCAGAACACAGCAGACGGCAGGAGCTGCGCGATCCGAGCGGGTCACTGGCAGCCTCCACCTAACATGGCTGCTCTCAGAGGCCCTGTGCCAGGGCCCACTGCCCTCCTGGGGACGCTGACTTATCTTTAGAGGCAACGTGCCCCAATGTGCTCGAGTCTGGCATGAGGCTCTGGGGGGAGAGCTGCGTCTGTGACTGCAGTGGCGTCCTCTGCCTGTCTCTGCCCCGCCCCACGCATGGAGGTCTGGCAGCATGCCCAGAGGTGGATTAGAGGCTCTGGGGCCACACATCTCAGGAGTGTGCTGCAGGCCGACAGGAGAGGCATCTTCATCCCGCCGCACTGCTGACGGCTACACTGCCTCTTAATCTAGCTCCGTGCCCTCCACCAGCCACACTGCAGCAGGCGGGGCAGAGCCACAGCACTCCGTACAAGGAGATTACAGGGGTCTCGGGCAGAGCACGCGACAGGGCCAGGACTGCAGAGGCAGCTGCGGCCCAGCCCCAGGGTCCTGGCTTGCATCCAGCCTGGGCCCACAGGGGAACAGCCTGCAGACCTGGACCTCTGTCCAGCCTGCCTGGAAAAGAAGGCCCAGCTGACCCGCCGCACCTGCACCACCTGTGGACAGGGGTTGAGGAGCCTTTCACATGGGGGACACAGCACAGAACAATGGCCAGGACCTACCGGTAGCTGAGCGTCGGGCCCCGGATGTACTTCTGCTCTGCCGTCCTGTAGTCCACCGACTCCACTGCAGCAATGGCGCAGATGATTGCCTGCGGAGGGACGGGGAGGGCGGTGGCTCAGTGGGCAGTTAGCCTGGCGCGCACAAGGCCTCGGGTTTCAGTGCCAGCGTCATGAGACCTGTGACGGTCAAACCACCCAGTTTTAAAGTTACACATTCTAGTAGATATCAGTGACTACAGCAGCCAGTCATGGTGACCAGACCCGTCACCGTAACACTGGAGAGGCTGAGGCAGGAGGAGGCCCTAGTGTGAGGCGCAGCCTGAGCTACACAGCTAGCACACATCCTCCCCACGCCTTTATATTCCAATTTATGTGGATGTGGTCCCACCCACAGCAACAAGGCCACAGGATTGTGAGCACAAAGGTCTATCCAAGAGGCACCGGCTGGCAGCTTCTCTAAGTGACCCGCACCTATTCCTCCTGGAGCCCTGAGCAGCGCTGGGCATGGGGGTCTGCGGCACCCACCTCGGGCAGCAGCACGTCCAGGATGAAGCGGATGCGGTCCCCGCTGCCACAAGCAGGCCCTTTGCCGCCCACATCCCGGCAGACGCCCTGCAGGTACTCCACCACCTGGTCCAGCTGTGCCTCGTCCTCTAGGTATGTCTCCACACATGTCACACACTGGCCGGAGCTCAGGAACGTCTTCAGCCAGCGAGAGGGCTTGCGGCTGTGTAGGATCGCCCGCAGGTGGCTCTCCGCGCCCTTGGCCTTCACAATGTACTCCACCAGCTTCTGGTTGGCTCTGTCCCTCGCAGCCCTGGAGCGGTCGGGCAGCACCTTCCTGCACGGCCGCCACTGGCCGGGCTGGCTGTCCCCTACAGGCACCTCAGGGTCCCCTGTGCCCAGCTGGGGAAACCTGGTCCCCAGGACGTCCTGTTGGATAGACTTGCGCACAGGGTAGCCTACAAGGGGAGCACACATCTGGAGCTTGCGTCGTCTTCCAGCCTCAACCTCAGTGTCCCTTCACCTACCCCAGCCCCAGCTCCCATGCTCACGACAAGCTTCTGGGGACATTGAGCGCCCCAGCTAAAGGGCCCAGTGTGAAGGCAGCACCCCTCAGACGCCTGCCCGCCCAGCTCACAGCTGCACACCTCACAGGACAAGGCGGCAGCTAAGGTCACCACTTTGCTCAGGATGGTTGGCACCTCAGCAATGCACCAAGGACAGGGGGAGACTCAGACAGTCTCCCGAGGACTGAAAGCAGACCCCATGTTGAAGGACACACCCACACTTACTGATGTCAGCAGCATAATATTCCAAGAAAGACCCAGCGAACGAGCCACAGCCTGTGGAGGGCATGAGAGAGGGCTATGCTCAGACCTGTGCCCTACGGTTCTGTGGCTCAGGACTCCTGCTCAGGAGCCTTCTGGTTTGTGCTTGACCCTGACCCAGGTATGTGGGGTGTGAGTCTGTCCACTGCCCCAGAAAGGAGCTGCCAGGAGTTCAGGTGACAGCCAAAGTCACCAGAGTCGGTACTGTGTAGGGACTTCCACAGAGACAGTCCTGTTGTCACAGGTCTGCCAAGCCAAGAGGGGATGTAGGGATGGGACCACCTCAGCCCCTCTGTCCCGCCCTCAATAGGTGCGAATGCCACAGTACCCCACCCCACCCACTCCCTGGGGTGCAGCCCACATACCGAGCCGCACACGGTAGTCGGTGATAAGTGAGACACACCAGCCGATGGCCTGCGCAAAGTCCTCCTTGGCTCTATCCTACAAAACCCAAAAGCTGGGCATGAATGGGCTGAGGCGGCCCTGAAGGCACTTGGCCTTAGTGTCCTAGGCTTCCAAGCTTAGGTAGGTGTTGTGTGGCCTGGCCCTTGGAGGAACAGGCCACGGCGCTGCAGGCTTCAGCAAGCCCTGGCACTACCAACTGACCTTTCGGTCTTCTTCAGACAGGGCGTCAGTGGCCCAGGCTTTGTGCATATCCTTGGCCAGCCCTTGAACTAATCCTCCTGACTGGGGTTCTAGCTCCCCCTGCCACCTTGGGATGCTGTGCCCACATGCTCAGAGCGTAAGGTCAGGGGCTGATTGGGAGCTTTCCTCAATCGCTGGCCACCTCTTTGTTAACAGTCCCTCACTGAGCCCGGCTGGCACGTGAGCTCAGGTCCTCCTGTCTTTCCCCAGTGCTGGGGTAACGGCCTCACACCAGCATGCCTTCCCCTTCAAGTGGGCTCTGGTGATCACACTCAGGCCCTCATCCCGGCACACTTTATTGAATGGATGTGTGATGACACACACCTGCCGGGCGGTAGCGGCGCTCGCCTTTAATCCCAGCACTCAGGGAGGTAGAGGCAGGTGGATCTCTGTGCGTTCAAGGCCAGCCTGGTGTACAAAGTGAGTCCAGGACAGCCAGGGCTACACAGAGAAACCCTGTCTTAGAAAGAGAGAGAGAGAGAGAGAGAGACAGACAGACAGACAGACAGACACACACACCCTGATGTACAGCTACAGCAAGCAGCGCCCACCACCACCTCAATGTTTCCCAAAGGTGCCTCTCAGAGGGACTGACTGTAAGGCCATGATACCCAACTGCTCAGGGCGGACCATCACCCCACAGCCTGGTGTTTTGGTTTGAGTCAATAGAACAAAATAATTTTTCCTGGCCAAGGAGACAAAGATCATTCAGGAAAACAAGTTCAAATGCCAAGAAGAATGTAAAATAAGATACGATGCACAGGTGGGGCCCAGCACCACTAGGGTGACAAAGGTTGCAGAGACAGGAGGCTATCCGCAGAAGCTTGAAGGCCGTGAGCCTGCGGTACTTGGGGCCTCAAACCAGGGGCAAGAACCCACACCAGAGGCTGTCTCCTGCCTCCACAGGAGTGCCTGGCACACAATCTATTTCCACATGTGTGCACGCACGCACACATGCACACACACACACAAAAGTGAAGCTGCTGATAGCAGCAGAGCACAGAGGTCGCCTACCAGCAGGGCGTGCTTTTCCTTGCAGTCAAAGTGCTTGAGCCTTCGCAGCGACACGGTGATTCTTGACAAAGCAGAGAACAAAGTCAGCATGGGTGCCTCAGCCTCAGCCCAGGGGAGACATAACGCTGCTCTGGGTGGCAGCGCCTCCATGCACTGGGGGCCCAGGTCCCTACCCCAACTGGCCGCCCTCAGGTGCCCAGGGTCACCTTCTGGAAGGTGCCTAAGGGAGGCTGTGAGGCCACTGTGAGCAGGCAGGCCAGCTCAGGTGTGCTCATGTGTGCTGCTGGCACAGCTGAGAACCCTTAGCAAACTGGCCAAATCTAGTTCAATAAGAACAATATTTGGGCCGGGCATGGTGGCACACGTCTTTAATCCCAGCACTCGAGAGGCAGAGGTAGGCGGATCACTGTCAGTTCGAGGCCAGCCTGGTCTACAAAGTGAGTCTAGAACAGCCAAGGCTACACAGAGAAACCTTGTCTCAAACTCCCCCCGCCCCCCAAAAAAAACAATATTTGGAGCCGGGCGGTGGTGGCGCACGCCTTTAGTCCCAGCACTCGAGAGGCAGAGGCAGGTAGATCGCTGTGAGTTTGAGGCCAGCCTGGTCTACAAAGTGAGTCCAGGACAGCCAGGGCTACACAGAGAAACCCTGTCTCGAAAAAAAAAAAAAAAAAAAAAAAAAAGAACAATATTTGGTTGTGGCTCCGCCCTGGCATCCTGGCTGCCTGCTCTAGCCATCCGGCCGAGGCACCTTGTGACACTGGACTGTGTCAGCAGCTCCGGTCAGGGGCACTACAGACGTCCACCCTACCCATTCGCTCACTAACCCTCGGCCCTTGGGGTTCATGTTGCCCTCAATGAAGAGCACGCTGGCTTTCTTGTCTCTCCGCCGGACACTCTTGACCTGTGGGCAAATTGGGACAGCACAGCATTACAACCGGCAGAGGACGACACTGCACCTCTGCACCTCCTCCGTGGCCTCTCTAGGACTGGCCATCCTAGCACTGGGATGGTACGCCAAGTTTCAGGCCCCATTGCTTGCCACGGCCCTGTGGTCCTGGGAGGGAGACTCCACAACTCTCCACTGGGTCCTAATCCTTCCTATGTGCACACGTGCAGGTGGAGGCCACAGACACACAAGGATCAGCCCTGACCTTCCACCTCACTTGCGACAGGCTCGGTCAGTGCGACTGCACACACAGACCAACTGACACAGTTTCTGGAGGGGCCCGGGGCTCGGCCTCCCATCTCCCCAGGCTGTAGGCACACTGGCGTCTGGCTCTTTGTGGGCTTAAAGAGCTGAGCACTCAGGCCCTCATGCAATGCAGCAAGCAGTTTACCCGCCGAGCCCCGCCCACCCAACCCGCTTTGTCTTCTGAGTCTCCATAGCCCAGGCTGGCCTTGAATTCTGTGTGTGGCTAAGGATGACAGGTGTGTACTACCATGCCAGGCTCCAATCTAGGTCTCTCTGTGCATGCTGTGCCAGTCCCTGCCTGTGCCTCTCTGCCTAAACAGCTGGCCCTGCCACTGGTTCAGGGCTGGGTGGAAGCTGTCCAGAGCTGGGCAGGCACCAAATGCATGGTATGGACCCGACTCAGCCCCTCTCTCGGGGCCATGAAGGAGTGAGACCAGCAAGCCTCTCCCTGAGCAGTCCAGATGGTCCCCAAGACACCAACCCTCATACCTAATCCTATGCCTGGACACTGTCCCGCCAGGAAACTATCTCCTTTGTAAACACACTAGATACAGGAAATTGTATAAAATAAAAAATAAAAAAGCCAGGCGTGGTAGCACACGCCTTTAATCCCAGCACTCATAGAGGCAGAAGCAGGTGGGTCACTGTGAGTTTGAGGCCAGCCCGGTCTACAAAGCGAGTCCAGGACAGCCAGGACTACACAGAGAAACCCTGTCTCCAAAAGCAAAAACAAACCCACTAGAAAGGTACGAGGAGGGCCAGGGTGGGGCTGAGGGAGGCCACCCAGTGTCCCCAAGCCCGGTGTTCGCACCGCAGGCATCTTGAACTCACCATCCTGCTGCCTCACTTCCCTGCAGTGCCACACATAGCCAACATCCCAGAATTAAACACCTGACACAATGTAACTGGAGCGCAGACTGTGGCCCTGGTGGCACAGCACTTCACTAGAGCTAGAATGTTCCAGGCCCTGGTCTCCACCCTTAAAGAATGGAGACAATGCCTGGCGCCATAGCGCACACCTGTGATCCCAGCACTCGGGAGGCAGAGGCAGGAGGATTGCTGTGAGTTCAAGGCCAGCCCTGCTGTGGAGGATTATGTGCTGTGTCTCAATCATCAGCACCCGAGCCTTCTCGCTACCACACTACCTGCCTGAGCAGCAGGATGGGGGGGCTGTGGGGGGGAGGACAGGGGGCACGGGAGGGGGGAGGGCCGGGTGCACACAGCTGGTAACAGGTGCACTTACCACAGCAGGCCAGAACGGGTACTTTTGGTATTTAAGCCAGACCAGCATTCCTACTTCAAATGATCGTGGTTCTACAGTTAGAAGGAAGGAAGAGAGTGGATGAGTTTGATCTACGTCAAACAAGTACAGTACAGACAGAAGAAAAAAGAAAAGCCCCACACGCACCGTGGCATTCTTTAAACCCAACTCGAACCTCATCTACAAGGAAATCCAGACAGAAGGAAAGACACAGAACGGGAGTCTGAGCGCCCGTGTGGGGATGAGGCGTGACCGTGCATGTGTGTCCCTGGGGACAAACATCCTGTGGCAAGAGGCGAAGCAGGCAGCCAGATGGGGGAGTTCTATCTCAGAGCCCCCATCTCTAAGTCTAATACCCTCCAACAGTGTCCATGCCAGGTGAGGCTCATGCCGGGCGCAGCTCCCCACCAAATGTAGAGCATATACATATGTATGTACATACGTACACACATACACACCCGCGCACACACGTATGTGTGTATAAGATCACACGGCTCACACACCTCCCGCCATGAAACCCAGAAGCTAGGAAGGGCTCCCTGGGGCCAGGAGGCGCTTGGGGAGGAGATGACATGGCTCTGAGAGCCACTCGGGAGAGCGCCAGCTACCTCAGACACCCTGGCTGGGAACTGGCAATTGGCATGAGCCTGGTGTGGTAGGTCAGGGAGGCCATCAATTCAAGCCTGCCATGGAAGGACACAAAAGACCCTGAGGTCGGGGAGCTGGGTCCCTCTGCAGCCAGTATGGCCCGATCTTCAGATCTGACCGGAATGGCGAGCACCCGTGAGGCGTAGCTCACAGCAGCGCCCACGGCCTTCTAACCGCCTGGGTGGTCAACAGTGCCCATGCCCGCTAAGGAGGACGGGAGGGGAGACAGCAAGGGAGCCCTGGCGTTCTGCAGCTGTCACCTGCGCAGGACGCTACTGACAGCCCCTCAGCTGCCCTGTGTAGGCCACGCTGTGCCCCATCTGATGTGCAGCTGGCTAAGGACGGTCCTTGGGTTCTGTGCACTCACTGCCCCGACTCACACGTCACCCTTGGCTGCACCCTTTTGGAGGCCCTACAGGTCCCAGGAGCAGCATCGGTCCCTGTACTTTGGTAAAGGTAGCTCTGCCCGACTGAGGGTAGAAGAGCCTCCATCTTCGTCAGTGCGCCTGGAAGGGGCAGGCCCAGTGCCGGCCTCTGTGTAGGACTAGTTGCCTCTCCCAGGCCTGTGGCACCATGCAAAGCACTGTTAGAGAGGGGAGGGGGACAAGGCTCGAGGAGCTCTCAGGTCGGAGCTCAGAAACTGCAACAGTGCCAGGGCCTTTCATGCCAGTACTCAGGGGTGGGGCAGGGCAGGGGGCACAAAGGCAGCAGGTCTCTGAGTTAGAGGGCAGCCTGGTCTACACAGCGAGTTCCAGGGCACTTAGAAACAGTGAAACCCTGTCTAAAAACAAAAACAAAAGCAAAAAACACCCCCAGCACCTAACAATTAGCCGGCTTTACCGAGGGCTGCACAGTGTGGAGCCCCTCACCCACTGTCCAAGTGGAACCCTCTTACCGTGATACAGAAGGATCCGGGGTGGCTCCTCCTCTTCCTCCTCCTCCTCCAGCAGAGAGTGGATGGACTTGTAGCCTGTGGACTCTTCCGAGGACATAGGATCTGCTGAGACAGGGGGACACCACTCAATGGCCACCACTTCACCCTGCAAAGGGCTAGGGACAAAGGGCCATTCACGACAAAGACAGAGCCCTGCTCCGACACGGGTGCACCCCATGGCCAGAACTGGGTTTGCCTTTCTTTACAAATTTTCTATGTTTTTGTGTGTGCATGCTTAGTGTGTGTGTGTGTGTGTGTGTGTGTGTGTGTGTGTGTGTGTGCATGCTTATTCCGTGTGTTTGTGCATCTTGTGCTGGTGGGGTTTTTGTGCACGCCTGAGTGTGCACACATATGTCTCTGTATGTGTAATGTGTATGCGTGCATGTATTTATGCATGTCTGTGTTATTTTTGTGTGTGCCTGCACATGTCTGTGCATGCGTGTCTATGTGCATATGTGTGAATGTGTCTGTGTGTGTGCGAACATATGTACACTGGAGGGTACAGATCAGGACAACTTTGAGGAGTCAGTTCTTTGCTTCTACCCTGTTAGTTCCTGGGACCCAGCTTGGTGGCTTAGTCTTCACCTACTGAGCATCTTCCTGGCCCTCCTCCTTTGTTGTTTAACTTCTGGTGCTCGGGATGAATAAAGGTCTCACTCCTGCCCTGCGCTCCTGCCTCAAGTGCATCATAAAAAACGAACACCGGAGAGACCATGAGCACTCAGGCCGCCAAGGGCAGCGCTCAGTAGGTGTCAGACTTCAGGTGCTGCCCCTGTCTGACACGTGGATGCATGGAATGGGCCTCAGAACCAAAAGATGACTGCAAACAGGGCAGAGACAGTCCCCTTCTCCCCAAGACACGGTGGCAGGGACCAGCTACTCCCTGTAGCCCATCTCTGGGCAGAGTCCAGCTGTGTGAAGGGTCCCAGTGTGCCCGACGCCCACCTGAGCATGCTCACCATTGTGAGCCCTCCCGCCAGCTCAGTGGGTCAAGATGGGTTAGCAGGGACCAGCCCCGGGGCAGCCACACACAGGTCTCAGAGTGACCTCCAGGCAGCCCCTGAAGCAGGATGTCCTAATCCTCTCAGCAGGCCCCTCACTGTGAATTCTGCAGTGAGCAAGGACAGCACAGGAGTGCTCAGCAGGGACCCCTGCCGTGCCTGGGCTCCCACCCTATTCAAACACAAAGATACAAGACTTGGCAAGAGAGAAAGTCACAATTCCTTAGGGAAGACAGCAGACCTGGAGACACTGAGCCTTTACACACACCATGCCCCAGCCCCCTCGGAACCCCACGAGTCCCGGTCCACAATTACCTTCCTCTGGTTTGTCACCATCTCCAGTGCTGTGCAGCATCATAACCTCCCCAGGGCAGCTATGAGGGGAGGGCCCTGCCCCCACAGTCCTCATCCCCAGCTGCCTAGGGGGTGGGTTCTGGCTTCCATCCAAGCGTGGCCTCTTTGTGGGGTGCCCTCTCCCTCTCTCAGAGGCCGGGGGCAGCCCGTTGCTGCCTGATGACATGGCCGGGTCACAGCCTTTGACCCCAGTGCCCTCCTCCTCCTCCTGGATTTGCGAGGACAGCTGAGGTGAAGCTGGGCTCCCATGGCAGCGGGCCTGCTCCCCGCTCTCTGCAACACCCTCTTCCTCAGAAAGGCGAGACTCCACTCTTCGGCGCCGGGGAGGTCTCTCTCCCAAACTTCTCTGCCTCTTACTGGTTGTGTCCTCCTGTCCATGGTCCAGCTGTGGCCCGGGACCATTGGGGGACTCGCCTCCAGTGGGGGAAGGCACCCCAGCTCTCGGGGCTCCGTTCTTTGAGAGGCCTGTCTTCTGGTCCACTCTGCAGCTGGGATCCTCTTCAACAGCAGACAAGCCCGGCAGGCTCTGTGGTGCACACTCCCACCTGCTCTTGGGTGCACACTGGGCCGCTAAATCTTCACAGTCTTCGCTGAGAATCGATGGGGAGGGAGCGCTGGAGGCCTGCGAGGCCCCATCTGTGTGTGGCTGCTCAGACGGTGCGGTCCCATCTTCTGTCAGATGGCGTTCAGGACTCGAACTGGCCCTCTCATTCAGGAGGTCCAGGGCCACTCGCAGGGAGCGTCGGTACGTTAGCTCCTCCAGGGGAGCAACCCCCGTGACTGTACTGTGAGAGGCTGGAGAGACAAACATGTGCACAGTGAGGGTCCCGCTCGGGGGCCTAGGACTCAACTATTGTGGTGGTCAACATATGCTATGTTGTAAAAGACTAGGCGAACACTCCAAGTGCCTGGCACCGCCGTCCCCACCGAGCCACAGGCAGGCCGAGCACTGCTTAGCTATGTAACCCCAAAACGCAAAGACAAAGCCAAAAGATGGCTACACACTCAGGGCTATGACTTAGGAGAGGAACGCAGGCAGGTTGACCTCAGCCTGACGGCTGAAAGCTAAATCCCTCAAAGTCCTGAAACAACACTGCCTAAGTGTGTCTGTGTCTCACACCTGGCACTGTTTGTTAGGATGGGACGGCGCGGACAGCTTCACATCGCTTCCTTCTATCAGAGCCATACTTGGCACCTGCTGAACAGAAACGAAATGTATTCACAGCTCCCCATGCTCAGGCAGCACCGGGAACGCCTGTGCTCTGGAAGCGAGGCGGTTGGCACAGCTCACAGCTGCCCGAGCAGCCATGGGCTCCCGGACATGCTACCTTTGCCTCAGCTGCCCCGGGCCTGTCTACACCGCTGTAACCCACACAAGGGGAAGAGCCGCTGGACCCTTGGCACATGTGCCCGGCCGGGCTGCAGCTAGGTGCACAGCAACTCTAGCTTAGTCACAAGAAGGGGACGGTGGTGAGTGCTGAGCCGAGGTCCTACACACACACAAAGGAAGCCGAGTCTCACCCGCCATACAGCCCTGTACATGACACGGAGGGAGCAGCATGGAAGACGAACATCTGTCCTCGCTCCCTGGGCTTTAATTAGCTATGTATGTATGTATGCATGTGCCTGTATGTCATATGTGCATGTGTGTGCCTTTGTATGTTATGTATACATATATAAGTCTCTGTGTTATGTATGCATGTGTGTCTGTTACGTATACATGTACATTTCTGTCATGTATGCACGCGTGGCTGTACCTTATGTATACTGTCTATTATATATGCACGTGTGTCTGTATGTTCTATATGCACGTGTGTCTCTGTATGTATGTTATGTACACATGTGTGTGTCTATGATATTTATACATGCTGTGGTCCCAGAGACTGATTACAAGGCTGCTTCTGTGGCAGAGCGGCAGCCGCAGCCCAGAGTTCACTACTGAGAAGGCTGACTTACAGTCTGCAGCCATGAGCTCCCACTGACTCTGCCTCAGCCTTCCTTGACCCATGGCCACACCGGGACCTCTGCACTTGTGGGGCAGGCATCCTCTCCAGCCCTCCTTGCCCACCACATGGCTCTAGGGTGGCTCTTGCCATCTGGCAGGTCTGGTTTTGGCCAGCTGACTGGTGTATGGAGGGCCCCAGCTAGAACCCAGGCATGGGGCCAATACCTGTGATCCCAGCCCTAAAAAGGCTGAGGCAGGAGGATTACCACTACTTCCAGGCCTGCCTGGACTGCAGTATGAGACTCTAACTCAAAAGCTAAGAAGCAAACACAGAATATGTAGACACTGGAATTCAGCTTGGTGACTGGCTTCCATGCCCAGCACTGCCCAAACAGACAAAACCCACGTACATAAGACAATAGAGATGGGGGTGCAGAGGGGGTGTCGGGGGCGGGGGGAGTTATGGGTCTAAAACGCTCAGAAAGGCAGCTGCAAAGCTGGACTGCAAGCACCTATTCTGCACAGGCCCTGGGTTCTGTGCCCAGCACACTGAGAGCGGTGTCGTTCACCCATCCTCACAGCACTGGGGAAGAGGCAGGAGGACTAGAAGGAGTTCAAGGTCAGCCTCTGCTACATTCTGATTTCAACAGAACCTAGGCTACATGAAACTCTGTCTCAAAAGGGGAAAAACAAAAAGCAAGCAACTGTCTCGGGGGGAAAAAAAAACCAACAAACAGAAAGCAAGCAAATACATATTTCCTTCTGTGAGGTTCCCTGTAACAAAGTAGCCTGCAAAAACCATGCTTGTCACTGGCGCAGCACCATGGTGGCCTGGCTGGAGCCCTTACCCAGGAAAGCGGCAATGTTCTCAATGTGCGATTTCTGCAGCGCCTCCACAGCGGAACTCTTAACCTGGATCCTGCGATGACAAGGAGCTGGTTAGTGCCACCACCCTGCAAAACCACTGTCCGCGTGTCCCTGTCCACCTTCCACTCACACCAAGTCACACTGGAGAAGGGACACGGCCAACCAGGGCAGACATGGCTTTCTGGTGTTCTCTGTTTCTCTCTCTCTCTCTCTCTCTCTCTCTCTCTCTCTCTCTCTCTTCCCTTTCCTCCCCCTTTCAAGAAAGAAAAGGTCGGCTGGAGTTAAGAGTAAAAATAAATTCAAATTGGGACTTTCATGAGGCAAATCCGACTGTCAACTGCACAAATAACTCCTTTGTTAGGTTTTCTGAGTAGCCGCTAATGTCACCGAGAGCTGTTTACAGCCCAGCAGGCGCGTTTTAGTTTAAAAGGACGCACTTTCCTTTTAAACTCAAGTATTCAATTACCTTCCCTGCCGCAGGGAGAGCGGGAACTGGGGACTCTCTCGAGTGGTGGCAGGCTCTGAAGACGGTGGCAGGAAGGAACTGGCCAGGGGGGACCCGGGAGATGGGCGGCCAGTGGACTCTTTAGAAGTGAGGACGGCGACAGGGGACACACCATAGGCCCACACCCCATCGTCCTTGCAGACGACCCATGAAGGGTCACCGCGCACAGAACAGCAGCGTCCTCCCACCCATCTGCTTCTCCAGCACAGAAAAACACTTTTCTTCTCAGTGGAGTAGTGGGCCTGGCACAGGCGGATCAGAAATAAAATATGTGGGTCCTTGTTGGTGGGGAAACCCCACTGTGGATCCCTGGGGATAATTTCTGTTTCTCACCCTTGGGGCCCCTCTCCCTGCAGATCCCTGTGCCTCATGTAAGACTTTCCACCTGGAGCCAGGGTCAAGTCAAACCCACTGTCCTCCCAACAAGGCTGTGGGGAGAGACAGCAGAGACTAGCCCAGCGGAGGCAGGCGGCTCTCTCTTCTGTGAGAAGCACATCAGAAACCTCAGAAGGGAAGACAGTATTAGGAAACAACAACAACAAAAAAAAACACCACACTTAACTTTTCCTTTAGGGAGAGTATTTGAACATCTAGAAAAAATTCTTTTTTTCTCTTGTTTTTCGCTGACACCTCAGTTCGGGCCAAAACCTATGTGTAAAAAAAAAGAAGAAAAAGAAAAGAAGAATTCTTGTCATGGCGATGGGCAGGGACAGACAGGGGCAAGCCTCTCTCGAGGTTGACAGCCATAGGAATTGGCAGGTAACTGCTCCAAGCTCCTCCGATTCCAACAGAACCTGAAGCGCTGCTGCCTGTGGCCACCACGGTCAGGGGCTCAGGACTTGTTACCGACTTGCTAGAAGCAGCACCAGCAAAACCCTAATTCCCCTGCCAGGCACTCCTAGCCAGATACTCCCTGTAGTCAGAGCCTCTGTACCTTATTTTCTCCTTCATGTGAAAAATAATCAAAGACTACCCCAGAGGTAGGGCCTCTAAGCCCCAGACCAACAGCCCCATGGAGTGGTGGGGACCCAGGACACCCGCCAGAGGCTCCTGCGCCAAACACTCAGGCCCAGCTCTTCCACCCAGTCACTCCGAAGGAAGAAAGCCTGATAAAGACTTTATTGTCACGGAAAGTCATTTCTAATTCCAGAAATTAAGAGAATAAGGGCTGTCACCTTCGCAGGCCACAGTCGCTTCTCCCATCGGCAGAGGACATACTTGGCATCCGTCATGACTCAGAACAGTGGCAGGAAGGGAGTCTCAGGGCTCACGGTGGCACAGGGCCTGACGCCAGAGGTCCCTGCAATAGAATGTGCGTGACAGTTTAGAAAGGCTTTGCTTGCACTCGGTGAGATGCGCACAGAAGCAGCCTCACAGGCAGAGGCTAGCCTCACACACTGCCTCTAGGACACATGTTAATTTCAGATCCTGGCCTGAGATGTTGGGCAAAAAGCCAAGTGAGAGTCAAGTGCACGGCCCTGGAACCTGGGGAAACAGCTTCATTGTTTTCCAGAAATAAAATTCAAGGGTGCCAGAACACTCTTGACAGGGCCCCAGCAGCAGCAGCAGCACACGTTTTGAGCAATCAAAGCTCACAACCCTCCGTGCCTTAGGCCTTGAGGATGACGGGCAGCGCACAACACACGCGGCACATGAGGTTGCCCCATTCCCTGGAAGGACAGGGACAGATGCAGGCGATCACGACACGACACTCCTGGCAGAAAAAGCCAGGGCTGCGGACAGAAATGGAAAGATGGGGGAGGGGTAACCAAAACAGTAGGAAGGACACAGGGGGCAAGAAGGGGACCTCGAGGCAGAAAAAAGGGTTCATGTAGAAGGGTTCACAGAGGCAGGCGAGGCGCTTCCAGGGGGACTCCAGGCTGCAGGGTTGGAGAATTTAGGATTCCCAGCAAGAACGGGAGTTCATCAAAGCTGGGGGGGGGGGGGAGTTCGGGAATCAAATAAGGACGCTGCAGCAGTTATGTGAATTCAGATAACAAAAGACGAGGCTCAGGCAGAAGACCGGGGTTTGGGCAGCAAATACGGGGTCCCATAACAAGAAAAGCATTTTAGGGGGGAGAGGCAAGAGGTGGGGCCCTGCAGCAGGGACCGGGTTCAGAGAGGGATGTAAAAAAGATGGGGGGGGGTCACATAAGGGACCGAGATTCAGGCTGCAGAAACACGAGTTCAGCGGGAAATACAGGGTTTTGCAGCAACGACAGAGGTCACATGAGAGGGTGTACCCTGCAAAGATTGAAATATGGTTTGGGCAACAAATTTGGGGCTTGGACTGCAGAAGGGGGAGGGGGGCAAAGGAAAGAAATGTGGGCGCAGGCAGGAAATGAAAGAGTTCTTAGCAAGGACACAAGTCCAGGCTGCAGAGACGGGATACCAAGCAGTAAATTCACGGTTCAAGCTGCAGAGAGGGAGATCAAGGAATGTTGGGTTCACACTGCAGAGGTGGGGGATTCGGGTTAATGTGGGGTTTCCAGCAGGAAAATTCGGGATCTCAGCAGAGACATGGGTTCAGACTGCCAAGGCGGCGAGGGATAAGGTAGGGAACTCTGGATTCAAGCTGCAGAAGAGAGGTAGTAGGCCGGAAATACGGGGTTCAGTCTGCAAGAGAGGTATCAGGCCGGAAATGGGAGGCTCTCGCCTGGGACACAGCGGGGGCGGCCTAAGGCTGCAGAGGGGAATTCAGGTAAGAAATACAAGGCTCGCAGCAGGAAACTGGAGATTCTCAGCCCCACGGGCCTCAGCCATACATGGGCCCCGCGCAGAACCGGATGCGGCCCAGCCGGTCCGGCCCAGCCGCCGCCCTTCCCCAGGCTCGCCGCCTGCGCCCCGCCTGGCCCTCCCGAGGCCGCTGCGGGCTCACCCACCCCCAACCCGCCTGACGCGGCGTCCGAGCCTGAGCGACCAGGCCGCGGCGGTCCCAACGGCGGAAGCCCGCCCGCCAAACCGCCGCCGCAAGCCAGCGCGCTCACCGCCTCCGCCGCCGCGCAGATCCCCGCGGGCCGGAGGCGGGGCCTGCCTCACAGCGGCGCCGGGCCACGCCCACACCGCTGCCCAATGGGAGGCGCGAGCCTGCGCCTCGGCCCCGCCCCCAGGCGTGCGCGGCCTCTGGTGGGCCACGCCCCCGACCCGGGCCACGCCCACCACCGCCCTGCCTCCTGCCCATCAAACTCCTGGTGTGGGCAGTAAGGGCTCTTGGGCCCCAGGCAAGGTGGACCTCGTTGCCTACTCCAAGTCCCACCCCTCGTTGCTGCCCAATGAGAGGATCGAGTTTACGTCTTGGGCCCTCCCACAGACGGACGGCGGCCTCGATAGGCCCCGCCTCCGCCTGTATGCCACGCCCCCATCTTTCCCCCCCAGCCATGAGGCGCTGTAGGAAGAAGATGGGTTTGGGAAGGCCTCACCAACTCCTGACAAGCTGCTAGTTCCTTCCAGCTTGTGGGGTGACCCGATTCCCACCCCAGAAGTAGGTATCCCACCCATGTGGGAAAAGGCCATCCAGTTAGGATGGCTGTGTCCCGGAGTGGAAATAGGATGTGTGAGGGGACCTCCTAGGTCCCCAAGTGTCCTGGAGCCAAGCTGGTGACTAGGGAGAGGAGCTGCATCCAGGGACCTCCAAGGACTTTTCTAGAACTGGAAGCTTCCAGTTTGGCTGCCCACAATGAGGCTATGGTCCAAGACACTGATACCGCAAGAACATAGGTAACAAAGCTGGCTGTGGTGGCACACACCTTCAATCCCAGCACTCGGGAGGCAGAGGCAGGTGGATCTCTGTGAGTTTGAGGCCAGCCTGGTCTACAAAGCGAGTCCAGGACAGCCAAGGCTACACAGAGAGACCCTGTCTTGAAAAACCAAAAATAACACCGGGCGTGGTGGCGCACGCCTTTAATCCCAGCACTCGGGAGGCAGAGGCAGGTGGGTCGCTGTGAGTTCGAGGCCGAGGCCAGCATGGTCTACCAAGTGAGTCCAGGATAGCCAAGGCTACACAGAGAGACCCTGTCTCGAAAAACCAAAAATAAAAAATAAAAGCAGGTATGTAAACCTGTTTGGGTCTTAATCCCAGGTGTGGGGTGTGGGCTGATTCCGACTGCCTACAGCAGCTGACTGTTTGCCTTTTCCTGCCTCTGAGAGGAGCGTGGTCTTTGCCAGCTGCAGATAGTTTAATTCTGAGGACTCTGGAGCAGGAACAAATGCCAGAGGCAGAAGAGAGCCAGGGGCCTCAGAAAAGGAAGAAGATGGCTGTTGTTGCCCCTGCTGCTCCTGGTTGCTGTTGATGCACTGCGACAGGAAAAGTTTGGAGACATCCTGAAATGTGGATTGGACTTGTCCCAAGGACCTGAGGACCCTAAACAGCAGGAAGCAGCTGAGGGAAACTACACACACACACACACACCGTCCTTCCTCCCCTACCTGGTGTTGGCTTGTTGGAAGGGACTGGAGTGAAGGAGACGGAAGAAACCAAAAGAAAAAGATTTTAAACTACACCTACAGTCTCCTAGTATCAACTTCTGTCTTGTTAGGGTTTCATTGCACAACCAGGGCCAGCTGAGCGTGGTGGCGCATGCCTTTAATCCCAGCACTCGGGAGGCAGAGGCAGGTGGATCTCTGTGAATTCAAGGCCAGCCAGAGCTAACACAGACCAGGGAAACTCTTTTGTTGTTGTTTGTTTTTCTTTTTGTTTTTGAGACAGGGTTTCCTGTGTGGCCTTGGCTGTCCTAGACTCACTCTGTAGATCAGGCTGGCCTCAAAATCAGACATCCATCTACCTGCCTCTGCCTTCCTAGTGCTGGGATTAAAATTATGTGCCACCGTGCCCAGTTTTTTTTTTTTTTTTCCTTTTGTTTTGTTTTTTGAGACAGAGTTTCTCTGTGTAGCCTTTGCTGTCCTGAACTTACTTTGTAGACCAGGCTGGCCTTGAACTCACAGTGATCCACCTGCCTCTGCCTCCTGAGTACTGGGAGGTCAGGGCAACTCTTATGAACGAAAACATTTTTTTGTTTTGTTTTGTTTTGTTTTCTGAGACAGGTTCTCTCTGTGTAGCCTTGGCTGTCCTGGACCCGCTTTGTAGACCAGGCTGGCCTCGAACTCACAGCGACCCGCCTGCCTCTGCCTCCTGAGTGCTGGGATTAAAGGCGTGCGCCACCACGCCCAGCATGAAAGAAAACATTTAACTAGGGCTGGCTTACAGTCCATTATCATCAAGGTGGGAAGCATGGCGGCATGCACATGACATGGTGCTGGAGAAGGAGCTGAGACTTCTCCATCTCCATCCCCAGGCAGCAAGGACACCGAATTTCAGGATGATGGAGTGGGTGTCATGTGTCTGGTTATCTTGAGGGAGTGATGTCTCTGGGTTCTGGCTATCAGCCTTTGGTGTAGCGGGGCTTCTGACTAAGCTATTTTTACATGTCTAACAGAAATTTGGGAGGGGGGGAGTTCAAGGCAGGGTTTCTCCGTGTAGCCCTGGCTGTCCTGGATTTGAGCTCACAGAGATGCACCTGCCTCTGCCTTCTGAGTGCTGGGAGTAAAGGCGAGCGCCACGATGCCCGGCTAACAGGAATTTTTAACTGTGCTCATTACAGATGGAGAATTAGTGAGATGGTCATAGAGGTGAGATGATGGGCCTGCACCCCGAGTTCCACTAGGACAGGAGTCACAGGCTCAGAAGCTCAGATGGCAATTCTAGGGTCCCTGGCAGCATAGGCTGGGGCGGGGGGGGGGGGGTGGCTGGTGTGTGTGCCACAGGTCACTAGTTCTTCATGTCATTCTTTTGAAGTGAGGGTCATCACGTTGTCACCAAAGCATTACTGGTCTGCACATGCTTGGAGATTGTGAGTGGTGGAGGGGATGCGTGTGGGTGTGTGTACGAGCGGGTGAGTGGTGTGAGCGGGTGAGTGGTGTGAGCGGGTGAGTGGTGTGAGCGGGTGAGTGCTGTGAGTGGGTGAGTGGTGTGAGCAGGTTCCTCAGCAGGGTCGGTTCGCACCTGAAAAGCGGGGCAGAAATAGTGAGAACCAGATATGATAATGCAAGGGGTTAGTGAACCGTGTCACCCGTTAACCAACGAAGCCGTTTCAAGCCATTCGTCTGTTAACCGGCTCACGGCTCACCAGTTACTCTTTCTTTAGCTGCAGTGACCAGATGTGCCAGGGCTGCACACAGGCAACCTGGTCCCTGACCTCAATTCCTAATGCTGTTTCCTATGTCTTTTCTTTTCCTTTCTTTTTTTTTTTTTTCTTTTTTTTTTTTTTTTGGTTTTTCGAGACAGGGTTTCTCTGTGTAGCCTTGGCCATCCTGGACTCACTTTGTAGACCAGGCTGGCCTCGAACTCACAGCGATCCGCCTGCCTCTGCCTCCTGAGTGCTGGGATTAAAGGCGTGCACCACCACGCCTGGCTCCTATGTCTTTTCTTGGTGGGGGTGCTCTGAAGGCTCCTTGACAACCAGTGACCATCCTACCCCCCCTGCCACCCCCTTCGAGCTGAATCTCCCACATCAGGAATGCTGCCTCACGCATATCTGTACTGAACAGCTTTAAAACTTGGGCAGGGACACAGGGCAGTGCAGGCGAGTGTTGCATCTCTGTCAGCAAGGTCGGGGAGCAGGCCAGGTTTTCACTGAAGCCCCCTTATGGCCTAATTAGGGTATTGGATGTTGGGAGCACAGGTGCTGTGTCAGTTCAGAAGGGATTTGATGTTCTGGTGTAATCTTTCGTAACATGCACACTTGGACGTTCGCCGGACTAGCTATGTGTACATGGTTCGCTGCTGTGTGTAATACACTTCTCACCTTTCGTCAGAGAGGCTGGGGGTGTGGGGTGTGGGGTGTGGGTGTGGCCTGGGAGGTACAGTGCGAGCTATGCTAACGTGAAGACCTGATTCTGACCCCTGGAGCCCATGCAAACGGTCAGATTTGATGGTGTGTGCCTCTAATCCCATCTCCAGAAAGACCGAGGGAGGAGGATGCCTGAGCTTGCTGGCTGGCCAGCACTGAGTGGGAGACCCTGTCTTTGTTTTGTTTTGTTTTTGGGTATTTCGAGACAGGGTTTCTCTGTGTAGCCTTGGCTGTCCTGGACTCACTTCGTAGACCAGGCTGGCTTCGAACTCACAGAGATCCACCTGCCTCTGCCTCCCGAGTGCTGGATTAAAAGTATGTGCTGCCACCACCCGGTGGGAGACCCTGCCTTAAGAAACGAGGTGGCGAGCACATGAGGAATGAATGAGGCTGGAGACTGACCTCTGACCTCCGTGTGCGTAGAGGTGTGGCCGCGTGTGCACAGCACAGCCCGGTGCTTCCTGCATACTGATTTACTCGGGCAAACGCCTGCTTCAGCTTAGTCCTCTCTGCCTGGGAAATCCTCACTTCCTGAGATTCTCCCTGTGGAAAGAAAGATCAGTGGCCAAAACTGTGTGGGCAGGGACCAGCCACACAGCATCGCGGCCTGGAAAGGAGCCCATGCACAGCCTTCCAGCATGCCTACTGTCCTCCCATGTGGGAGGTTCAGGAGCTCCAGGTTATCCCTTGAACATAGCAAATTTCCTCCATAGTAAATTTGAAGCCAGCCTGGGCTAATAGAAACTCTGTCTCAAAACAAAACTTAATAATAATAATAACAACGACAATCATAACAACAATAGGCCAAACATGGTGGTGCATGCCTTTAATCCTAGCACTTGGGAGGCAGAGGCAGATGGATCTCTGGGTTCAAGGCCAGCCTGGTCTACAAAGCGAGTCCAGGACAGTCAGGGCTTCAGACAGCAAAACCCTGTCTTGAAAAACAATAAATAAGTAAATAAATAAATCCCTTAGTTGTCCTTGGCTGCTGAGCCTTAGAGGTGCCTGTTCCCTACCTTGGCTGGCCTAGCCACACTGAAGGGCGGTGCTTCATACAAGACTGGACTTCACCGCCAGCCTACGTTGTCATCATTTGGCGACCCCGGCCTGCCGCTCCCCCGAGCGTCACTCACTCTGGTATGATAGAAGATAGAGAGGGGAAAAAAAAAAAAAAAAGAAGATAGGGAGGGAATTAATTTTACCAGCTGGCTTCAGGATTCGTTTTCTGAGACTGCAACCCAGCTTGTTTAGGAAAATGCCTTAATTAATCCTCGGGGTGGCAAACGAGACCCAGAAGACGGGAGATGAAAAGGACCAGCAAAGACACCGCCAGCCTCCTCCACAGGAGAACACAGGGCGTCTGACACAGAGCTAGCAGAGCTCAGAGAGGCAGGCCTGGAGATCAAGAGCCAGGGACAGATGGGGTGTCACACCACCTTCAGCGTAGCAGTCTCAGGCCCTGAGGCTGCGATGTGGGGACAGTGAGACCTTTTCTGAGCTGGATTCGTTCAGAAAGAAGGCAGAGACAGATGGGATTCAGGGCGGGGCGGGGGGCGGCCCTGCCAGAGCCAGCCCAGGGCTGACACCCACAGGTATGTCTCCCACAGAGGAAAAGTGCACCAAGGTGGTTGTCCAAAGTCCTGAGCCCATGACTCACTCCAGGAGTACCAAGCAAGTCATTAAAACACACAGATATAGCCGGGCCTGGTGGCGCACGCCTTTAATCCCAGCACTCGGGAGGCAGAGGCAGGCAGATCGCTGTGAGTTCGAGGCCAGCCTGGTCTACAAAGCGAGTCCAGGATGGCCAAGGCTACACAGAGAAACCCTGTCTCGAGAAAAAAAAAAACCCACACATATATTCTGGGGGTTCTAAGCAGGCCTCGGGGTGTCGTGTAGACTCCCACTGCTGCGACCTTCCTCTCTTGGGTGTGGAGGTAACAGCCATGTGCCACTATGCCTGTCCCTGGAGACAAGAATAGAACCTGGGGCTCTGAGCATGCTAGTCCAGCAGTGCTCTGCCCACTGAGTCCCAGCTCCTGCCCTTTGTTTGGTAGGTGCGTGGTCATTCTATTTCTTGAGACACGGTCTTGCATAGCCTCGGTGAGTCTTGATCTGCTGAGCCTCCTGCTTGAGCAGGCCTGGCATGCCAGGACCCGCCACTGCCCACAGCTCTTGGGGATAGTGGGTGTGGTTGGATGGGGGAGTTGCTAATTCTGACACTGGGTCTTTTTTTTTGCTTTTTCGAGACAGGGTTTCTCTGTGTAGCCTTGGCCATCCTGGACTCACTTTGTAGACCAGGCTGGCCTCAAACTCACAGCGATCCGCCTGCCTCTGCCTCCAGAGTGCTGGAATTAAAGGCGTGCGCCACCACGCCCGGCTCATTAACCCTATAAAACAATCTGGCTTCCTCTTTACCAAATCCCCGAGATACCTGCACTTTGTTGCTTTCCCCAGTCAGCTCCTCTCTCCTGCCCCTGCGCCCATGGCTCAATCCCTTCCTTCCTCCTCCAAGTCCTCCTCCTCCTCCTCTAGCTGGCAAGAAGTCCAGCCCTATCCCCTCCCCTGCCCACTCCTCAGTGGTAGCCCTACACTTGTGTCCACCCACAGCCAAGGGCAGGATGCAGTGTTTCAGCCCAGTGTGGTGGCACTCGCCTTTCACCCCAGCACTCGTGAGGCAGAGGCAGGCGGATCGCTGTGAGTTCAAGGCCAGCCTGGTCTACAAAGCAAGTCTAGGACAGTCAAGGCTACACAGTGACCCTGTCTTGAAAAACAAACAAACAAACAAAACAAAGCTGGGCGTGGTGGCACATGCCTTTAATCCCAGCACTTGGGAGGCAGAGGCAGGTGGATCTCTGTGAGTTCGAGGCCAGCCTGGTCTACAAAGCAAGTCTAGGACAGCCAAGGCTACACAGAGAAACCTTGTCTCAAAAAAAAAAAAAAAAAAAAAAAAGAGGACAGGATCTTATAGGGTTAAAAATAGAGTAATAACCGCTCAGTTATTGTGTTGCAAAGTTTATTAAACAAATATAATATAATAGAGTCTCATTTTTTAAGCTTTTTTTTTTTTAAGATTTATGGGAGCTCAGAGACAGCTCAGTGGTTAAGAGCACTGACTGCTCTTGCAGAGGTCCTGAGTTCAATTCCCAGCAACCACATGGTGGCTTATAACCATCTATAATGTGATCGGAGGCATACTGTATACATAATAAATAAAAAAATTTTTAAAGATTTATTATTTATACAGTATTCTGCCCAGATGTGGGCCTTCCCTCCACAAGAAGGCAGGAGATCCCATTATAGATGGTTGTGAGCCACCAAGTGGTTGCTGGGAATTGGACTCAGGACCTTTGGAAGAGCAGACTGTGGTCTTAACCTCTGAGCCATCTCTCCAGCCCCAAGTCTCAGTTATTTTAATTATTTTACCACCAGATGGATTCCATCTGTTCTCTCATAGTCTTTGGCCTTCTTTTTGCATTGACAACACTGGACATGCAGTAATTGTCTTACTGGGAGAAATAAACTGGGTGATGTTGGCACACACCCTTAATCCCAGCACTCAGGAGGCAGGAACCAGTGGATCCCTGAGTTCGAGGCCAGCCTGGTCTACAGAGTGAGTTCCTGATAGGTAGTCTTGTCTCAGATAAACTAATTGGTTAATAATAATAATGCCTATATATTGGGAATCCATAACTAGTCTATAAAAGTATCCAGGAAAGCCTGGGGTGAGGTATCCTGAGCCCTGTGGGGTGCTCAGCAGAGCCGTTGGCCCCTACTAACTTGGTACCAGGAGCTTCACCACTGTGCAGCCACACGTGCCCAGGCCTCACCCCATATCCTTTGGTGGAAGAGTCACCTCCAGTAAGACTCCTTCCTGATCAGGGGAGCTCTTTACCCCCCCAGGAGACGCTGTGTGTATGTCTGCTCTGCTGAGGTCCTTGGTGGACACCCACACTGTAGCTTCCCAGAGCTGTCCTGAGAGCAGAGGCAGATCACCCCTGCCTACAAGAACAGCTGTGGGCCAAGAGCGCCTTTGCCCCGCCCCCGCAGGCTCCCTGGAAGCAACAGGATTGCTCAGCGCTGCACACAATGACCATCCCGTGATGCAGAAATAAGGGGTACACAAGCATCACGCCCACTGGGTGGGGTCCCCACATCCAGTTCTTCTCCATTGAGAGAGAGAACTCCGAGGAATGCTTGTTGGCTAGAAGAACCCTAATGTTAACCGTGTCTGAGGAGTTAGAGCACTGGTTCTCTGTGGGAAGCACTGTAAGCCTTGTCACAGGTGAAAGCAGTCTTGGCGGGCTTTACCCTTGGACACACCTTGGATACCTTGAGATAGACTGGGTGGAGCCATCCTGGGTCTGGAATTCAGGAAGCGGACCTGGGGACTCCACCTGGACTATTGTTTTTCTAATCGACCCTCAATGGGAGAAGGAGACAGTCTTTAATATGTAAGACAGGCAGGCGGAGAGGAGAGAACAAGAACAGGTTGAAACCGGGCTTGAACACATGTAAATCAAAAAGAAGATCAGCGAACAGGCCAGAGACACCTAGGGACCCAGCCCGTGATACGAATACCGGAAGGTTCAACAAAGTTTAATTGTTAAAAAACAGAGCCTAAACCGGGCGTGGTGGCCCATGCCTATAATCCCAGCACTCGGGAGGCAGAGGCAGGCGGATCACTGTGAGTTCGAGGCCAGCCTGGTCTACAAAGTGAGTTCCAGGACAGCCAAGGCTAACACAGAGAGACCTTGTCTCGAAAAACAAAAACAAAAAAATAGAGTCTACAGTTCTCAACCTGTGGGGCGTGACCCCTTTGGGAGTTGAATGATCTTTTCACGGGAGGGGGAGGAAGGGGAGGCGGTGTCACCGGAAACCACAGGAAAACATTTGCATCATGATTCAAAACAGTTGTAAAATCACAGTCATAGCGGGGCGCGGTGGCACATGCCTGTAACCCCAGCCCTCCGGGAGCCAGAGGCAGGTGGTTTGAGGCCAGCCTGGTCTACAAAGCGAGTCCAGGACAGCCAGGGCTACACTGAGAAACCCTGTCTCGAAAATGGTCTTGTTCGAGTGGCCTGCTTCCCGGTACTCTGGTGCAAGGTTGTCCACAGCTCCAGAGGCTGGGAAGCCCTGAGGTGGGACAGTGTCCCAGGGGTATCCTGAGGCACGGGAGACCGAGAGGAGCTGAGAGGAACCTCCTCAAGAGAGACCATGAAGCTTCCCGGGGAAGGGTTGCCCCAAACCCTAAAGACCTGAGGAGCCTTGGAAGCTCGGAAATTGGTGGGTTTTTGTCCAGACTTCTCATCCCAAATTAGCATAATCTCGGATGAGTCCTACTGAGGGGCTGGAGATGGAGGTCACAGAGGTCTTGGCGGGGTGGGTAGCTGGGCTGCTGGAGTTTTCTCAGGCAGAGGTCTGGCCACTTTTCTGCCTTCAGGGGTTAATAAAGTTTACAACGTGTCCAAAATTTACGAAGAGTCCGTTGTGAAGGCAGTTGGCTGAAGCAGGAAAGGGTTCCCTCACCTTGGGCAGCTCCCATGATGGCCGCGGCAGGCTTTCAGAGGCAGGAAAGGTGCCCCGTTTTCAGACATCAGTCGGCGGGGGGGTGGGGGGGTGGGCGGGGGGGGGGGAGCAGGAATAGTTACCATGGACAGCTCCCATGGAGGTGACAGGAGAGATGTAACAGTCGGCTGAGGCAGGAATGGTCACCATGGACAGCTCTCATTCAGGTGCAGACAGACCCTACTGCCATTTTGTCTATGGTCTCCAAAGCCCCGGGGGCGGGAAGGAGCCACTTTAAATGTCAGTGGCCTGATCCTCAAGAGCACAGTGGACAGTGGGGGCCCAGTGGACAGCAGCAGGCCACCATAGCTTGGAGGTGACCTGCTGCAGCTCCGGGGATGGACTACCACAGCGCTGGCAGTCCAGAGCTGCCCCAGGCCAAGGTTTGAGGCAGGGAACCATGGATTGCCTCGGAATGTCAGGCTCAGGGCTAGCTCCACTGTGGTGGCAGCGGTGGTGGCTTTGATCTGGCCTTGGCCTCAGAGAAATCCCTACAGTACCACTCCCCAAAGTCACAGTTATGAATTGGCAACAGAAACTTATTTATTTATTTGTTTGTTTATTTATTTTGGTTTTTTGAGACAGGGTTTCTCTGTGTAGCCTTGGCTGTCCTGGACTCACTTTGTAGACCAGGCTGGCCTCGAACTCACAGATATCCGTCTGCCTCTGCTTCCCAAGTGCTGGGATTAAAGGTATGGGCCACCACGCCCGGCCAGAAATATTTTCTGGTTGGGGTTCTCCACAACATGAGGAACTATATATATCTGGGCTGGAGAGATGGCTCAGCAAGTGTACATGTAGGCAGAGCTCTGTATACATAATAATAAATAAGTAAACCTTAAAAAAAAAAAAAGGGCCATAGCATTAGAAAGGCCGAGAAGCGCTGAGTTAAAGCGAGGCTTGGGGTAGCTTGCTGCATGCTCTCAGGCCTGCCCCAGCCGTCAGCACGTCCTTTTCCCTCCATCTTGCCCTAACTCTCTGTCCCCTCAGCACATGAAGACCACTGAGCATGCCACTGTGGAGACTAGCTGTGGGGTCAGTGTGTACACCTTCCACGTGAGACACAGAGCATAGTGACAGCAGGCGACGGCCATCAGGTCTCCGAGGACTTGTTTATACAGTGTGCCTCAACTCTGTTGCCCTGTCCAAGTGTCAGCACAAACAGAGATCAACGACCCCGAAAAGAATTTACCATGCCATTACCCCGGATGCCAGGCCCTGCCTCTGCCCCACACTGCTTGCAACGAGCTGCACCTGAAGGCCCCTCATGTCACCCTGACACTAATCTACAGTGTGAGAGGCTACACTCTAGACAAAGAGGCCGTGTTTAAAATAGTCACTTCTACAAAGTTATGATGGCTATGTCTGGGGTTAACTAAAAGTAAAAAATGGAGGGCACACCTGTGAGGGAGTTTTGCTTAATTTGAAGTAGAAAGATCCACTTCTAACCTGGAAGACATATATATACATATATATATATGAGAGAGAGGAGAGAGACATATATAATATATTATATATGTATGTATATATAATTTATTTATTTATTTTGTGTGCATTGGTGCTTTGCCTATATGTCTGTAGGTGTCAACTTTTGGAGTTACCAACAGTCGTGAGCTGCCATGTGGGTGCTGGGAATTGAACCCCAGTCCTCTGGAAGAACAGGCGGTCCTCCCAACCACTGAGCCATCTCTCCAGCCCAGGGAAGAGTTTTAGTTAACCCCAGACATAGCCATCATAACTTTGTAGAGACGACCATTTTAAACACTGCCCCTTTGTCTAGAGTGTAGCCTCTCACACTGTCGATTAGCATCAGGGTGACATGAGGGGGCTTTGGGCACAGGTCGCTGCGAGCAGACCTTTAGTCCAGATCTTTTGAGCTGGGGAATTCCACCTCTAGCCTGGGCCACGCTGTTTGCTGGAAGCCCGTATGGGGACATGGGAGAGGCAGCTTCCCTCTTCCGTGTAGAAGGGGATATGAGACCCTTAAAGGCTCCTCTACACAGGCTGGTTTCTGAACAGTTGACACAGGGAGACTATACTTTATTTTATAAGCATTAGACTGGACAAATATCGACCCTCGAAGCTACTTTGCTATCTCCCAGCTACACGTCTGTTCTTGTGGCGGGTGCTCAGGATCCATTCGTCCCCGGGTGACTTCTTTTCCGGCGTCCTCCCTCTCTCACATCTCCTCCCTCTCACCACGTGGTCTCTCTCAGAGCCCTAGCCTGGGACCCGAAGCCCTGCCCACCTCTCTTCTGCCCTGCACAGGCTGTCAGCAGCTTTATTAACCAATCGGGCATAATTGGGGAGCGAAGTAACACAGCATTACTTGGTGTGTGTGTGAGAATGTGCTCACCTGGGGTGTGACCAGATCTTGGGGGGGGGCAGTAATTAAGAAGTAAATACATTTGGGCTGGAGAGACGGCTCAGTGGTTAAGAGCACTGTCTGTTCTTCCAGAGGTCCTGACTTCAATTCTCAGCAACCACATGGTGGTTTACAACCATCTATAATGTGATCTGATGCCCTCTTCTGGCCTGCAGATGTATGACAGGCAAAGCACTGTATACATACTAATAAATAAATATATATTTTAAAAAAATAAAAGAATTAAATACATTAGCAGCACCAGACCAACCGCCAATAATCTTTTGCCTGCTTGTTGGCTGCACTCCTTCACTGGCACAGAGACCACTTCCTCAGGGTGCCAGCATAGACTGAAGGCCAGCCGAGACTGAGCAACTTCTAGACTCTTGGACCCTCCATTCATAGGCGGCCATTGTTGGACTAGCTGGACTACAGTCTGTAAGTCATTCTAATAAATCTCCTTTTTATAAGTGTGGAGAGATTCAGTCTTAGAGAACCCTGACCATCACACAAAATACAGTCATATCCAGGACTGGCAGGATAGTTCAGTGGGTGGAGGAGGTTTAGCCAAACTTAGGGACCCATATAGCTGAAGAAGAAAGTTTCTGCAAATAGGTCTCTGACTTCCAGAGGAGTGCTGTGCCATGCATGTGTCCTACACACACACACACACACACACACACACACACACACACGTAATAGTATTAAAAAGAAAACAAAGTCACAAGTTTTGGGCAAATATCTACTTCTTTTTTGTTTTCTCACTATGTAGCCTTGGCTAGCCTGGAATTCTCCATCAGCTAGGCTGGCCTCAAACTCACAGAAACCCCCTTGCCTTAACCTCCCCAGTGCTAGGATTAAAGACAGGTACTACCACATCTAATTTTGGATATATCTTTCTGAGAACACAATTTAACCCATTAATGTCAGGTAGGAGGGGCAAGGCGCAGAAATGGAGGCCCTGATTAGAACCCCTAGTGAGAGGCTGGGGGCATGGTCAGTATGTGTGTGTATATATATATTTTTTGTTGTTGTTGTTGTTGTTGTTGTTTTGGTTTGGTTTTTTTTTTTGTTTTTCAAGATAAGGTTTCTCTGTGTAGCCTTGGCTGTCCTGGACTCACTTTTTTTTTTTTTTTTTTTTTTTTTTTTTTTTGGTTTTTCGAGGACAGGGTTTCTCTGTGTCGCCTTGGCTGTCCTGGACTCACTTTGTAGATCAGGCTGGCCTCGAACTCACAGCGATCCGCCTGCCTCTGCCTCCCGAGTGCTGGGATTAAAGGCGTGCGCCACCACGCCCGGCCCTGTCCTGGACTCACTTTGTAGACCAGGCTGGCTTCGAACTCACAGTGATCAGCTCGCCTCTGCCTCCCGAGTGCTGGGATTAAAGGCATGCACCAGCACGCCCAGCTAAGATTTTATTTATTTATTATGTATACAGTGTTCTGCCTGCACACCAGAAGAGGGTACCAGATCTCATTATAGATGGTTGTGAGCTACCATGTGGTTGCTGGGAATTGAACTCAGGACCTCTGGAAGAGCAGTCAGTGCCCCTAACCTCTGAGCCACCTCTCTAGCCCTCCAGTCCTCTTGCCTAACTCCCTGAAGCAAGATTCCACCTACAGTATTTCAGATCAAAGCAGCTGCTCTGTTCTTTACCCACCCACAGCCTCTCCCAGAATCCTTTCCACCCAGTTCCCATCAGCTCCCAGAGTCCAGCGTCAGGTCAGCTGTCACCAGCCCAGAGGTCCATCCTCCACTGAACACTGAACGCCTCCCGGGAACCCACTGCAGGCACTTCCTCCTTGCACCCTCAGAACTACCAGCTCACTTTACCCGCCAAACAGTCCCACACAGAGAGCCTGCCTTGTCCTTCATGCCCCTTGCTCATCCATCTATTGTGGTAATTTTCCCTAGTGTACCGAAGATGGCATGGCTACCCTCTGTCACCCTGCAACCCTGGACCTTTACATGGCAGCTAGGGCTGCCTGCTGCCTGAGAGGGACAGCGCAGGTGTCCTGAAATGCAGCCTGGGTGAGAAGGCTCCGGATGTCCCCAAGCCACAGGTGACAGAAGTCAGCCACTACAGCAGGGACAGGGGAGGAGTAAGCTTTCTGTCAACAGCCTGTGTTTGGCGGTCCTGGGGGCCTGGGCTGGGGCAGTGTGGGGCGTGGCTCTGTGTCTCCATGGGGGAATGCCATTCCAGAGGTGGGGGCAGGAGGACCATGAGTTTCTGGGCCAGCCTCTGCTAAATAGTAGGGTCTAGGCCAGCCTGGGCTACACTACCCTGTCTGAAGAAAACAAATTACATATGTCGACAACAGAAATGTAGACAAATACCCTTGTTTTCGCCCATCCTAGTGGGTGTTTGTAATGCACCTGTACTAACTACGGCAGCGTTTCTAACAAAGGCCTTTGAAAAGCACATTCCCATGAGCCAAGCATCCCCCCCAACCCCCAGTGTGGGGTGCTTCCTCACCCGTAGCTGAGCGCCAGGAGGATCAGAGGGGGACTGAGGGTTGGGGACGAGACGGACGCTCAGAAAGTGACCCTGGCCACCAAGGCTGTCTTTGAAGGCTGCGGTGACTCTGTGATTCTTGCAGCGTCCTCTCTCAGAGAAGAGCCCAGCCTGGTCCCCAGCCTCAGCGGCGCGGCAAGCTGCCCCAGCACAGTCAAGGATTAGGCCCCATCCACTTTCCATCCCTTTTGCCTTTGATTTTTTTTTTTTTTTTAAGTCTTTCATTTTAACTATTAGGCAATTCTGGGAGTGTCATTTACATTTCAAAAAAACACAAAAACCCTCTCCGGCTAGGATTTGTTTTTCATTTTTTTTTCTCTGCCGCCTTGTTCTTCCTGAGAGTTCCTCATCTACTGTCGTGTGTTTCCTTCAAGGTCCCCTACCGCACCGGCTCACAGGGTTCCTCACTTGTAGGACACTCCATCCAGGCACCCCTCCCCCCTCTTAGCTGCCTTTTCCTCCCGCCTTCCCCAAAAGCTACAAGTTACCCTTCCATGACAGGATCAGCTTGGAGGACCCAAAACTCCCAGTCACCCCAAATCCCACTTGGATTCTATAAGAAAATACAGTAGACTTAATAGGATTTTTCTACTTTCTGATTGTTTTCTTTGTCTACTCTGAATGTGCAGTGTTCAAAAGGCACAACCTTTCACTGGGCTGCCCAGAACAGTCTTGAACTTTCTGTGGAGCCCCGCCTAGAATCCCCCAGTGAGGGGGCTAGGGGCGTGGTCAATGTGGAGCCCCGCCTAGAATCCCCCAGTGAGGGGCTAGGGGCGTGGTCAATGTGGAGCCCCGCCTAGAATTCCCCAGTGAGGGGCTGGGGGCGTGGTCAGGGTGGAGCCCCGCCTAGAATCCCCCAGTGAGAGGCTAGGGGCGTGGTCAATGTGGAGCCCCGCCTAGAATTCCCCAGTGAGGGGCTAGGGGCGTGGTCAATGTGGAGCCCCGCCTAGAATCCCCCAGTGAAAGGCGGGGACCCATTCTTTGAGCTAGGCAGCTGACCTGGAGAGGCAGCCAAGGTCTTAACAGGATTCAATGTTGAGAGCAAAAGGAACTGAGTCTCCCCAAGGTGCTGTCAGCAAGGGTGGCATTTGCTGGGCAGCCCCTCCCACCTCTGTCCTCATGGTGTATGAAGCCAACATCTAGGGGTTGCGGTTCTGCTCCTGGGAAGGAGATCAGCACCCCAGGTGCACCTTTCCCTGTATCCTGTCTTCCCAAATCAAAGACTCTGAGCAGCAGATTTTGTTGTCGTCTTCTTTTTTGTTGTTGTTGTTTTTCGAGACAGGGTTTCTCTGTTGAGCCTTGGCCATCCTGGACTCACTTTGTAGACCAGGCTGGCTTTGAACTCACAGCGATCCGCCTGCCTCTGCCTCCCAAGTGCTGTTTTTTTTTTTAAATACAAGATAGCTATAAATGTTTTGTAAACACTTGTTTGCTTTTCTGTCCTGCTTCCCCTTTCTCTGCTATTCGATAAGTCCACACTTTCTTTTATTGAGGGGGGTGGGTTTTGAAACAGGGTCTTTCAGCCAGGCAATGGTGGTGCATGCCTTTAATCCCAGCACTCAGGAGGCAGAGGCAGGTGGATTGCTGTGAGCTCGAGGCCAGCCTGGTCTACACAGCAAGTCCAGGACAGCCAGGGCTACACAGAGAAACCCTCTCTCGAAAAAGAAAAAAAAAAGGAAGAAAGAAAACAAGCCCAAGCATAGTCATGAAGGATGGCCTGGTCTACAGAGGGAATCCAGGACAGCTAGGGCTGCACAGAGAAACCATGTCTTGAAGAAAACAAACAAGCCAGGCAGTGATGGCGTACACCTTTAATCCCAGCACTTGGGAGGCAGAGGCAGGAGGATCTCTGTGAGTTCAAGGCCAGCCTGGTCTACAAAGTGAGTCCAGGACAGCCAGGGCTACACAGAAAAACCCGGTCTTTAAAAAACAAACAAAAAAGGGGAAAAGAAAATTAAAATCACTTCACTGTTCAAACATCTAAAAGTTCCCTTCTACCCCCACTGTGTCCATCTGGCTCCTGCCATTGGCCAGGCCTAGGTGACAATGTAGGGCCTGTGAGGAGAGTCCAGCTCCTCCTGTATCCATGGCAACACACTACACCCCACTCCAGTCAGTCCCTGTATGTGCCTGTCCCCCACGCACACTGACCCCAACTTCATTCGGAAAGCAATTCCGTTCCCGCTGCTTCCCAGCAAATGACAGGTTTGAGTGGAGCTCTGTTTGGGGAAGCAGGTTCCCTGGTGGTGTAAGAAAATCTTGCAGAACCCCCCGGGGAGGTGGAAGCCCTTCCTCCCAGCCTGGCCTGTGGGAGCCTGGTCTGCAGCCCACAAGACCAATGCCAGGGTTAAAAGTCCCGGGACCAGGACAGTCTAGTTCCGTACCACTCGGGAGGTGGAGACAGGAGGACAGAGTTTAAAGGTCGTCCTTGGCTACAAAGAGAATTCAAGGACACCATGGGATATAGGAATCCCCGTGGGTGTGGTGGTGCACGCCTTTAGTCCCAGCACTCTGCAAGGCAGAGGCAGGAGGATCTCTGTGAGTTTGAGGCCAGCTTGGTCTACAAAGCAAGTCTAGGACAGCCAAGGCTACACAGAGAAACCCTGTCTCAAAAAAAACCAAAAACTAAGTGTGAAGAATGAAAGGGAGAAATAAGGGAGGGAGGAGGCAGGGGAGGGAAGAAGGGAGAGGGGGGAGGCAGGGGAGGGAGGAAGGGGAGGGGAGGAGGGAAAGGAGGGAGGAAGGCGGAGGGGAGGAGGCAGGGGAGGGAGGCTGCTGGAAGCCCCTACGTTTGATGCTCAGTTGGTCAGAGCTGTTGACCCCAAGCCTGGTGACCTGTGTTGGGTCCCAGGGCCCTCACGGTGGGAGGAGAGACTGCCCTCCCTCAAGTTATCCTCTGACCTCTGCGCACAGACTAAATTAAATTAGAGTAGTCTAAAAAATACCAATGCCGGGCATGGTGGCACACACCTTTCCCAACACATCTGTCAATGTCTGTCACCCCGACACATGGTAGGGAGAAGGCAGCCCCCACCAGCGCCCTCAGCGGCTCCCTGGGCTTTAAGGGGATGAAGGATACCTGCCAGGTGTTGTCAGGTCCTGCCAGGACAGTGGTACACACACCTGGGGACCCGAGGGATGCTCCAGCCAGGTGGGAAGGATTCCCGAGACTCTGCCAGACAGCGAGGGCATTGTTGCGGGTTCGAGCTCACCACCCAGACATCCAATCTCTGCCTGAACCCAGGTGACATGACTGATGGGCCCCGCGGGGAAGCAGCCAGGACCTCCAGAGGCCTTCCTGGGCTGCCAGGTACGTAATGCCCATCACGAGTGGGTCATCCCAGCCTGATGCACCCCAGCAATTAGCTGATGAGCGACGGCTCATTGATCGCGGCTGGGGCGCTCTGCTCCAGGCCCCATCCATCTCCCAGCCTTCGGCCTGATTATGCATTCGCGGTGGGAGAGGAGAGCTGACTGCAAGCCTTGTGTTTTATTCATGGAGCCCAGCTCCCCCGGAACCATTACCGGTTTTTAACAGGGAGGCCTAGGCCTGCGTGTGTAGTGTGCGAAGTGGTGTGTTCCCGGCAGTCCACACCGCCGAGGGTGGAAATGTACGTAAACAGGGTGCAGACCTGGAACCACGCACAGCTCTGGTGCTGAGGGAACACTGGACAAGCCCCAGAAGCTTCCACAGAGAGCTCCAAGTGAGCAGAGAGCTCCTCGTTTTATTAAATGTTTATTGATTTATTTGATTATTTATTTTTATTTATGTTTTTTTTTTTTTTTTTCGAGACAGTGTCTCTCTGTATAGCCTTGGCTGTCCCGGACTCTCTTTGTAGACCAGGCTGGCCTCGAACTCACAGCGATCCACCTACCTCTGCCTCCCGAGTGCTGGGATTAAAGGTGTGCGCCACCACGCCCAGCTTATTTATGGTTTTTCTTTTTTTTTTTTGGTTTTTCGAGACAGTGTTTCTCTGTGTAGCCTTGGCCATCCTGGACTCACTTTGTAGACCTGGCTGGCCTCGAACTCACAGCGATCCACCTGCCTCTGCCTCCCGAGTGCTGGGATTAAAGGCATGCGCCACCACGCCCGGCTTATTTATGGTTTTTCATGATGGGTTTTCTCTGTGTAGCCTTGGCTGTCCTGGGCTCACTTTGTAGACCAGGCTGGCCACGAACTCAGAGATCTGCTGGCCTCGGCTTTCAAGTGTGCGCCAACACTGCCTGGCTCTATTATAGTCTATGTTCAAAACAATAACAAGAGATAGATAGCTCAGCGGTTAAGAACACACGCTGCTCTTTCAGGAGGTCAGAGTTCGATTCCCAGCACTAACAGCTCACAACCACGTGTAACCTCATTTATCGTCCCTCTACAGACAAAGACACACACACACTCACACACACACAAAATAAATAATTTTATATGCATATGACACATTCCCTCATCTCCTCTGTACTTGGTAATAATAAATTTTCCATTGGCCAGGTCACTGTCATTTGACAGCAGGTCACTGACACCAGCCAGCGGTCGCTTGCTCTTAATCCCAGCACTGGGGAGGCAGAGGCAGAAGAAAAGCCGGCGCAGCCTGGACTGTACTGTGAAACTCCATCTTAAACAGTAGTTCAACTTCCTGGTCACAGCTCAGGACACAGGGGGCCTGGGCCCATTTCTTCTTGAGCAGAAATGGATGGGCGACTTTGCAAGAGTCTGAGGGACCTCACTACACCCTCCTTGTCCCATCGAGTCCTCTGGCCTTCAGACACACACGGGTCAAGCGTGACTGCTCCCTGCTGAGAGCTGTCACCCTGGCCTTGTGGGAGATGGGAGGGTAGAAAAAAAAACCATACCCAACTGTCTCCCAATGGGGACACAAAACCCCAACAAAGACAGGATGCCTGGAGGAGGTTCAACTCTAGTTTCCATGGCTACAGAGGCGAGGATGGCAGAAAACTTGGGTCGACAGGCGACATTGTGTACCCAGCCTGAGAGTCCAAGGCTGTCTGCAGCCGTGGCAGTCTGATTTGGGGGGGAATCCAAATCCATAGAAAAACTCAAGGGGTCTTTTGTAAGCTCCTTCCCCATGTCCCCTTGGCCTGCCCTGGGCCCTCCCTGGCTCCTGGGGCCACCTCACCCCAGCAGACATCTACTTGGGGACTTTGGGGGAAGAGTTTCCCAAAGCCAGACAGGCTCAGTCTGCGACCTGGAAGTTTCTGCCAGACCTAAAACACACGTGGAAGAAAACCTCCCAGACTGCTCTCTTACTGTCCCTCAAATGGGACCAGCAAAGTCTGCAAAAAGGAGACACAGGGTCCCAGGTGGGAACAACAGTTCAAACAGCCAGTGATGGACAGAGAGAAACTCACTACAACTCCCTGGAAACACAAAAACCTCAAATTGACCAGTTTTCATATTTGGGTTTAAATGCCAACAGACCTTTGGGTCTCTCAAATCAGATGACAATTCAAGGCCGATCTATGGTGAAGCACACCTTTAATCCCAGCACTCTAGAGGCTGTTACGTGTTAAATGATTGTTTTGAGACCAGCATGTACCTACACCAGCTCTGCGTCACACAATCATTTATTTATTTTATGTGTGTGCTGGGGCTCGAGTGATGGCTTAGCAAGCAGTCAGGAGCACCTGTTCCTTTTCTTTTCTCCTCCTCCTCCTCCTTCTTCTTGGTTTGTTTATTTTTCGAGACAGGGTTTCTCTGTGTAGTCTTTGTTGTCCTGGACTCACTTTGTAGACCAGGCTGACCTCGAACTCATTGAGATCTGCCCACCTCTGCCTCCTGAGTGCTGGGATCCCAGGCGAAGAGCACTTTTTTTTCTTTTTTTGGTTTTTTGAGACAGGGTTTCTCTGTGTAGCCTTGGCCATCCTGGACTCACTTTGTAGACCAGGCTGGCCTCGAACTCACAGCGATCCGCCTGCCTCTGCCTCCCGAGTGCTGGGATTAAAGGCGTGCGCCACCACGCCCGGCTTTTTTTTTTTTTTTTTTTTTTTGGTTTTTCAAGACAAGGCTGTCCTAGACTCACTTTGTAGACCAGACTGGCCTCAAGCTCACAGTGATCCGCCTGCCTCTGCCTCCCGAGTGCTGGGATTAAAGGCATGCGCCACCACACCCAGCACTCTTTTTCTTTTCTTTTCTTTTTCTTTTTCTTTTTCTTTTTTTCTTTCTTTTTTATTTTTGAGACAGGATTTCTCTGTGTAGCCTTGGCTGCTCTGGACTCGCTTTGTAGACCAGGCTGGCCTTGAACACTCGAACTCACCGAGATTCGCCTGCCTCTGCCTCCCAAGTGCTGGGATTAAAAGCGTGCGCCACCACGCCCAGTTTGAAGAGCACTTGTTTCTTTTGCAGAGGAATGAGTTTGGTTCCAGCACCCTCCTGGGGCCCACCTCTGGCAGCTAATGACTGTGACACTACCCCCAGAAGATCTGATGCCAGAGGGGGCTGTTTCCAGGCCCCCCACGCTCTGCCTTCCAGCCCGAGATGCTCAATCCTCACACAGGATGCTGTCCCGGGAGGCTACCATCCAGGGGCAGGATCTAGAAAACTGGGGCCATGGAGCTGTGGTCTCATAGCAAGTAGAGAGACAGGGACACAGAGATGGGGTGGGTAGAGACAAAGACACAGAGATAGAGACACAGATAAAGGCAGAGAAGCAAAGAGAAATAGAAACCAGGCGTGGTGGTGCACGCCCTTAATGCCAGCACTTGGGAGGTAGAGGCAGGTGGATCATTGTGAGTTCAAAGCCAGCCTGGTCTACAAAGCGACTTCAGGACAGCCAAGGCTACACAGAGAGACCCTGTCTCTATAAACTAATGAGAGAGAGAGAGAGAGACAGACAGAGAGAGAGACAGACAGAGAGAGAGAGACAGACAGACAGAGAGAGAGAGAGGCAATGCAGACAGACATAGGGCAAGATATACAGTGCCCTGTGATTGATTGATCTACGCCCCATCTCCATGGCTGTGCTGACCATCTGTGGGTGCCCCTGCATCTGACTTAGTCAGTCTGTAAGTGGGCCAGACACCTTCCGGGTCAGGACTGGCTGTGAGTATTCAACCCTTCCCAGGTGTCACAGGCCTACAGCAGCCAGAAGCCCCCAGCCAGGCTCAGCTCAGGCCCTGATCAGGGGGCTGCCCTCAGGGTGCCAGGACGGCTGTGGCTGTGGTGGCGCTGGGTGCTCTAGTAGGACCGATCCACATTCTGAACACTGGAACGTGTGACTGTGGCGGGCGGTGGTGGCGCCTTTAATCCCAGCACTCGGGAGGCAGAGGCAGGTGGATCACTGTGAGCTTGAGGCCAGCCTGGTCTACAAAGTGAGTCCAGAACAGTCAAGGCTACACAGAGAAACCCTTGTCTCGGGAAAAAAAAAAAAAAGAAACAGAGTTAAGAAGTCATAGCCGGGTATAGTGGCACACGCTTGTAATCCCAGCACTCAGGGAAGCAGAGGCAGGTGGATCACTGTGAGTTCAAGGCCAGCCTGGTCTACAAAAGTGAGTCCAGGACAGCCAAAGCTAACACAGAGACACCCTGTCTTGAAAAAACAAAACAAAACAAAAACAAAAAAACCAACCCCCCCCCCAAAAAAAACAAACGGATGGACAGACAGCTCACTTACTGCAAGTTCCCGAGCACAGGTGCCACTTGTTTTCTGTGTTTACACTTCCTCCCTTCCCTGGCTGCCTTCTTTCTACAGGGTCTCGCACAGCTCAGCCTCGCCTCCACTTTGCTGTCCAGCTGAGGATGGCCTTGAACTCCTGACCCTCCTGCCTGGACTTGGTGTCACTGCCAGGCCTAGACAGGAGTGTGCTGAGCCATGGGCCTGGGGCCTGGGAGTGGAGAAAGCCCACTCTAGCCCCTTAGCTCACCACACAGCCATCTCTGTTTGACCGTGCTGCAGGTGTGCAGTGGAGCCAGGTGGAGTGTAGCTGGCTGCTCTACACCTGGTTGAGTCCCCTCCACACCTGTGAGGCAGCTGTGTCGTCCCCGGCAACCTTCACTCTCCCTCCCAGCCATCCCTGAGCCCTTGGTGGTGATGGGCTCCTCCTCTGGGCCCATTTAACAGATTGGAGAAACTGAGGCTGGGGCTCCGGTCTCCTTGGACACAGAGCTGGGACAGGAATGCCGCTGCCCGTGGGTTCCCAGGCCCGGGCCGTGGGTGTCTGGCTTGCGATTCACTTTGTGGCCTCTTTCTCCTCATCTGGTGTTTCAAGTTCAGGAGCGGACTCCGGCATGGAAATTCTCCCTGCGAGTGAGGCGGCTTCGAAATCCTTTTTTTTTTTTTTTGTTTTTTTCGAAACAAGGTCTCTCTGTGTTAGCCTTGTCCGTCCTGGACTTGCTTTGTAGGCCAGGCTGGCCTCAAACTCACAGCGATCCGCCTGCCTCTGCCTCCAGAGTGCTGGGATTAAAGGCGTGCGCCACCACGCCCGGCCCCCCTGAAATCCTTAATGCATTGTTTAGACAGCAGCTTTTAAACTGAGGGGAGGGGGCGCTCAGGGAGGGGAGGGGATGTGGCTGCGGGCTGGAGGGGGGGAGTGGGGGGGGAGGGAAGGTCACCATTTTTTTTTTCCTGCACAAAGGTCAGTCCCAGACTGTTGCCAAGGCAACAGCTAGCTTAAAGATGGAGGTTTAAGGAGGAGAGATGGTCTCAACCTCCCCTGGGAAGATGGCCTGGGTGGGGTGCTCAGGGGGCCACCGAGAGCAGGAAGAGGACCTTAGATCCTTTGATCGTTTTTGTGGGGGATCCTGGAGGAAATATGGCATTCAGAGAGGAGATCTGGGTCAGGTCTGCCGTCCCATCCTGATTACTGTGAGCCTCGGCGTATTGGTTTGGGAAACAGGAGCAGTTAGCAGGTAGGACCAGGACCGACGCCTTGGGGGAAGCTGACACTGTGAGGGGGAGCACGGTCTGGGGGAGACTCAACTTCTCCTGGCAATCCCTCTGCCTCCCAGACACCTCAGACCTGGACACGTGGAAGAGAAGGGGCAGACTGAGAGGGTGACACTGACAGGAACCCTGGCTCTCCTGGCAGGCCTCGGCCAGATGCACCTGCCTTCTGCACTAAGGAATGAGAGCCTGTGCAAGGTCTGGATTTTGGTAGTTACCAAATACAAGACAAAATTTTCCATGTAATCTTGGATTGAGGCAAAGTTTACACCTCAGATTTATAGTAGGTTGTATCTACTTTTCTTTCTTTCTTTCTTTCTTTTCTTTTCTTTTTTTTTTTTTTTTTTTTTTTTTTTTGAGACAGGGTTTCTCTGTGGTCTGTGTGTCTCCCTGTCCTGGAACTCGCTCTGTAGACCAGGCTGGCCTTGAACTCACAGAGATCCACCTGCCTCTGTCTCCCAAGTGCTGGGAGTACAGGCGTGCACCACCACTGTGTGGCACAAATGTATTTTTAAATGAAGAAAAGAACTCAGGGCCAGGCTAGAGGATCACTGTGAGTTCAAGGCCAGCCTGGTCTACAGAGCGAGTTCCAGGACAGTTAGAGCTATTACACAGAGAAACCCTGTCTTGGAAAACCAAAAGAAGAAGGAGGAGGAGGAGGAGAAGAAGAGGAAGAAAAGGAAGATGCTAACTGGGCGGTGGTGGCGCACACCTCTAATCCCAGCACTTGGGAGGCATAGGCTAGAGGATCACTGTGAGTTCAAGGCCAGCCTGGTCTACAGAGCAAGTCCAGGAGAACCAGGGCTACACAGAGAAACCCTGTCTTGGAGAGAGAGAGAGAGGAGAGAGAGAAAGAGGAGAGAGAGAGAGAGAGAGAGAGAGAGAGAGAGAGAGAGAGAGAGAGAGGAGGAGAAAAGAAAAGAAAAGAAAAAGAAATATGCTAAATAACTTGGTGTGGTGGCTCAGTAGCTGTAATTCCAGCACTCCAAAGGCTGAGGCAGGGGGATGGCTTCAAGTTCTGGGCTTCCCTGGAGTACATCGTGAGGTAATGTATCAGGAAAGCAAAGGTGGCAAGTGTGTCACTGCTGGGGACCTTTCTTATAGTGAGTTCTGGCCACCAAAGTGTGGGGACGTGAGTCAGCGAGCCGGCCTGGACAGGATCCAGGGACCCAAGTAAGACATCAATGGCAACAGACTGAGGTCCCGGAGGCAGCGGGACGTTGTTTCTCCTGCATCTCACTCTCACTGCAGGACGGGAATGTCATGCAAGCTGGCACCAGGGTCCTGGCCAGTGGCTAAGGATTGCGGAGCCCAGGCCATGTCCCTGGTGACGGAAGCATGACTCGGAAACGTAAAGAAATTCATTAACAGAAACGCGTACTCAGAGGATTGGAGACGGCTCAGTGGGAATGCTGGCTGCCTATGCAGGCAGGAGGACATGAGTTCAAGTCCCCAGCACGGGGAGAGGGAGGCACGCCGATGCCCAGGAGGACTCGTGGTTGCTGGGCTCAGGAGGAGACACTGTGACACAGATAATCAGGGAAGGCACCAATCTCCATATGCACACATCTGCACACGCAAAACATAACCGCAGCACTTGGGAGGCAGACGCAGGCAGATCTCTGTGAGTTCGAGGCCAGCCTGGTCTACTGAGTGAGTCCAGGACAGCCAAGGCTACACAGAGAAACCCTGTCTTGGGGGGAAAAAATAAAGTTTTCGCCCCCCCCCAAGACAGGGTTTCTCTGTGTAGCCTTGGCTGTCCTGGACTCACTCTGTAGACAAGGCTGGCCTGGAATTCACAGCAATTCTCCAGCCTCTGCCTCCTGAGTGCTGGGATTAAAGGTGCGGGACACCACGGCTTGGTGGGGGTGGGGGGCACTTTTTAAAAGGACTTATGTGAGAGGACTCAGTGGGTGAAGACACTTGCTGCCAAGCCTGACAGCCTGAGTTCGATCCCTGGGACCCAAAGATGGAAGGAGAGACCTGAGTTCCTCAAGTTGTTCTCATCCACATTATGTGAAAGGCTGGGGCGGGGGTTGGGGTGGGGCTGGGGGAGTGGAGGGTTAGGGGGGCGGGGGGTGTCACTGACCAGCACACTCAACGGTATATGCAGCATACAGTGATAAGTATGCAAGCAAGCACGTTAACAAACCTTTATAATAGACAAAATCAAGATACATCTTTAAAGACTAGAGACACTTAGCCCTAAAATGAGCAAACACACATTCCCTCCTGCCCCGTGTTCTGTCTCCTCTAGAACATTCTGCTCCTGAGCAGTGATATGGAAGGCATGGGCAGCATGGGCTGACCCCCAACCATCACGCCTAGCAAAACCCACATCCCTAGTTGCTGCACGCGGCTCTGGGGCCCCGCAGGGGCTTGTGGGGCGCTGTTCCTCTGAGGAGGCTCCCTGCTGGGAGCCTCCCTGCCCTGGGCCAGGGCTCAGTGACACACACAGATGCACACACATGTAAGTGCTCTGCAATTTCCCCCTTTCTTTTCCTAAAGTCAGCCCCCGTCTCAGGCAGGGGCTGCCCTGACACCACAGATTTCATGGTTCTTTCATCACGGCAGCCCGAGGCTGGAAGGAGCCCAGCCCAGCTCACAAAGGCCCCCTAAGCCCTCCACGTCCGTCTCTACGCCCCGGATCCTCCAAGTGGGGGCCCTCTCTCTCTCTCTTCCTATTCACTTCAAAAGTCGCAATCCTATTACAGTGTGGACAGAAAGCAGCCCGCTGGAAGAGGACGGACGCCTTTGCTCTGCTGACCCAGGCAGCGTCCCCCTGGGGGGACAACCCATGAAAAGACCAGGCTGTCTTTTGGCCTCCACGTGTGTGCATGTAGGCACACAGGCAGAAGGAACACACATACCATGTTATTCTACACACACTCTGGGACGTCGCTCCGGAAAGGACAGAATAGGCTAGGATGACGCAGGGGAAGACACCTGGGTAAAAGCCAGGACAGGTCTGAGGTAGGAAGGCCAGGATTCAGGGGTGATAGCACCCTGTGGGGACCCAGAGGTACCCATTAGGGACAAGGGAAGTCCATGTGCTAATTACACAGAGGAGAACCCATAGGCGCTAACACAGCTAGGAAGCCCCCATGTGCTCGTGACAGAGGGGAACCCACATGTGCTAACACAGGGCAGGGAAGTCTAGTGAGCATTACATTGAGAGGGACCCAGGGGTGCTAATTATACTGGAGCCAAGCTGCTAGCACAGAAGGGGAGGCCCACCAAGTGCTAATTACACAGGAGACCCTGAAGTTCCCTTCTGATGGCCCCTCCCCCTTTCTCTCTTCCCCAAATTTATTGAGAGATAAAAAGATAGCTCCCATAGCTGAGAGAGATCTGGAAAACGTGTTTCTGTCAGCCCTGTTGCTAAGAGGAGCATATAGGTGGTGCCAAATAAATGTTGCCCAAATGAACGGATGCCGGGGGAAGTACCCACAGCTTTGGTCTCCCCTCAGGCTGTGACTGCAGAATTGGCTCTTCCATTCCACACTCCCCACTGAACCCAGCCTCAGTTTCCCCATCCACACCGGCTCAGCCACATGGATGTTGGCCCTGCCTGCTGTGCTCAGCAATGGCTGAGCCTCTTCGCCAGGCAAAGGCTGACAAGTAGCGGTCCCCTGGAAGCCCGAGGCCAGCGCTGGCCGCTGGCAGGGCCGCTGTTCCCGAGGCTCCTGAGCCCGGCCACTCTGCCACTGCTGGATCTCCCTCCATTGGCCTCCTCGCTCCACCTAGTGGCCACTGGAGCTTTGGGCCACATGCAGGCCCGGAGAGAGACACCTGCCTGGTCCCACTTTCCTTTGAGACTCTTGCCTGGGAAGCTGGAGGCACTGGCCTATGGGCTCTGTGACCTTTTCCAGGGACAGTCTTCCTCTGTGGCCTTAGTTGCTCTTCTTTGTAAAATGGGTATAAACAAACAGGTAGTTGTGTGGACCCAGCAAGATGAGAGGTCGAAGCCAGGAGGTGGTGGCGCACACCTTTGATTCCAGCATTTGGGAGGCAGAAGCAGGCGGAGCTCTGTGAGTTCGAGGCCAGCCTGGTCTACATAGCCAGTTCTAGGACAGCCAGGGCTATGTAGCTAGAGACACTGTCTCAAAATAAAAAATGTAAAGTTTGAGATTGAGTGACAGCAAGTCTGGCTCTGAGACTGTCCGTCCCCACCTCCTTCCTTCTCCACCCAGGGAAACTGAGGCTTGGAGTAGCAGCTCGGCAATAGCAGAGCTTCCTGCCCCACTGTGTGGAGAAGCAGGAACCCACCTCCCCCTCTGTAAACCTCCAGGGAAGGGTCCGGCTTCAAAGCAGAGACCAGGCCAAATTGAAATTGATCGTGGGGAACAGCTCGGCAGGGTAGAACAGACATGAGCTCACGGGGGAGCACAGGGGCACCAGAGCATGGAACACCGGCCCGCCTGTGGTGCAGGAGCACTTAGTGTATGCGAGGCAGGGGCCGGGTGGGTGGAGGGAGCTGCCGCCGGAGGTCTTGGAGGGCCCAGAGGGCAGGGAGCAGGGTGTCCACTGCAGAAGGGAGGGGACACCCCAACACACACTCACTCACTCCACAGCTCAAGGAAATGATTTCTGTTGTTGTTTTTTAATATAGCATGTATTTATTGTATGCGCATTGGCAGTTTGCCTACATGTATATCTGTGTGAGGGTGTCACAGACAGATGTGAGCTGCCATGTGGGTGCTGGGAATTGAACCCTGGTCCTCTGGAAGGGCAGCCAGTGCCCTTAACCGCTGACCCATATCTCCAGCCCCTTGCTGTTGTTGGGGTTTTTGTTTTGTTTTGTGTGTTTTTTGGGGTTTTGTTGTTGTTGTTTGGTTTGTTGGTTTGTTTGTTTGTTTGCTTTGAGACAGGGTTTCTCTGTGTAGCCCTGGCTGTCCTGAACTCACTTTGTAGACCAGGCTGGCCTGGTATTAAAGGCTTGTGCCACCAGACCGTGGAGGCCGTCCCATCCCCTGAAGCTGCACTAAGGGTTGTGAGCTGCCTGGCAACAACGCTGGAACTGAACCGGAGTCCTCTGCTCTGAAGCGCTGGGTCCTCCCTCCTGCTCTGAGGCCATGGCTTTGGCCAGAGTGGAAAGCCCTTTCTGTATCCTAGGGCAAGCCGTGTGGGTGCGGTCACACAGCTCTCAAACAGCAGCCTCTGTGCTGGACTGCAGCATATGGACCTCAAGCGAGTTTGCCTGTCCTCTGTACCTCAGTTTCCCCGCAGTGGCCTCCGAGCCCTGGTGACCAGGCACGTGGCCAAGGGGCAGCAGCCATGTTCCTCTGGAGACCAGCAGACCCTGACCCGGAAGCCTCCCCTCGGTGCCTGGGCCGAGGGTCGAGCCCCAGATCATCTCCTGGGACCCCTCTTGGGGGACAGCTTCGACTCTGGGATTAGGGGGCCGGGGTCAGGGGTCAACAGCATTTGCCTCGGCTCCATTCAGGCGGTGAGGGGATCGGTTCTCCCTGCCATCACGAATTTCCTGAACAAAAAGCCAAGCCGAGGGAGTGAGGACACTCGGTGCGCGCGCCCCGGGGATGCCTGGGCTCCCTGGGACATTCCCACAGTTTCCTCTCCCAAAGGCTTCTCTGCCCACGTGACCCACATTGCCCCCTCTGAGGACTCAGGATGAGGGACCGAAGGGGCGTCCACTTTACAGGTGGGGAAACCGAGGCAGGGGGCTGCAGGAGGGGCTGGAGCGGGGGGGGGGGGGGGGGGGGCGGGCGCTGCCCAGCGGCCAGGCCCACTGGCAGACCGGGGACCCAGCCGCACAATGCGCCCAGGCTCAGGCGGGAGGTGGCAGCCGTTCCAGCCAGTGGACAAAAGCGGGCAGAGCGGCCCGCGGGGGCGCGTTCCGCTCGTCAGCGTCTGTTCCACTTGAGTCCACCCTGGACAGGCCAGAATAATCCCTCCCTGGGCCACTGCTGGGCCGTGACGACTTGAAGGGGGCTCGGTGGGCCTGATTGACAGCTGGGGGTGGGGAGGTAGGGGAGCCCTGAACCCCCGGACACCCTGAAGTTTCCCTCCACCCCCACCAGGTGCTGGGAATGGCGTTTAGAATCGTGGTGGTGAGGGTAAAGAAACTGAGTCACCGGGCCCATCTGAGACATCCTCCCCTGGGGCCTGGCTGAGTGCTGGCAATCACTCACCCCCTGTTCATTTTCTCTACATCTGGGCTGCAGGTGTCTGGGCCTAGGGCCAGAAGAGAGGCCCCACAAACAGCAAGGAGATACAGGCCTAATCAGCTGGCCTCAGTTTCCCCAGCTGCCTACCCAGCAGCCCCCGAGCATCCCTGGACTACACATGGAGGGCTACCCCTTCCATATCCTTGTGTCCTCAGTGAGGTAGAGACCCCAGGGAGTGGGGTAGGTGACTTCATGGATGGGGGAGAGGAAAGTGTGGGACACAGACCCCCCACCCCCACCCCCGGAGGCTTTGAGGTCGGAGGATTCTGGGAGAAATGCCAGAGCCATTTTAGACATCAAAAGCCCTCCGGCAACCTCGATAGGAGAAAGTGGGGCATGGTAACACACACCTGTCATTTCTGCGCGGAGACAGGGGCATGGCTGTGAGCTTCAGGCTAGCCTGGACTGCAGAGCGAGACCTTGTGTCAACAAACAAGCCAGCGAATGGGGAAAGCTGTAACTCATCCTGCCCCGCAAGGCAAGAGTCTCTGAGTCCACAAACCAGACTTCGGAGGCAGAAGCGGGAGAGAGTTCACGTTCACTCTTCCGTACATAGTGAGTTCGAGGCCAGCCTGGGCTACATAAGACCCTTTCTCAAAACAAACCAACCAAACCAAGCCACAACAAAATAATAAGGTAAAATGAAGAGACCCCCCACACACACACACCAAGCACCCTTGGAAGGCTCCTCCCTCCCGCCACTTCCTGTGAACTCCCCCATCCAGGCTCTGCCCATCCCCCCATGGCTTTGGGAAAAAGGCACCCCTACAGCCACTACTCATCTGCCAGGGTTCCCACGGGGACCCTGGGACACACAGCCATCCCTTTTCAGTTAGCAAACTCAGCACCCAACCTAGCAAGCAGGAAGAGCTTTTACACAGTCACTATCAGGAAAGACCAGGGGTAGCTCCAGGAAATTGGCACACAATGGTGGGCCCGCATGGACACAACTGGGGTGCAGGGACCCTGAGTTCCCTGGGGCCCCCTGCTGCTCTGTAGACTCCTCCTTGCTGGTCTGCATGGGTTTCCTTGAATGCTCCGTGTCCCGGGCTGCCAGACCCACCCCTTGACAAAACTATCTTTATGGAAACCGAGGGAGGGGCCCCGGCAACAGAAACCAGCCCCTGGCTGCCTACACTCTGGGCCTCAGTTTCCCCAGCTATAAAATTCAATGAGAAAAATGGATCTCCGGGGACCGCTCTGCTCAAAGGCCCCCAATGCCCCCCTCCCCTCCGATCTGCTAATCCCCCAGCCAGCCCGCACCTTGGGTTCCCTCCCAATGGCATAATCCCGGGATTGTCCGGGCCATTTGCATTGTACACGGCTTTCAGAAACGATCCGCTGGGCCCCGAGCGGCCCTCTCCGGCGATTAGCTGACTCCTAATTGAAAAATCCCCTCCCGCCCTCCGCCCCTCTCTGTGGGCTCTGGAGCTGAGAGGACCCCGCAGTTGTGTGTGGGCCCCTTGGGGGCATCCTCGGGTCTGTGCAAGCAACCTCTCCTAAGGGCTGCTGACCTGCCTAATGCCCTTTTCCTCGGGGAGAACTTGGGGCCCAGGATCCTGAACTCAGGAATCCCGCTCTCCCTCCAGTTCCTCGGCATCTGTCCCAGGTCCCTGTGGGGACGTGTGTGGGGAGGGTGGCAGTGTTGGGGGGGGCCTGTGAGAGTGGGTTACAGCTCCCTGTCCTCGCCTGCTGTCCCGGTCTTCACTGCCGGGTCCCCAACCAGGCAACTTAATTCTGCCTGTCACCAGGATACGGGCCTGGGTTATTTATCCGGTGTATATATGTATTTTAATTTAAAGATTTGCCAGCCAGCACCAGTGGCTCCCGTGGAGTCTCCTGCTGCCTGCCTCTTCCAAGAGAGAGGAGAAAGAGAGAGAGAGAGAAAGAGAGAGAGGGGCTTTGCTGGCTAGCAGCCCTGTCCTTGGCCCTCCAAGAGAACGGAACACTGGGAAATATGGCCAGCCCCTCCAGCCATGCCCCACTGAGGGCGAGCACTTGAGTCGGAGTCCATCCATAAGTCTCCTTTAGACACCCAGCACGTGTTCTTGGAGGGCAGCTGTGAGGCACAGGACTCCCGGGCCGAGGCCGGGCCGAGGCCTGGCCATGCCACTCAGCTCACAAAAGAATCCTCCTCCGACCATGTCCTCACCACTGTGCTGACAAATAAAACGGGGGTGTTCGACAGGCAGGGACTTGGTCTGGGGTCCAGGGTGGGTGGTAAGGAAGGTGCCGGAAGCCGAGCTTAAGTAGTCCCTCAAGGTACCTTCCCTGCCTGGGTGCTACCAGACATCTGTGTTCCTCAGTTTCCCCTTGTAGCCACACACATCTGCTGGGCCACAGTCCTGTTCCTGCATGACAAATGCCACCAATGTGGCCCCACTGTGTGGGGACCGTCACTGACACAGGACTTGGAGGGGGGATGACAGAGCCAGGGGTGGGACCAACACAGAGAGAAACACAGCCTGCAACCCTGCTAGGAGCACCAGGAGGCTCTTGCTCCAGAGTGTCTGGATTCGCTGCAGATAAGGTCTTCCTCAACTGCAGAGTAGGCCTATCCTGTGATATAGATGGGGAAACTGAGGCCTGGCAGGACAAGCAGCCATCTCTTTCCCCAGGAGAAGAGGCTGAGTCCACGGAGCATGAGGAACTACACATCGCTTAGGGTTTTATTCTGGTTTGGTTTGGTTTGGTTTGGTTTTTCTTTTCTTTTCCTTTTCCTTTTTTTTTTTTTTAAAGATTTATTTATTATTATGTATAAACTGGTTGGTGAGCCACCATGTGGTTGCTGGGAATTGAACTCAGGACCTCTGGAAGCGCAGTCAGTGCTCTTAACCACTGAGCCATCTCTCCAGCTCCTTGGTTTGGTTTTTCAAGACAGGGTTTCTCTGTGTAGCCCTGGCTGTCCTGGAACTCACTTTGTAGATCAGGCTGGCCTCGAACTCACAGAGATCCGCCTGCCTCTGCCTCCCGAGTTCTGGGATTAAAAGAATGCTGGGAGATTCTCTTATGCCCAGGAGTCAAGCCCACTGTGGGAGTGGGACTGGAGTAGAGGCATAGCTTCCTCAATGCAAAGATGGAGAAAGGACAGTGGGTACACGGGGGTGTCCTGGCTTCACCGTACCCCAGAGTCCTCTCTATACAGCCCATGACCCTAGTCCTATCCTATGTGGGGCCCAAGGGAGGCCTCAGTTACTCCCTCTGACCAGGCGGGCGGCGGGGGTCATCTCCTCTGCCCCACCATCCTCCAGTTGGTCACTGCATACAAGGCCAACTGGACATCCCCTCCTGGGCTTCTGAGCCCCCATTTGTCATCTGTGGGCTTAGGATACTCCCTAGGGGACCCAGGTGTGTTCCCTCTCTCTCTCAGACCTGGTCTGTGAGCCAGAAAGAGTTGGGGTGGAGGTGGAGGAGCCTGGGACAGGGACTCTAACCTTATGCAGCCAGAGGGGTCTCAGACCTGCAGAACCCATGGAGCAGCCTGGTTTCCAGCCTGAGTCCTCCCAATACCCCACCACCTGCCGTCCTGGCCTCAAAAAGAAGAGAAACAGCTGCCTAAGTCTTCTGTGGCTGGGATGGGGAGCCCCAGAAACTGTATCCACCCAGGGTTGGGGATGCAGCGCCCCTCCCGCACCTAGCAGAGGCTCAGGAGGTGTCTGACCTCACCCTTCCCAGACCACGCCCATCCTACCCCCCCCCACCTGTTTTTTGTTTTTTTTTTTTTTTTTTTTGGTTTTTCGAGACAGGGTTTCTCTGTGTAGTCTTGGCCATCCTGGACTCACTTTGTAGACCAGGCTGGCCTCGAACTCACAGCGATCCGCCTGCCTCTGCCTCCCGAGTGAGTGCTGGGATTAAAGGCGTGCGCCACCACTCCCGGCCCTCCCCCACCTGTTTTATGTTCCTTCCTTCACAGGTCACTCCCTTCCCACCCCGCCCCCGCCCCACTAGGCCACGCCCCTACCCTTAATGATTTTGATCCAGCCCAACCTGAGACCCACACCCCCTCGAGGGGACATTGAGGATCAGAGGGTTGAGGCCCCAGGTCTGTGGGTGTCCCCACAGCCACACGGGGTGGTTGCCATCTGTCCTGTTTCATGGTTTCCTGGTGGCTCCAGATTGTGTCCAGGTGGCCCCTGTAGCGCCATTCCAGGAACCTGGAAGGCCATCAGACACCAATATGGAGGAGCTCCCCCCCAGCCCCCATGTCTGTACACAGCAGGCGCTTATTGGGTGCACACAAAGAGGCCTCTGACCTTGATAAAATGTTTTATTTATTCATTTAACTTCTTAATTTTTTTTTTTAGTGTAAAGGGTTTTTGGCTGTTGTTTTGTTTTCTTATTCTTTTTTATTTAATTAATTTATTCGGATTACATCTCAATTGTTATCCCCTCACTTGTTATCTTCCTGTTCCCCCCTCCCTCTCTCTTTTACCCTATTCCCCTCCCCTAGGCCTGTGACAGAAGGGGACCTCCTCCCCCACCATATGATCACAGTCTATCAAGTCTCATCTGGGTAGCCTGGTTCCCCTTCCTCTGAGTGCCACCAGGCCTCCCCACCAAGGGGAAGTGGTCAAATATGGGGCACCAGAGTTCACGTCAGTCAGTCCCCGCTCTCCACAAAGCTGTGGAGAATGTGCTGTCCCTTGGCCAGATTGTTTTGTTTTTCAAGACAGGGTTTCTCTGTGTAGCCTTGGCTGTCCTGGACTCGCTTTGTAGACCAGGCTGGCCTCAAACTCACAGCGATCCACCTGCCTCTGCCTCCCGAGTGCTGGGATTAACGGCCTGCACCACCATGGCCCAGATAATTTTTTTTTTTAAATGGGCTCTTGCTATGTAGGCAAGGCTAGCTTCAAGCTCACAATCCCCCTGCCTCAGCCTTCCTAGTGCAACTGTATTTGACTCTCCTTTTCCTTTCTTTTTGATCATGCAGCTTCACCTACATAAATATGTACAGCGTTTATTCATTCATCCAGTCAATGGACACTGATTGAGTGCCCACTGTGGACCAAGAGCATTCCTGGCGGCAGAGACAAGGAGGAATTAAGACAGCCCTGGACGCTAACCTTCAGGGCAGAGGGTCTAAGGATGAAAGGCCCAGACAAAGGAGAATTGTTATATAAAAGAAAAGAATCCGCGCTGGGCGTGGCACGCTGCTGTTCCCCCTAGCACTCTGGCGATGAAAGCAGGAGGATCCGGAGTTCAAGGTCATCCTGGGCTACATAGCAAGGACAGCCTGGGGTACTTGAGACCTTGTCTCACACAGACACACAAAGAAGAGGGACGGAAAGAAAGAAAGAAAGAAAGAAAGAAACAAAAGGAAAAGAAAAAAAGCAAGAAAGAAAGAAAAGAAAGGGAAAAAGAAAAAGAAAAGAAAAGAAAAAGAAAGAAGAAAAGAAAGAAGAAAAGGAAAGAAGAAGACAAGAAAGAAATAGAAAGGAGGGCGTGGCTTCTGCTTGAGGCCCGGGGGTCTAGGAGAGGGGTGGACGTCGCCTTCTGATGCTGAGACGTGGGATAGCTGAGGGGCCAGAGCCATCACCAGGGTCCTGGGGGACCTGGAGCCTTGCGGTCCCCCGCCGCCACCCCCTGTCCACGCGGCTACCGAGGCGGCAGTAAAGGGCTGCGGGAGAGAGATTGCTTCTCTGCGGAAGCTTCAGGTGCAAAAGACAAAGACGCAGGACCAGCATACCGATGCCGCCGCGGCTCCGCTGGGTGGGGTGCAGGGGTGCGGGGGATGCAGGGGTGCATGGTGGGGACGGTGCCCGGGAGGGGGGAGCTGAAGGGCAAGGTAGGCCAAAGTCCGTGAGTCCCCGGCCTCAGACACCAGCACCTGCCCCGGGCTCCCCGCGCGGGGTCGGTCCTACATGCGCGTGGCCGCAGGGGGCTTTGGCGGTGCCTGGATTTGGGCTCTTTCCCCGCCGAGCCCCGTCTCTCCTCGCCATCTCCAGGGTCTCACACTGTAGCCCAGGCTGGCCCTGGCCCGTGTGGCCGGCGCGGGGTTTGCGGTGTGGAAGCCGCTCTGAGGCTCTGGCTCATGCCCGGTGCGGCGGGGCCTCCTCCGGGCCAGCCCGCCGTCGGTCGGTCCGCCTTCCTGGGCCGCGCGGAGCGGCGGACACAAGGCCCTTTGTGCGGCCCCGCGGCCTCATTAGGAGGCGGCCCCCGTTGCAGGGCCCGGAGCGTCGCCGCCTCCGCTGATTGTGCGCGAGCGCTGCGGGTGACACACGCAGGCAGGCGAGCAGCGACCCGCCGTCGGGTACCCCCGAGTGGGTCTCCGCTGAGGAACCCCAGGAGTCCAGTGGGCGGGGGGTGGGGGGAAACTGAGTCACAGAAAGGCTCGCTCACCGTGTGCTCGCGTGTGGGAGTCCGCGTGCAAAAGGTCAGAGGGCGACCTCGGGTGTCTGTCCTTTGTTTGCCGGCGTGCACCACTGCTGGCCTGGGCTGCCTCAGCCGCCTCCGCCCCTCAGGGGCCACCAAGGTGCCGGTGACAGACCCGGCTTTGCCTTACCTGCAGACCCCCTCGCCCCCCAGTACCCTGAGAGCAGCCAGGGAGCAGCCAGGCCTGAACCCCAACCAAGGGACTCCTCACAACCTCCCAACTCTGTCCAAAATCTAACACACAGAGAGTCCCACACCTTACAGTTTGTCCATTTTATTATAAAAAAATACAGACTTCAAAGCTGATAGTGATGAGGGGGCCGGGCCACCCATCCCCTGCCCCTATAAAAGGCCCCAGCCACCCCTCTCCGTGGCGGCCATCCACAATATATATATTTATTTAGAATATTATAAAACACAGAGTGAGGAAAGGTGGGTAGAAATCCGAAATTCGTATAAACGTGTTGTGTGGCCAGCTTCACTCGGTCCTTTGCTCTTTCTGTATTTTTGGTAGGTAGCTCCCCTTCCTTTTCAGTCCCATCCCGTTCCCCCCCTCTTTTTTTTTCCTTTTTTCTTTTTCTTACAAACATTACTAGGTCACATGATCAAGGGGGAGGGCTCCAACGGACAAAAAAAAATTGAGTTTATTGCAAAGTGTTGCTTCTATCCTAAAAAGTCCACCCCCACTCCCCCCACCAAAATAAAAGTCCCCTTGAATTGAAGGTCTGGAAAAAAAAGTGTTTTAAAAAGAATTTCCATTCTGTCCTTAAGAATACATTAAAATAACTCACAGTATACACTTGCTGGTTTCTATATACAGAAATAAAAAACGTCTTCCCAGGCCTGGAGATGGTTGTGCCTGGTTGGGGGGGGGAGGGGAGGGGGTGGACGAGGTGGATCACAAGGGCTGAAGGGTTTTCTGAGATGATGAGGGGGTGGCGCCCGACAGTGGCTAGAAAAGGGGGGCGGTGAGGCCCCCAGAACCCCAGCGAGGGGCTGGCACCATGCACCGTTTCTGGCTCAGGCTTGCCTGACCGGAGGAACCTGAGGCAAGTCCAGGGTGGGCTCCATCTGGGACCCAAATAACAGGACACAGAAGAAGGAAATGGTTGGTGATCCCTGTGTCTACGCCTCACAGGAGGCCAGAGATGGCTCCACCTCGCCCCTCTGGCTTGTTCCTGTCCCAGCGTCACCAGCAGTAGCAGGGAATAAATTAAATTAAAAGAAAAACCGTAAGTCTTTCTGACTGAAATGAGACAACATTGAGTGGCCCGTGGTGGGCTCCCTGGCAGCCCTGGAGCAAGTGGCTCAGCCTCGGGGACCCCCAGGTCGCCTCCTGGGGACGGGTGGAGGACAGCCTCCTCCGGCAAGACAGCACCATGAAAGAGAAGCAGCAAGGATTTTGTCTCGGAGGTGGCCGTGGTGGGTCAGAGGGCCATGGTCAAGAGGTCCCGGTGGGGCTGATGTCATCCAACCTGACTGACACTAGGAGCCCAGGAGGGTCCACAGCACAGGGACGGTGGTGAGGAAGAGGCGGCAGCCTGCCAGGCCGCTGCAGGAGCTGTTACTGGTAAAGATGGGCTCAGGGGACTCGTACAGGGTCTCATCTGTGGGGACACAGGGCAACAGGGCTGTCAGCCAGCAGGCTTGGGGCATGACAGGATTCCCCAAGCCCCGGCTGTGTGGAGCGCTCATGGGGTGAGAGGCTGAGTGAGGGGACAAGGGTCCTTACCAAGCCCCTAAAAGACACTTACTGGTTGGACGCACGAAAACTTTCAGCCGCAGGCAGGGCCGGTCCACGAGGTTGGGGGGTGTGGCAGCTGGAAAAAAAGGCAACATCCCGAGGGGGGGCTGTATGCTCCCTTCTCCACACTGCTGGCCTAACCCCCAAACCCATAAAACTCCTAGGCATGCGTCAAAACCCCCAGACACAATGCCCTATGTTTCTCCAGGAATTGCTTTGATGTGTCCTCCATCCAAGCCTGATTCCAAGGGCTGAGTTAGATCTCTCGGCCCAACCAGCTTCAAGCCAGGGCAGGACAGGGGTGAGATTTATGTATTTGCTTACTTAGTTATTGATTTGAGACAGGGATCTCTTTATGCATCCCTGGCTGTCCTAGAACTCTATGTGGTGGCGCACACCTTTAATCCCAGCACTCGGGAGGCAGAGGCAGGCGGATGTTTGAGAGTTCAAGGCCAGCCTGGTCTACAAAGTGAGTCCAGGACAGCCAGGGCTACACAGAGAGACCCTGTCTCAAAAGAAAAGAAAGAAAGAAAGAAACTCAGAGAGATCCCCCTGCCTCTGCCTCCCAAGTGCTGGGATTAAAGGAATGAGCCACCACAGTCAACCTAGGGTGACATTTTAAGCAAAATAAAAATAAAACAAAGAGCTGAGGAGGTGGCTCAGCAGAAGCAGCCATCAGCTCTGGGGCCGGAAGTTCAGATCCCAGCAGGCACCGGAGAAGCTGGCAGCCCATGCAATCATGATCAGAGAGCTGAGGAGGCAGAGGCAGGGGGATGACTGGGGCTCACTCCAGGTTCAGTGAGATACCCTGAAAACAACAGCCTCTGATTCCAGCTGCCAGGTGAGTGTTGGGAGTTCAAGGTCGAGGCCACAGGATAGTGGCTCCTTGGCAGCTGGGACTGGAGACCTGCAGCCCAGGGGATACCACCTCATGGCCTGTTGGCCACCCTCACCCGCCCCCCACCCCATGCTGGGACTGGAAGATTAAAAAGCGGGTAATAAAAACAACAATCATCGCGGAGCCAAAAGGAATTGTTAAAATCATTGTCTTTCCAGAGATTCCTATCCTGCCAAAAAATTTTTTTTCTTTCATTTTTCTCCTCATATTCCGGGATTTCATTTTAAACACCTTCTGCCTTTCCCCACCAGATTCTTCTTCCTTGAATTAAAAGGAGGAAGAGGAGGAAGGAACTGGACTTTGGGAGGTTTAATTTGAAAGCTGGGTGGTGGTACAGGATCGCCTACAACCCAGGGGGCTTCCGAGACCCCGTTGCTCAGTGGGCTTTCCTGAGAGACACTCAGAAATGTGGATCCCCCATCTCACCCTGGGACACGGAGTGGACAAGAGCCAGGAAGAGGCAGTTTCCTCCATTTTCTAAGGGGGTTAGCCTTGGCTACTCACAGATATAGTAGTACTCGTGGCCGGGCCGGAACTCGAAGCCCAAGGAAAAGGGGGTGAAGAGCTGAAATTTCTCTGAGAACTTGAGGGGCCCCCCGGGTGCTGCGGGCCGGTTGCATTCCCAGCGCTTGAAGCCTCGCTGCCGGTGGTCACAGGACGCGTGGCCCTCGCCGTTCACCATGTACAGGATGTACCGCTCCATGCGCTCGGCGGGGGGCAGCGGCGCCCCGTAGTGCGGGCAGTAGATGTCCAGGTAGTCATTGATGCTCACTTCCACCGTGTAGCCGCCGCTGTCATCACCCACAGCGCCCACTTGAAACCTGCCGGGGAAGGCTGTCAGCGGTCAGTGTGAGGCAGGCCTGATGTGGCTCCCTACCCCACCATCCCTGCCAGGCACCGTGCCTCAGTTTCCCAGCAAGGAGGCAGAGCTCAGAGGACACCGCACCCCACCCTTGGCCTCCCACGGGGGTCCAACCATCTTGGAGGCAGTTGGGGTTCAAGGCAATTTTCCTTGCTGTGTGACTCCGGAGTGTCTTGCCTTCTCTGCGCTGCGTGTGTGTGTGTGTGTGTGTGTGTGTGTGTGTGTGTGTGTGTGTGTGTGTGTTTGACAGAATCTCTTGAAACCCAGGCTGGCTTTGAACTCCAAGTAGCCGAGGTTGACCTTGAACCACTCATCCTCCTGCCTTTGGGGATGACACAAGAGCAGGGCAGGATCTCGCTCGGAGGGGAGGGGGGGGTGTCCTGGGCTTACGGCCAGGCCACTGCAGCCCCCGCACCCCAGTCCTCCCTTCAGCCTCAGCCTGCTGTCCCCCAGCCTGCTATCCTCGTGGGGGACAGGCCTGACCCAGCCTCCTCTTAGAGGACGGAGGTCGGCCTGCGGGTTGGACTGCAGTTCCCTCACCATCTCCGCCTCAGGCTATGGCAGCAGGAACCCTCAGATCTCTCAGAGTGTCCCCGGGGTCCCTGTCATGTAAACGCAGGCCGAGGGGGGCAGAGAGAGGCCTGTGAGAACCTTTATTAGCATATAAAAGCCTGGTAGCTGGGAGTGGGAGGGGGCTGCCTGAGGCTTCTTTACCTCCCAGGACAGCCGGGGAAACTGAGGCCTGGCGCCCTGCAAAGGGCACGGGAGGTTCCTGGTGCACAGCCCATAAGGTGTGAGTGCGGGCAAGCAGGGTGCTGACTGGACTGTGGCTCAGCCATGGGCTAGTCAGATCCCTTCAGGCCTGGGGGGAGGGGAGGGTGCATCCCCAGCCGCGACAACATGTAAGGGACAGCACAGCGCACCCTGACCAGTTCCAAGAGGATGTGTCCCCGGCCTGCCAGCTCAGCCACATCCTGTCCTCGAGTGTGCTGTGTGGTCACCATTGCAGGCATGTGAGGCTGACCTGTGTCCCCCACCCCAGCTGGGGAGGCTGACGGTGAGCAGCTGGCTCACACCGCAGCACATGCCTTGCGTGGGCGCTGGGATCGAACTTGGGTCCTTATGCTTGTCAGGTACGCATTTTACCCACTGAGCGGTCTCCCCAGACTCAGCCCTGTGCTGTGTGTGCGTGAGTGCCTGCATATCTGCAGAGGTCATCCTCCTGTTTCTACTCATAGGTAGACGGAGCCACACCCAGCTTCTTACTGGGCACTGGGGATTTGAACTTGGTTCTTCATGCTTGCACAGCAAGCCCTCTTACCCTCTCACCTGTCCCCCTGCCTCCCAGCATTTCAAAAGTCATCCATGCTCCTTCCTAGCTCAGACGGACAGAATTCCAGATACTGGGGTTCCGTAGACCACGGCAAAGATCTACCAGGCTCACAGTATCCCCAAATCCACACCCAGCTTTTCTGAATATACATCAGACCCCCAAACCCGGAGGCACAATGCTGTTCATCTTTTCTTGGCGTCTCAACAGAGCCCACGACCTCCAGGCCGGGATTTCTTGGGCCATGTGTCTCCTGCCCAGCCAATTCCACAGTGCTGCCTCCACCTCAGGATGCCACCCCCTACGCACACGTACACACGCACACATGCACACACACATACATGCACACGCACACACAGATTGCACCATTATCCACAGCTGTTTTCTGTAACTGTGGCCAACCCAGACCCTGTATACAGTGGTGCTCAATCCATGCTTGCTGTTTGAACAAGAGAATTTCATAAGAAGCCAAGGGTTGGAGCCTTTGGGATTACCAGGGACTAGTTCCAAGTGAAGCGAGGAGCCGCGGCACCCCGACTCCACCCGACAGTGGCGGATTTCTTTGGCTCTGAAATCGCAGCAGCCTGGCTGTGTTGGTATTCCTGGTTCCAAGTAGGTGGGTGATCCAGGAGCCAGTACCCCACCGTTGCCAGTAAGGATGTTGGAGAAGGTGGGGGACCCACCCCTAAAACAACCTCCGTGGAAGCCAGACAAAGCCTGAGCCCTCCCTTTGCTTGATGCCTCAGAGAAGCCAGAAGATGGAGATAAATTCTCACTAAGGGGTTAGTGACTGCCTTCAGAATTCTTGTCTTGGTCTCTGGGCTCCACTCTTTGATGCCATCCTATCCCACAATCTTGCCGTTTTCTCTTCCTGGGACCCAGGAGGGCTGACGAGAGTTGCACAGGGTCCCAAAGCCCAGGAGGGAGCATGCTCGGCCAGTGTTCCACACAAGGAGAGATTTGTTTGTTTGTTTGGTTTTAGTTTTGGTTGTTCGAGACAGGGTTTTTCTGTGTAGCCCTGGCTGTCCTGGACTCACTCTGTAGACCTGGCTGGCCTCGAACTCACAGAGATCCACTTGCCTCTGCCTCCCGAGTGCTGGGATTGAAGTCATGCATCACCACGCCCAGCAACAAGGATCGATTTTATTAGCCATACTGGGCGATGCCAGACCGTGTGTCTTGCGCATCGGGGACATGACGGAGGGACCCATGAGGTACCCTGCTGACCCTCAAGGACAGGGTGCTGGGTGCTGGAGGCCAGTGACAGCTCATGTGTGGCCTGTAAGAGAGACTTCAGGTCATGTCCAAATGAGGACAAGAAATAGGGGTATGAGGGGTGGGCTTGGGTCTCATGTAGCCCAGGCTAGCCTCTAATTCACCATGGCTGAGGATGACCCTGAACTCCTGATCCTCCAGCCTCCACTTCCCCAGCATCAGTATGACAGGTCTTCGCCACCTTGCCTGTTTTATGTGGTGCTGGGACTAGGGGTGGCGAGCCCAGGGCTTCCTGCAGACTGTGAGTGCTCTTCTCACTGAGTCCAGCCCTGGGCCTTCCGATCCATCTATTATCCATCTGTCTGTCTGTCTTTCTCTTGAAGCAGGGTCTCGTGTAGCTCAGGCTGACCTGGAACTTACACCAATCCTCCTGCCTCAGCATCCTGCCCAGTAGGCAGATGGGCCCTTCTGCCTCTCCCACTACCAAAGGCTTATCATCTTGTCCCTGGGAGTGGTCTCAGTTTCCCTCTGAACACGTTGATCGTCTTTCATTCATCCGGTCCACACAGGCTCTCAGCAGTGCCCCCACTCCCCAGAGGTCTGCCAACCACCAAGTCCTCAGAACCCAAATCTTCCGGCCCTTGCCTGGCACTCCGAGCACCCCTAATCTTGAAGACAGTCTATTGCCAAACACAAAGACAAGCACGTGGCCAGGCACTGGCACGAGACCGGCAGAGGCAGAGAAGGAGCTGGGTGTTTTGATGGGTGACGACATTACTGCCCACATGGGGGTCACCTGCCAGGAGATCACCACGTTGCCCTACTCCCAGAGCCTGGCCCGGCTCAGTAATGGCTCCCAGGCGAGTGACACCCGGATACAACGGGCATCTCATATGATGTCTGCTTTGGATCCTCATGACCTGTCTGTGGAGGAGAGTGGACACTGGTGAGGCCACTTCTGTAGATGGCCTTGTGGCTGCCGGGCCACACTGTGGGCCCCAGGGCCGCAGAGATGGCTCCAATCCAGCCCTTGGCACACACAGCACACAGCCATGAACACACATGGATACGGCTCACGCCCTGACATAGACTTGCACATGCGTGTCACATGCAGCTCTGCATGTGCACCCTGCTACTTTCTCTAATCTGTGCACATGCTCTCTTGCACACGAGCATGCTCGCACGCACGCGTGCACACACACACACATACCAGCTTGGGCCACTGTGTCACGTACACTCTGCGGCAGCCAGCTCCATGCAGACTCATAGCCCGGGTCCCCCGGAGTTGTGGATGACACCATGTAGCCGCAGGCCGCTGCAGACTCCATGAACACAGCGCATGAGCTGCGGCCCAAACCCACACGAGCCGCAGCTAGGCCACAGAACAGCTGGGCAGTCAGTGCCGGGGGTGGGGGTGTCCCGGTCGGCCCTGGTGAGCAGGAGAGAACTGGGAATACGTCTAGAGACCCCCCCAGAGAACAGGGCAGGGTGCCCGGCAGGGTGGGCTGGTCAGACAGACCTGGATAGAGGTTTTCAGGGGTGTCTGGGCAAATGGCTGCAGGGCTCCGTCCATATGGCCCGTTGCGGGTGTCTGCCCTTCTCTGCAGAGCTACTGCCATGGGAAACCTTCACATAAGCAGGTGTGGCTGGCCAGGTGTGTATGTGTCCCCTCTGACATGGACACGGGTGAGTCTGGAACAAGTCCACCCTTCCCCGACTCGTGTGTGACCCACACTCAGTGGGCCCCATCATATTGTTCCTGTTTCATTTCATCATCTGCTTCACACCAGGCTGGGATGGCCGACCCTGCCCAGCACCCCACACTGCACCCCCATACTAGATCCTGTTGGATACCAGCCTGAAGACCTCCCTGTATCACCTACCCATGAGCACCCACTAAATCTTAAGGCACCCCCCACACACAGCAGCCGAGACCTCTTGTCAATGACAAGGCTCAATCACACCCGGAGACGGCCTTCTGGGGCATGGTGGTCATTTGTCCTCAGGTCCCATTGTGGGGTACCCAGCAGGGTCACCCACAGAAAGGGACCCAAGGAAGCGACAGGGACCCCAGGAGACACACACACACACATACACACATACACACACACACACACACCTATAGGGATTGGCTCTGCTACCCGCCTGGCCGGCCGGCCTCCCAGACAGCCTGTCCCAACACAGCAACAGGAGGTGGCCAGGCTGAGCTGGTCCCCGATGGTGGCAGGGGATACCTCCTTCCCTCCCAACCCAGGGTTCCAGCCTGAAGTTCTGGGTCCCCACTGCAAGGGAGGACACTCCGGGCGGCCATGACCCTTTCCCTTCTTCCCCACTTTCCCTCCATCCTGTGTTCTCTCAGACAAAGGACAGGCCACGCTGGGGACAGAGACTCCGCAAGCTAAAAACCAGAAAACTTAGGCCGTGGAAGCGCAGCTCGCCAGGTTCCCTTCTCGGCCACTGGGTCTTAATGAAACCCACATGTGACCAGCAGAGCGGCGGGCTGGTGGGCGGGTGGGCGCAGGGGTGGGGTGGGGAGACCCACTGAAAGGTGGTCCCCTGCCAGGTCGCTGAAAGGCCCTGGGGTCCCTCGGCCCAAGGGGACCTGACCCCATAGCTCTGCCTGGGTGGCATGGGACACTCAGACAGCTCCCCCCACCGCCGCCCCACGGAGACACTGATGGCCCGTGTCTCACAGCTTGCCTCAAAGACCAGCGTTTATGCAACTTTCTCTGGTGGGTGAGGAAGGCGATTTGGCTGGTGCAGCTGGCTTGGTTCCCCACTGGCCAGCCTGGGACACATGGGGACTCTCCACCTAGACAGCTCCTAAGTCTCGGAAACCCCAAAGCAGTCTCCCAGGGAACCCTCCGGCGTGCACCCACCCCTGAGACCCTTCAATGACCCAGAAGGTTCCATGCCGCTCAGAAGGTGGTCAGTGGCCATCAAACTTTTCTCACTCAGCTTGGACCAGTGTCTTCTGCTGTGTCCCTTAACTGTACCCAGAGCCTAGCAGGGTCCGACCCACAGGGTGCAGCGGGACAGGAAGGGTACCTCTGCTGGATGTGGCAGGCTGGGCCCTCGGCCTGCCAGGGTCTCCAGCCCCAGCTCCAGTTCTCTGGCCATGACCTTGAGGCAGCCCCTCCTCGCTCCCTTCCTGCACCTCAGTTTCCCCAGTAGCTAAAAGGAAGGTGGAAAACGATTTGCTTGGGTTGCACCCCTCAAACTGACCTCCACTTTTTCCCAGTGCCTGGGATCCCCTCTGTCCCTCTAAAGTGTCTGGGGGATTGGAGCACCCCTTGGAGTGAACGCTGGGGTACGGAAGGGATGTTGCAACTTCCCCCAAGTTCATCTGGCGACCCACAGACAGGATGCTTCGAACCTTCCCCAAAAGAGCCATGTCCGGGGACTCTCCGGGTTGTAAGGGAGGTCCCCAGGGATCTCTGCCAAATCATCAGCCCTCCAGGGTGCTTCCTCCTCCAAGAGGCCAGGGGTTCAAGGGTGTCCCCCGTGCAAGTCCAGCGAAGGAACTCCAGCGTCTGAGGGTGCGCAGGGCTTCCCCCAAAGTCCAGGAGCCCTGGAGGGAATACTAGGCACCCCTGAACTTCATGGGTAGGTCCGTGCGCTGCAATCCCCAGGGCTAGGGCCTCCTGGGGACCCCGAGGGTCCTCCCCCGCAGAGCTCACCTGGGGTTGCTGCGGTTCCAGTAGACTGCGTAGCGGTCAGCGTTGGCGCGGGCCGGGTCCTCGTTGCGCGCACGCAGCGGCAGCAGCAGCAGCAGCAGCGGCAGCAGCGGGCGCTGCGCGGGCGCCATGGCCCCGGTGCTGCCGCCGCGCTCGCTCGCTGGCTCTCCGGCCGCCGCCTGGTCCCGCCGTCTCCGCCTCCGCCTCCGCCGCCGAGCGGGCGGAGCGCCGCGCGCTTGGAGATCCCGCCGCCCCGCCTCTGCGCGCGGCCCCCGCTGGAGACCGCGGGCGCCGAGAAACCAGGCGGCGGCGGCGGTGGCCGCGGCGCGGGACAGAGGCTGGGGCCGTGCACTGTGCAAGGAGCTCTCCCGGGTTCCCCGGGCGCGGGGGCTCCCCTCGCCTTTGTCCCCGCTGGAGTGTCTTGGAGGGTCGCGGGCGCCCCCTCCCGCCGCGCCCCGGACCCTCCAAGCCTCAGCTGGGCCCCGCCCCGGCCAGCCTCGCGCAGACTCTGCCATGGATCCCCCAGGGTCCCGCCCCAGCCACCCGCATCGGGGACGCGAAGCCCCCAGAGCGTTACTGCTGGACCCTCTGCGGCCCCGCCCTGTGTGGATTACAGCTAAGGGCTGGTCTGTACCCGGCCTGGTACCTCAGCACTCAGGAGGCTGAGGCAGGAGGATTGACATGAGTTCCAGGCCAGCCTAGGCTACTACAGAGGGAGACTGTCCCCAAAACCAAAGAAGTCAGAAGTCGTAGGCCAGCTGTAGTGGTACACACTTGCCCTCCCAACACTCAGGAGGCCGAGGCAGGAGGATCAGACACTCAAGGTCATCCTCAGCTACAAAGGGAGTTGGAGGCCAACCTGGGCTATATGAGACTCTATATCAGGAAACAAAAAACAAAACAGCCCACTAAAGTTCCATGTCACCTTTGCCTAGCTTCCCATCCCTTCGATCCCTGAGGCCCCTGTGAGTCACTTCCAGAACTCTGGGGATCTTCACCACATCCCCGACAGGTGAAGGGATGCTCGGGGGGTAGGGGGGGACTTGGAGCTGTGTGCACTGGAGGGGGTTTTTCTTTTTTGTCTGTTTTTCATTTGCTGGGTCTAGTGCTGGGAGGGTGGGACTCCAGAACATTTGGATTCTAGAGTGTCCCTCTGTGCACGGACTGTCAGAAACTGAAGATGGTACCAATGAGGTCAGGATGGTATAGGACTCAGATATGTGGCCTTTTGTGACAAGTTCCCAGCCTTGTAACACACACACAACACACGTCGGGGCAGGGATGAGATTTCACCCAGATCTGGAAGCGTTCCCTTCCCCCCACCCCCTCCATCTGACCACTGAAATACTTTTTGTCTCTGTAGACCTGTTGTTCCATGCCTCGCTCACGACAGCTTTGCTCAAGGACCTGAGCTTGTCTGTGGAGGGTGTTCTGGGGTCTCCAGGGCGGGTGGGCAGGCCCTGGTGGCACCCCAAGGAGGGCACAGCACATGGGCCCATGGTGCCTAAGCATTCTGCCCTGCCATTACGGTGAGTGCTGGAGGCCGCCCTGTGCTCACTTTGGAATGGGAGGGTGGCCGAGATGGAAGTCCCATCTCGCAGACTGGATCTGTTAGGTTCTAACTCACTAGGACCAGTCACAAGGACACCTAGCAAGGAGGCCACATCCCCAGGCCTCATTTGCATGCTGGGGCCACCGAGTTGAGAGCCGCCTGCCGCCAGTGGATCTGAGCAGAAAGCTCTGCCTTCTGTTCTCGGCTGTTGTCTCAAGGTCAGATCCGGAGCGGGGACAGGAACAAAGGCGGCTGTCCCCCACTCTACCTCCCCAGCCCGCCTGCCGCTCCTGAGGACTCACAGACGAGACGAGGCCTCATGAGGGAACTCTGCCTGGCCACGACAGTGACAGGGAGCATAGGAAGCCCCGTCCCCTCCCCAGGCAGCCTGCCCCAGCCCATGAGGTCAGTGGTCACTAGACACCAGACTCTGCCTTGGAGACAGTCAGAGGTCTGGGGCCTACTATGGGGAGGAGCTTCGGGAAAGGTCAGGGGTTACCAAGGTCAGAGGTGGCTTTAGATACGTCCTAGGTTACCGGGGTCCTTCATCTGTCTCCTGGGGCTGTGTGCTCAAGCCATGGCCCACCCTATGATCTGGTCCAGTCTGCGAGGGTGTTTAGTGGCCCTGATGCAACCCTACCTCCAGCCTAGACCCATCCACCCTGGCTGGTCACCGATGGCTCATCATCTGCCCCTCTGACACCCAGGGCAAGGCCTCAGGCTCCTGATCTCAGTGTCTGGCGGCCCCACAGCCATCAAAGGCCACTTTGCCAGGCAGGAGGCTAAAAATATGCAGAGAGGAATTTCTCATTACAGAATAAATTGTACCAAATTGTCCGCCTGAGCTGAGGCAGGGTTGGGCAGTTGGGGGTGGGTGGCCTGTGTAGCTGGCCAACTGCAGAGTAAGGACAGGGCAGGAGCTTGCCCCCAAGCCCAGCAATAGGCACCCATCAGGGCCCAAAGAAATAATAGTCTTTGGGTTAACGGCAAGCACAACCTCAGAGGGGCTCCTCTCTCCCTTCCCCTCCTCCTTCATTCCTTTCTCCTCTTCCTCTTCTCAAACCTACCCACCCTCCCTCCTGCTCTCATCTCCCCTCCCCTCGCTCCCACCCCCTCATTCTCCTCCTGTCACTTCTCCATCCCACATCATCCAGTCCTTTCACACCCAAGGTGCAGGCCAGGCCCGGGCTGTGGCCCCAAGCCCATCTTCCCACAGTGAGAACCGTCGGGAGTCCCAGCACACAGCTGTGTCTGCGTCACTACAACTCCAATGCCCGAACAGGCACCTATGGCAGAGGCTGGTGCCAACCAGAGCTCTACAGAGGATCTCAGAACACCCTGGCCTGCTGTCCCCTGGGGGAGCGCCGTGCAAGTGGGTCACAGCTGTTAACTCTGACTTCCCAGGAAGATGGTATTGGTCCGTGACATGCACCTGTCCCCGTGTCCCCAGTTGAGCAGCTGAGGGTTAGCTAGGATGGGGCCCCCCACTGAGGCCTGGTTTGCCCACACCCAGGAGGTGGAACAGGAGGAGAGAACATGGTTTTGTCTTTTATTTTGTGTATATTGTGTGGCAGTCAGGAGACGAGCTACAGGAGTCAGCTCTCTCCTTCTACCATGTGGGTTTCCAAAAATCAAATTCGGGCTTTGGCAGCCGGCGGCGTTACCTGCTGAGCTTCTCTGCCAGCCCAGGGCTCAGATTTAGGATGGGTGCAGGTGGCGAGAGTTTGGAGCTCAATCCCCTGCCGCCGCCCCCATGTGTGTGTACGTGGTGCTGGGAGCCGCCCCAGGCATGCACTTGCAGGCTGGCCAGGCCCCAAGGCCTTCCATCTTGCCTGACAGCCGCTCTCCTGGCTTTCAGCTGTGCAGAGCACCGGCTAATAGTGCATTAACCTTGACGGAACTGCCAATTATCCGTGCTAATGCCGGGGTGCATTGACTGCTGACAGGCGGATGGTGGTGGGGCCACCCTCCCTGCAAGCGGAGGCTGAGGCGGGGGCTGGGGTCTCTCCTGACCTCATTAGACTAATCACCATGCCTTTTGAAGCTCCAGCAATGGCTGAGCTGTGGGACCAGGGGTGCAGATCACAGAATTTGGGGGTTCGGGAACCAGGGCCATCTAGTAGGCACAAAACAAAGACGGAGAGTGACCGACAGGGCCCAGAGCTGTGACTCAGGAACTCTGGGTTTCTCTGGGTGTAAGCTGGGGGTGCAGACCACAGAGACTTCCTGTGGGGAGCAGCCCAGGCTGAGCAGGGACCCAGGCGCCACAGGAGACAGGCGGGCTGTGGCCAGGCCCTCATCCACATTACAGGCCGGAGAGAGGTGGACGCTCAGCCTGGCACCAGCACTCCTACAAGGCCCAAATAGCCTCGGGGACCCAGCTCAGCCCAGCTGTAGTGTCAGTGGGGCCTGCAGGAGGCTGAGGACTGACTGGGTAGCCACGGCGCAGGTGCTGGACAAGCTCAGGCCAGCCACGGACACTCCGGTCTGAGGTTCTGAAGAGGATGGAGAGCTGGAGCCCTATTCCCAGTGTAACTGTAACTGATGGGGTCCTGGTGTAGGCAAGGTGGCATGTGGCTGCCACCTGGTGGCAGCTTCTTGTTATGACCAGGCAGAGTGGACTTAAATCCAGGCTGTGACCTCAGCCTACAAGTGACTTAGGGTAACCCTGTCGCTCTCCCCCAAGTCTAAGGCCATAGAGGGAGGCGACTAGCTAATGCTATGGCTCCTGGGAAAGGCTGCCATAGGTGCCAATACCCTGAGCCAGGGTGTCACAGCTGGACCCTTGGGACAAGTCTGAGGAATGACTAGGTAGGTCTTTCCAGGGACGGTGACATCAATAGGAAGGGCCTTGTCCTAGGCAACCAGGATGACACCTGGGTGTGGTATCGATGGGGACATTTCAGGTGAGCTACAAAGCCACAGCTTCATTTATTGTCCCCAGAGCAGCAGAAGGTGCACACAGAGGTCCCAGGGTCCATCTGCTCCAGCAAGGGCGGCCTTGTCCTTTCTGGGAGGCAGGGTGACAGAGCAACACAAATCAGCCCAGTCCTGGGGGCCTCAAGTCTGTGTGCTGACCTGGTCCATGGAGCCTCCCGGGGGGGCAGTGCAGGCTCCCTCCAGGAAGGCTGACATCAGACCCCGCAGAACTACGGGTCCATTCTTGTTCTTGTAGCCTGCCATCCCCAGCTCGACATCTGCAAGGGGGAAGAACAGGACAAGCCATGGGACTGAGGGACGATGGCCGGATGGGGCCTCTTTCCAGCCCAGCCTGCGGAAGGTCCCCTTCCAGGCCCACCAGGGTGGGTGGAAGAGACCACAGAAAATGTCTAAGCTGGTGTCCGCCTCCTTCAGGGGCCTTGGAAAGCCAGATGTAGTGCCCATGGGGGTCCTGGCTCTACACCAGTCTCTACTGAAACAGGACACTAAGCCTTGCTCAGAACCCTGCGGGAGCCACTTGTTTATGCTCAGTGCAGCTTTACTGTCCTCGGCGCGCTCCCGGGCGAGGGCGCTGCCTCTGAGCTAGATCCTAACCCCATTTAGAACATGGCCTCTTGCTAAGCCCTCAATGATGAAGTCCTGCCTACCATCTCAGATTCCTGGTTTCAAAGACAGTCTCTTCTTCGCTGTCCAGAGAGTCCATGTCCTCGTGCTCCTCGGTGTTGGCCAGCAGTCCATACCTCTTTCGCTGTGGCTTCTTGAGCCTGCAGGGCACAAACACCCTCAGAGGCGACTTGGGCACTCGTGTGACATCCAGCCCATGAGGTCCAGGTTCTCCTTCCCTGCGCACCTCCCCCTGCCCCTCGCCCCCACAGCTGCCAGACGCCCAATATGAATGCGCCAGGCAGTGGTGGCGCACGCCTTTAATCCCAGCACTTGGGAAGCAGAGGCAGGCGGATCTCTGTGAGTTCGAGGCCAGCCTGGTCTACAATGCAAGTCTTGGACAGCCAGGGCTACACATAGAAACCCAAAGCCCAAACCAAAAAAAGCCCAAAGAGCTACAAGAGCAACTCTGAGCTCGGGGAAAGCCATGGAGGCAGGTGCGCGGACACTGTTGGATTGCCAGCTTTGTGTTTAAGCACAGCAGCTAGGAATAAAATGGAAGGCAGAAGACTTTTTGAGCCAGTGTCTTCAGGAGTTCAGGGATCCTCCTGCCTCCACTTTCCAAGTGTTGAGGTAACAGGCGTGTCTCGCCATGCACGCCGGGCTGTGTGCATGTTTATACACGAGCCTCAGCCAGGGAAGCAGCTTTGCGGTTCTTGAAATCCAGAACGATTTTTCGCACACCTGTCAGCACAGCGCTGAGAGGCCGAGGTGTGAGGACGGCCACACTGAGGCTGCTGCCCACTCCCCGCAAGCCAGGAGCAAGAGTTAGGCCTGCCGCCTCGGTCACGTGCCCTCCCGCTCCCTCCCACAGTGACTCACAGGATGCTGATTGGACCCGCCAACGCACCTAAAAGCCCGGATGAGGAAGTAAAGCGAGATCAGGCCGCAGAGCCCGGTGACTACGTAGAACAAGCGGAGCAGCGGGGAGCCCGTGTGCGGGAGCCCCTCGCTTGTGTAGTTATAAGGCGCGGCCGGCCGGCTGGAGTTCTCAGCGGATCCCGGGGTGGCGCACGGGAGCAGCAGCAGCAGCAGCGGCGGCGGGAGCAGCATCACACACGGCGCCATGCCCGAGCCGAGGCGGAAGTGCACACGGCCCCGCCCCGCCCACAATGCCCTGCGCCACGCCCGGGTTGCTCATCTTAGTGCCTGACTGTGGAGGTAGGTGGGTGCTAAGGCTCCTCCCCGCGGCGCCCGAGCCGCATCTCACACCCAAGCCACACAGCCGAGGTTGGGGTCACAGCCCTTTATTCACGACCCGCCCCCATCCCCTCAACGTCCCGCCCCAGCGACCGCGCCAGCCCAGCTTCGTTTTCTGCTCCCGCAGGAAGCCGTCCGGGGGAGCTGGTGGCAGCTCAGGAGTTGTCTGTAAGGGAAGAGGAAGGAGATGATGGGTCACGGAAAGCACAGTCCAGCTCCTGGGGGATCCCCGGACCCCACGCACTCACCGGGCAACTGTGCAGTGCCTAGTGCCTGGTCCTGCGCCTGCGGAACCCAGGAGCGGAGTGGCGGCCACCGCCATCTGTCCATGCCTCAGGCTGGCTCCCCTTCATCCTGCCAAACAGAGGAGCGTGACCCTGGCATCCCCGTGGGCCTGCGGCGCCCTCCCGCCTCCCCGCGGCCACCCTCGCGGCGCCCACGTGGATCGTCCCAAGGTGGCCGCGGCCTAGGGTGTCAGCGCCCTTCTGCAGCACAGGCTCTGGGTAAAAACTAGAGCCGCGGCGCAGGTCTAGAGGACAGCCTGCAAACAGGGAACAAAAACACAAGGCAGGACGCCTGCTGGCTCTGGCCGGCCACGGGAGGGCTGGACGGAGGGGCCAGCCTGGCTTCAGGGCGCCGAGGTCAACCCAGGCCTACGTGTCCGTCCAAGTGAGCTATAAACCGGAGGGATGCAACACGAGCGAAGTGTTACCTCGAGGCACAGCCAGCTGCACAGAGCTAGCGGGGGAGCAGCGGGAGTCGCGGAGGGTCTGGCTCGCGTCTGTCCCCCGAGGGCTGCGGCTTCGGAGGCTAGCAGAGAATGCCTGGGGCGGGGGGAGGGGGCGCAGCTGCCCGCTGCCCCTCGGCACTGCCCACGCCCTACCTCCCGCACTGCCCTGCCTTCCTAGCTGCTCTGCTGGCCACGGAGCCGCAGCTCAGTGTGTCGGCAATGAAAGGGAAATGGTCAGAGCGAGGTTCATTTCACACGGTCTTTTAATCGGCTTCGTGAAGCCAAAGAAACTGCGTACAAGAATTCCTCAGTCACTGTGAATACAACATCGATGGAGTATGCATGTCTTCAGTAAAAAAGGACAATATAAATAAACACTTCCACAGCCTCCCGGACTGCTGCGCGTCCCCACGGCCTCGGCCTGCGCCGTGGGCGGGCCCTGCTGCGCCCCGCAGTGGCGCTGGGAGCTGGGGAGCCATGGCTCACTCCAATCAAGTCCGTTTCATCTCAGGAGGGGTGGGCGCCACACTTCACGGCGGCCACAGAAAAAACAAAAACAAAAACAAGTAACCAAAACCCACACAACCCGACAATTTAGAAAAAAAACCAAAACCCCATGGCTCATGGTAAACAGTAAAATCTGAAGTGCTTTCCAAAACGTTTTTAGAACGCTTAAAAACAGACAGCGCTTCATAAAAAGAAGTCTAGTCACGAGGCCATCTCGGGTCAGAAGCAGGCTGCGATGGGTCAGAACTGCAAGGACTACAAAAGTGGGAACAAGGTGCTCACTACACAACGTTCAGCGAAGCTCCCCCATCTTAATTACAGCCATGGAAGGACGATCTGGACGCGGAGGGCTTTTACTCGTTGTGTGTAGCTGAGGACAGAAGCGGGACAGTGTGAAGGCCTGGGGCGTGCGCTCTGCCGCGCAGGGCTCCATGCACTGCCCTGTCCGTGGGGCAGGCCGGGGAGCTGTGCCGCAGGCTGAGCGGCCTGAGATGCTCTGGGGACACAGGGTTCACCAGGCCAGCCACACGCCGCTCGGCGCATCCTCGGAGCCTGACTTACCGTAACTGTCATAGCTGTCTCTGTAGGACCCGCCGGAGCTCCGATAGCCATAGCTGCCGCCCTGACTCCGACTGTGGAAGGACACACATCGACACTGAAGGCCCCAGGTGTAGCGGCGCCCGGGCTCAGCACTACGCCAGGTGCCGCTGGCAAGAGTATATGCAGTGTGGGGGCTGCCGGCCCTGTACATGACGTCCTAGTGCCAGCTGGGTGCTCAGCAGAGAGCAAACACCACCTGCGCCAGCTCACCCTTTTGCTACTGCGCCCTCCCTCTTCTCACAGCCTGTGCCCAGCTGGTCCCGCCGAGGCCGAACTTCCCCAGGGTTCCCATCTGGCTCACCTGGCATAGTAGTCTCTGGAGCCCCCGTAGCCCCCACTCCGGGACTCAAAGCGGCCACCTCCATAGCCTCGGTCCCCGCCTCCTGTAGACAGCACAGAGAACAGTCAGTGAGTCACCACCCCTGCAGCAGCCACCAGCAGTCCAAGCCCTCCTCCCAGCACTCACCTCTGGAGAACCCACGGCCCCGACTGCGTCCCCCACGGAAGAAGCCCCGGCCTCCAGCAGAGCCACCCCGGTATCCTCGGGACCGGTTGTCAGAAGACTTGCCAGCCTGGTCAACTCGGATCTGCCGCCCATCCACAGACTGTGGGGCACAGAGAGGGTCAGTAGTGCCGCGTTCTACCGTAGACCTGTGCGACCCAAACTGGCTGACCTGATCCTCACCTTCCCATTCATAGCCATCATGGCGTCCTTAGCGTCATCAATGTTCTCAAAGGTGACAAACCCAAAGCCTCGGGATCGCTGGGTCTCTCTGTCCTTTACCACCACCACTACAGGAGAGAGGCATTAGTTGTGCCAGTGTGCCCCCAGAGCAGAAAGCAAGAATGGTGCTCCCGGCCCAGGCCTCACCTTCAGAGATCTGCCCATACTTGGAGAAAACCTGCTCCAGCGCCTGCTCATTGGTGTCGAAGCTCAGCCCTCCCACGAAAAGCTTGCCTTCATCTGACGCCATGGCAGCCCGTGCACACCACAGATGTTTGCCTTGCCTTCACGGCCTCCCCACTCTGGAAATGGAAGCCAGAGAGCACACTCTTAGCCTTTACAAACGTTGACGCATGGCCTCCCTTTATAGCCCACGGTGGCCTTGGAAGTGCTGGGATGAGGCAGACCACTGAAAGCTTTAAGGAGTTTCCTGCCTCTTCCTCTCCCTCCCTACTTTTGTATAAAAGTGACCCACTGCCTGCCTTCCTGGGAAACCTGAGCCACATGTGGTGTTTCACACTGAGGCAGGAAGATGGAGACAAAGGACACTTTAAGTTTCAAAACAAACACTGCGGCCTTTGGGATTTGGAGGAACAAGGATCCTAAGTCCAAAACCATCAACAACCTCACAGCAAGTTCAATACCATCCTGGGCTACATAGTGTCTCAAAAACAAACACAGCCAAGTCTTTTCTGCTTTATCATCGCAAACCCACATGTAAGACAGTGTCCTATAGATGAAGCTAACCTTAAGGAGGGTTCTAGGCCTTAATACAAATGAACTCCAGTCCCTCTCCTATAGTGGCCCTTCATTATAGCTGACCAAAAGGATGCCAAGGTGTGATCACCCAGCCAGAATGGCATGCTGGAAACTTCTTCACTTTGCAAGAGTGTGTGTGTGTGGGTTGTGGACACAGATGATAGCAACTCCCTACCCTCACTAGCTGTAAGTTGTTGGACCAGAGAAGCGTCATCACTAAAATACACCTTTAGGGTGCTGTCAGGGAGGTGTGACACTTCCGGGATGCAACCTGGGGCCACAGTTCACTCAACCACTAAGGGCTAGAGAAATGCTTTTGCATGGTGGACTAGGAGGTTGGCCCAAGAGGCGTGGCTATCGAAAGGGGCGTGGCAATTAAACAAAGTCATTATTGGCTGAGGACGAACACTTGGAAAACAAGTGCACTATACTATTACTGGACCATTATACCTGGGGTGGGGGTGAAGGTGGGGGACACACAAACAAACTTGGGGGGCAAAAAGCGCAATACTCAAAACTACATGTGCTTTCTTCCCACTGGAACCACAAGGGAAGAGAAAACCGAGGTACTGGCAGCTGTAGTTAAGGGTCACACGGGACACAGCTCCACATCTGCGGACAACAGGACTCCGGAGCTGGGCGCGCCCCGCCCCCGGAGCAGCGCATGCGCCACGCACGCACCCTGCGCCATTCCATCCGGGCACTCGGCAGTCCCGCCATTTCGCCGGCGAGGCTGTTCAGAGCCTCGCGGCCGCCATTTTACCAAAAAAAAAAAAAAAAAAAAAAAAAGCCCACCACTAAAGTCGGCACCGGCCCGGGGGTGACGCGCGGTGGAGGACGCCCACCGGGAAGTGTGAGGTCCCGCTGTCCCGCCGCCCGCCTCGCCGCCGGCGGGGCGGACTCCAACCCGGGCCCGCCCCCAAGCCCCAGGGGCGTGCCGCTGCGGCTCCGCCTCGCCCGGGAGCCACAGGCCGCCCGCCGCCCCGGGCCCCTCAGAGCCGGTGCCGCCAGGGCCCTCACCGCTGAGCCGGGCAGGTCCCTGACGCGGGCGGGAAGACAGCGCGCCACACACACCCAAGCCTCCTAACGCGCGAGTGCGAGGGGGCGCGCCGGAGTCCCGCCTGATATACCCCGCTCCCGGAGCCACGCCCCTAGGACCCGCCCACCACGCCGCGCTGGCCAATCCGGCGCCTCAGACTCGGCAGCTGCGCCTCGGCGGAGGGGCGGGGCTCTGCCAGCTTCGTCCCGGCCCGCGCGGAGGCGCTGGGCGTTGTGATTGGCTGCTGCGACGTGCCCAGGCCGCGTGCTCCCGCCCTCTAGCGGGGGGCGCTGGTGGGGGGGGGGGCGCGGAGCTGACCCACTTCTGTGCTTCCTCTGCCTGGCTGGCCTGCGACGGGGAACAAAGAGCTTCAGGCTTCTGCTTTTAAAGAGCTCTTGCTACCTCAGTGGGGCTCCCAAATATGGCTCGAACCTTAACTGATCGACTTCACACCTCTCCAGTCTTTTTATTTATTTATTTACGTTTATTTAGCTGAGGCGCGTGTGTGGAAGCCAGAAGACAGTTTTCTGGAATCTCTTCTTCCATCATTGTAGGTCCTGAAGCGGCAAGCACCTTTATCCACTGAGTCATCTCACTGAGCCCACGAACCCAAATCTACCCGAACTGCCCTAGTCCAAAAGAACCTCCCAGTAGGTGGTGGCGCACTTTTAATCCCAGCACTGGGGAGGCAGAGGCAGGCGGATTGCTGTGAGTTCGAGGCCAGCCTGGTCTACAAAGCGAGTCCAGGACAGCCAGGGCTACACAGAGAAACCCTGTCTCAAAAACTAAAACAAGAACAACAAAAAATCCCCTAAACAAAAAAGGAACCTCCCAGTACAACTGATGCCTAACAAGTCTCTGGACCCCAAGACTCCTGGGCACTCCTTAAGTTCAGCATTAATATTTCAGCCACAGTGCTAATGCTCCCTCCTCCTCCTCCTCCTCCTCCTCCTCCTCCTCCTCCTCCTCCTCCTCCAGATTTGCTGCAGCACATCACCTGCACCCAACTCAGCCTGCCTACAAACCTCAACCTGCTCTGTAAATTAACTGCCCTGGTTTCCACTCACCTCCATCCAGGTGAGCATCGCCACAGCACACAGCCGGCAGAACCTGCACCTTCTACATGGACTAGGATAGCACCCAGGGTCCCAAGCATGCCTAGGAGGGGTTCTGCCTCTTAGCCATGCCCTCTAGCCCCTTGCCAAGGGACTCTAGCCACGCAGTAGCCAGTAGCCGGGCGGGCGGTGGTGGCACTCCTTTAATCTCAGCACTCAAAAGTCAGAAGCAGGTGGATCTCTGTGAGTTCAAGGCCAGCCTGGTTGACAGAGGGAGTTCCAGGGCAGCCAGGGCTACACAGAGAAACCCTGTGTTGAAAAATCATATATGGGGGCTGGAGAGATGGCTCAGTGGTTAAGAGCACCACCTGCTCTTCCAAAGTTCCTGAGCTCAATTCCCAGCAACCACATGGTGGCTCACAACCATCTATAATGTAACCTGGTGCCTTCTTCTGGCCTGCAGGTAAACAAGCAGACAATGCTGTATACATAATAATAAAATAAATCTTAAAAAAAAAAGAAAAATCATATATGTGAGACAAAACCCCCACATATTAATTTCATGTATACCGTTGTTTTGCCTGGATGTCTGTGCACCCCGTGGCTACCTTGTGCAGAGGGATGCCGGAAGACAGAGTTGCAGGCAGTTGGGAACCTGAAGGAGAGATAAGCATGTTTTTTGTTTAGATCACAAGTGGGGGGATGAGAAAAGACTTGTGATGTTTATCCCCTTAGAAGTCGAACCACTCTGTGGGGGGAGATTGGTAATTAACCAGCTGAAAAACATCCTTGAACATATTCTGAGAGGAGGTATAAAAATGAGCTAAAAACAGGAGGTGGAGCCTTTGGAGACTTGGGATAGTTTTGGGTGTTCATCGCTCCACTTGGAGACGACGCTCCTAGAGAGAACCGTTCAATGGAAGGCTTCAGAGCTCCAGGCTCCAGCAGAAGAAATCCTGCTGATTACGCCAGGAGAATCGTTCCTCAGAACTGATATCCTTACGGTTTCCTTATTATATTCTTTAATCTTCTTTTCTTTTTTTATGTTAGTTGGGTTATAAGTGAGGTCCTCTGGGTTAATAAGTTCATAATAAAATATATTTGCTAAGAAAATTGAGCCTACAGGAACCTCCATGTGGACACTGGAAATTGAACCCAGTTGCTCTGCAAGAACAGCTTGGGCTCTTTACACTAAACCATTCTTTTCTTTTGAGACAAACCTAAGTTTTCCAATCTGTCCTTGAAACTGTAGCCCCACCTCCCAAGTAGCAGAGATAATGAAAGCTGACACCACCAGGCCACAGCTCTCATCTCTTTTCACTCTGGTGTTGAGGGGATGGGAGCGACCTGACTGCAGACACCTCCCCAGAAGTCAGTGATGGAAACCCTGCACTTCAGCACTGCCCCTTGGAAAGAGTACAGTCTGGCGATTTTGAGGGTTGAGACAACCGAACCTGCTCCAAGCCCCATACTCACTGGCCCTCAGATGAGGTTGGTCGCGGTGACCCAGCTGTCTGGAGCAGAAGGATGCCAGGACCCCTCAGAGACTCAATGCTCCCCTCCCCCTAGACAGCAGCTGGTGACTCATGGCCACCCCCTCTGCACCTCGCTCCCTGCATGCAGCCCTCCTATCCCCGTCAGAAGAGCCTGCTGCGTCAGCCACTCACGCAAGGAGGTTATTAAAAAGAGCCGAGAAACCAACATGCCTTTCCTCCCTCAATGTGCGCAATCCGGGGGGGTGGGGGTGGGGTGGACATGCATCTCAGGGACCGCTGGGCCACAGACCAGCCGAGCCAGAAGCAAGGCGGTCCCCGTGTGTGCCCCAAGGAGGGGAAACTGGATCCCTGTAATCTCAGCTCCCAGACTCATGCTGGGCCCCCAGTCTGGCTCCCATTCGGAGACCTTCCAGTTCCTGGTTTTGGGAACTGCCGTATTCATTCATTGATTCATTCTTTCATTCATTCATTCATTCATCCAGTGCCCACTTATTTAGGTTACTACCAATCAGCTACTTTGGGCTGGGCCCCACTAGTACCCACGGCCGCTTCGAGTCCCCAGAAAAGTGTGCAAACGTGAGACCCGCGGATACCTCTCCAGTGTGCATCTTTAGTGTCGACGGTGTACCTGTGTCTAAGGTGTGTTCCCGTGCAGTTACCTGTGGACAGGTGGCTCAGCGTGCCTTTGTTTCCTTTTGGTGGGCTTTAAAAAGGACTGGAGCCCTCTTACACACACCCCCATCTCCACCCACGCTGTGAACCCCTAAACCACGCGCCACTCAAAATGGTGCTCCCTGCCCGACGCGGACACGAGAGGGCGCTGCAGCCTCGGTTGGAGCGTTCGGGACTTATGTCCCGCCTCTTTCCGGGCGGCCGCTCGCTGCTCGGCCACGCTATGGCCACTAGACATCGCCCTCGTGGAGAGTCATCACGGACGGAGACCGGGACGGTGCTGGCTGAACATCGCAGGTGGCTGGGCTGCACGATCGAGGTTGGACCCGGAGCACTGGGCCCAGAAGTCGCCCACCAGGTCACTAGTGTCTGCAGCCACTTGGGGCTCTCTTGGATCCCAAGTGTCTTTGATAAATCCGAGGAGATTCTGGTGCCAGCTGCACCCCTACTAGGCGAGCCCACTCAATCCTGATCTCTGGCTTACCCTGCACCCCACACCGCTGCTGGGCGTCGCTATGGAGACAATGCGGCCTCCCTCACCACCGGTCCGCCCGCCTTATCCTCCCCAGACCCGGGCTAATGACCGGGCAGGAGGCGGTAATAAGCGTCTGGGTTGGGGACGGGCGTGGCCCGGGATGAAAGGCGCGTGTGTGGGGGGCACCCCGGGGCCGCGTAATTACCGCCCCCTTCTCTGCCGGGCGGGGGCCGGGGACACTGCACCTGGCCTCTGCCCGGCGGGGGCGCACAAGTGGGACCGTGATGGCAAAGCTTGCAACCCGCCCAGTTGGCCCCAGATCCTCTGGGACGAGAGCCAGGGTGGAGGATGCAGGCTGTATGTGTGTGTGTGTGTTGCCAGGTGTGGTGCACATGTGTGCACGTGGGCAGGAGACCCGTAGGGACACAGATGGAAACCTAAGGATTTGGAGAAACATCTGGCTCCTGCGGACAGGGGCAATGGGTTTGTCAAAGAGGACAACAATCTTTGCATGGTTGACCTGTGTTCCCTAAGGTCAGGGTGGGTGGGCAGGGTGTGGTGACACCAAAAATACATGAACACAGCCTAGATGTAGATGCTCAGGGTGGGGCTAGGTGTTCGTGACGGGTGGGCCGGGACCCACTGTGCTAATGCAGCCATCTATGCCTGGTGGCATGACTCATGTTCCGGGGTGGGCACGGGACTGTGTCAGAGGCACCCAGGCCCTCTCCTGTTGGTGAGTAAGGGTCAAACTTGCCTTTTCCCGGGTGGGCCCTGATCCTCAGGAGGCCCCAGGAGGCTGGCTTCCTGCCACTCAAGAGGGACAACACTCTGCTTCTAGAAGGGGTCGGCAACCCGGGGCGGGCTAGGCCTAAGTTCCTGTGACTCACTCCTCCCCGCAGCCCTGAGTCACACCCCAGGAATGGGACTACGAAAGCTTGGAAGTCCTGGCCCTTCAGGCTCTTGCCCAGACCTGGGCCTTGAGCAGCAAAGGGAGGCCCCAGCCAGCACACGCATCCTACGTATGACACGCCACACCATACACGTGCACACCCACATCCTCTGCAGCAGACCCGTCAGGGCTCAGTCACAGACTCCACATGCCTTTGTGTTGTCTGGTTGACTGCCTGCATCCTGGAGAGACCTTACGGGTTTCCCATACCTGCTTGCCTGTGTTCAATAGGCAGCTGGGACTTGGAAACACTGGGGTGGGGGTGGGGTGGAGGGTGGGGGGCGGACACATGCAAGGGAGGTCTCTATCAGAAGTTCAAAAACAACAGGGGCCCTGCAACAATGCCCAGAAAAATCCCAGAAGCTAGGTGGGTTGTCTTCCTGGGAATTGACCTATTTGGGTTTTTCTTTCTCTCTTTTTCTTTCTTTCTGAGACAGTTTCTCTGTGTAGCCCTGGCTGTCCTGGACTCACTCTTTAGACCAGGCTGGCCTCGAACTCACAGATTTCCACCTGCCTCTGCCTCCCGAGTGCTGGGATTAAAGGCGTGCGCCACCACGCTCACCTCCTATTTGGGTTTCTAAACATGCTGGGAGGGGAGGGGTTGGAGGGTATCTACGGGGGGGGGGGGGCAGAGAGGCAGGGTATCCTCAAATGCTGCTTAGCAAGGGCCTCTTCTACCCCTCTTTTACTGTGTCCACTCATGGTATGCCCACCCAAGCACACACCTGAGCTGTGGCCTCCCCCACAGAGCAACACACTAACAGGCTCCCTGGAAAGAGCTAAGCACAGCAGCTTCTGCCCGGGGCTGGTGGCCTGCATTACTTCCTCTGCACAGGGACAGTCTCGTGCATGTGCAAATCCCCAGGTCACGTAGCATCTGTCAACCTGAGGGTGCCTGGGGGGTCCCCACGCAAGCAGATGGTCCTTGCACACCTGTCCACCCGCCTCGGAGGGTCAGCTGTAGCCCACGGGCCCAGCTGTCTGGGTAGGCGGCATCAGGCGCCTCCCTGGCCCCATTGCTTCATCTTAGGAGTGAGTGGGATCTGGGGAGCCTCCAGGGTCTGATGGGGACTGGGTCAAGGGCAGCAGTGGAGTCTCCTCCCCTGCACTGCCTTTCCAGGATGTCAGATCTTCAGTGTCGTGGTGAATCTGCTCTAGTCTGTGTGATTCATGGCATTCTGCAGAACTTTCCTTTTTGTCTCACCAAGCCCAGGCCGTCCCTGACATCTCTGTGTAGCGAAGTGACCTAGAACTGATCCTCCTGTGTCTACCTCTTGAGTGCAGAGATGACAAACCAAGAAAAGAAAAGTGTCACTTTCTTAGGGGGATGTCTCCAACACAACCAGAGGCCTTGGCTGGCCCACAACTGTTGAGGGAGGGTGCTACCTCTGTCCTGGGTACCTTGAGTGCTACCTGCGGGGCAAATAGCTCAGCTCTTCCAGAGGGCCTGGGATCAATTCCCAATATGCACATGGTGGCTCACAACCATTTGGAACTGCAGTCCCAGGGGAAATCTAACAAGTCCCTCTTGTGGTTTGTGGAGGTGTGGGGTTGCGGGGGGCCATGATGAACATGGTGCAAGCACACACTCAGACAAAACACCCATACAGGTGAAAGAAGCCAATTTAAAACAATAAAAATAAACAAACACACACACACACACACACAAAAAAAAAAACAAAAAAAAAACAACAACAACAAAAAAAAAAAACCCCAACCAAACACCAACTCCTTTTCTTCCCCTGTGGGGAGCACAGAACTCCAGGCACCTAGCTAGCCTGTTTCTTTTCAAGCCAAGGGGGGCCGTGTGTCTAAGTTGCCCAGGCTGGCCTTGAACTTGTAATCTCGCACCTCACCCTCCCCTACGAAGCCATGCATCACTAGGAAACACATGGTCCTGGATGTGTAAAAACCAAAACGTGGGGTCACCGGGTGGGTGTTGTGCCACGGGAGTCTGGCACACAGTCCTCAGTCAACGCTCCTCGCCGCCAGAGCAGCTGCTGGCTGCCCTGGGTCCTGAGGCCTCGGGATTGGTGATGCTTTGCTCAGCCACTGTAGGGCTTGACAGCTGTCTGCGGCTGCCTGCTGGGTGGGGTGAGGGGTGACCTCCTTCTTCGATGGGGACCTGGTCCGCCCACATTCCAGAAGGGTTAGGGGCACCATCTCCGGTTCCCCGCCTGCCTGTTCTGAGGGAGGACCTCTGACCCGAAGCAGAACCCATCTCCCTACCCGTCCTTTGGACACCCAAAGCAGCAGCTGGCCCCACGGCTGGGGGCGGGGGCGGAGGTTGGAATGTAAGGGGGGAAGGGAAGGGTGAGGAAGTGGGGGAAGGGAGGGGTGGGACAGCCACTGAAAGGACGAAAATAAAGGGGCCTGTACGAAGACACAAATAGAGAAAAGCTTGAAGGGACCGAGCCAGCCTTGCGCAGGAGCAGGAAGACTTTCCAGGTGACAGCCTTCCTCCTCCACCTGGCAGGCTGAGCGGCTCACCTGCCCCGCGTGACACCGGAGAGGACTAGGTGGCCGTGGGTGGGGCTGGAATCAAGACTCCAGGGAAGAGAGAGCTCCACGCCCAGCCCAGCCGCCGCCAGCAAAGCCTCCTTCCCAAGGCCGGGCAGAAGGGTGGAGCTGCTGGGGCCCCACGGGGGCGGGCTATGCCCTGCGGGTGCCATCTCTGGCCTCCTCCTCGGGTTCGCTCCTCCTGGCTGCCCACGCAAAGCCACCTCCAGACCTCTGATATCTCAGCGCTTACTGCCAGGTCCCCGCTGGAAAGTGGCCGCCCCCCCCCCACAAGCCCCTCCCCCCCGACTCCAGAGTCCGCCAGGAAGCCTTGACCCCTAGTGACCTCTTTCTGCCCCGCCCTCGGGCTGGCTGCCTGGTCACAGAGCTCTGCCCATCTGCGAGGTTACCCTCTGGGCGGGTTTGGCAAACCACACCATTCCTTGTCGCCAGCCTCTACCCTAGTCTTCTCACCCTAGGCCAGCCTGGGCATAAGGTTCAGCACTGATTGGCTTTGACCGCGCAGTCATCCTTTTCCCTCAGCCTCTTGTGTGTTGATGACAGGTGTGCGCCACGCCACCCACCTCTCTCCCACTTCTTTAAGTAGAGACCACAGGCAAGGACGGCAGAAGATGACTTGGATTTCCTGCCCTCCCTGGGGGAGGGGAAGGGGGGAGGGTCCTTCTCGCTTCAACCTAAGTTCGTGCATTTTCAAATCTTCGCCCTCCGCACTCTCCCTCCCTGCCTTCAGCCCTCGCAGCTCTTTCCGGATGACTGGAATTTCGTGCAGTGCAAACCTGTTCTACATTTTTTCTGCCTCCACCTCCCAAAGGGTGATTATAAGCAGGGTCATGGCCAGGCGCCCCGCCCCCATCTGCTCAAGTCTAGACTTGGGGGAATCTCCTTTGAGGGCCCTTACCATCTCTTTTTTTCCCCCCTCCTATCTCTCTACCCCTTCATTTTACCTGACTGCTGCCCCCGCAACACACCCTTTTCTCTTCCAGCAACACTCGGTAAACTCCCGTTCTCTACGCAAAGCCCCCGCCTGCAGGTAACCTCCCTTCTCCAAGTCCTCCCAAATAGGAACTGCAAGAGAGCCGGGTGAGGGTCAGTCACCCCGAAGGGGATGTGGCAGGAAATACCGGTGTGCAAAGCAGGGTGCACGTGGCGCGCCTGTGCTGGGGGGGTCCACGTGCGTGTGACATCCCCCCCAGGGACGCCCCCTCTTCCGTCCAGGCCCAGCCGCAGCCGTCAAGCCTCGGATCCGTCTCCCGCCCCCAAGTTTGCAGACACGCGGGCAGAGGGGCGGGGCCGCTGCGCCTCCGCGCTCGCGCACTCGGTTTTGCCAGGCTGAAGTCCGGCTTCCAGAGGGCAACCTCGACCTATTGGTGCGTCCAGAAGACCGACAGGCATGTCCACCAATGAGATTCCCCCCCATGGTGGGCGGAGCCTTGTGCTGAAGCATCGGCGGGGGCGGCCCGGGGCGCCCTCCCCGCGGTGACGTCCAGAGCCTCTCCCGGCGCGTTGCCTGGCAACCGCGTTTCCATCTCGAGTTTCCGGGGGGCCGCCCCCTCCCATTCAGCTTTTTCCTCAATGGGGTGTTGTGAGGGGGGGTGCGGAAGGAAGCGAAGAGCCGACCCCGCCCCTCTGCGATTTGGGCAGCCTTTGCTGTCTGAGCCTCGGTTTACCTCTCCTTACCTGTCATGCGCCCTGGGCTTCCAGCTCCCCGCCTAGGTGCTTGCCCCTTGGGGGTTGTTGGTCGCGTACCGAGCGCGAGCTGGGTGCAGAAAGCATTGTGATACGATGACCCGGGGGGTGTCACAGCCTCACAAGGTCGTGACCTTAGACTCCCAACAAACTTGCACCTTCAGGTCAACCATCTCCAGGGCCAGACCTTGAGGTCCCCTGGGACATCCTCCACCCCCCCCCCCATCCCCAGCTCATGGACTTGATTGGCGGATTCCTGATGGCTGGTGACGCAGGCGCCGCCCTTCCAGGTCCCTCAAGTAGCCCTCAGCGACCGTGGGCAGCTGCCCCTCCCCCAGGGTCCTTCCCACCCTCACCTAGCCTCAGACGTACCCAAACATTTGAGCCCATTGACCGAGAACTGTCCAGAGATCAGGCTTGACGGGACATCCGCCTTCCTGGCGTGGGACGACTTGGGGTGACTGGGCGGAGGGAGGGGCAGAAAGCCCTTGTGATGTCCCAGGCCACCCTTGGGGGAAGGCAGCTGCTCCCTCACCTGAGGAGGCTCTCAGGGCGAGGACTAGAGAACACAGATTCCAACCCCAAGCCCAGACTCACAAGTTCAATGATGTGTTGCGGGGGGGGGGGGTCCTCAATTTTCTGGGCTATAAAATGGGAGTGTAATTGCTTCTGACCATAGGGCCCGCAACGCACTTAGAAGATAAAGAGAACCGTGTCAGCCCAGCCCCAGGAGGCATTAGAAGTGAGACCCCAGAGGAGCAGCTGCAGGTTGGCTTGCGCGGGTGGGGGTAGGGGGACACGGGACAGGAAAAGGTGGGCGTCCACCTTGGGAAGTTCCCAGGCCTAGACAGAGATGGTTGTGCCCAGATGGGGCGTGGCTGGAGGATTCCACCCTCGGGGAGGAATGCGGAGGTTTGGCCGCGGAGGGGCTCGTCGCTCGGACCTGGCCCGCCTGATGTGGTCTCGCTCCTGGGGACCGCGACCTTGCAGCGCTCCCTCTGGCTCCCACACTGGCTGGCGCAATGCGCTTTACAGCCAGGGCAGCCCTTTCCTGGCTCCTGGCAGCTAGGAAGGGCTTGCCACAACGCTGACTCCAAGTTCCCGTCTTCAGCCCACTTTAGAGCCAGGAACTAAGGGTGAAAGCGTCGCCCAGGGCATGCCCCAGGCCCACGCCCAAAGGGACTTCCGGCCTCGGGTAGCAGGAAGTGGCCAAGCCTGCACCCCCCCCCCCCCCCGCCCTAAGCAGCTTCCTGCCAGCCGCGAAGCTGGGGGAAAGAGGCCTGGGAAACCATTTGGGGGAACCGGGGCACTACACTCCTACAACAAGGAGCAAGCAGGTTAAAGTTTAGGTCTCATTTTCGTTTATTTGAAATTCGGTGCTCGTGTAATTTTTTTTTTAAACCCCTCCAACTTTTCAGTGAAAGGAGACTTGGGCTAGGTGGATCTCCCCCCCACCAAGTCGGTTCTCCCCTCCGCGAGGGTGCTAATGCTATCTGGGAAGTCCATCAGAGGGGAGAGAGAGCTATGGGTGGCTCCTGCCTGGGGTTCCCACCCTCAGCCCAGTGGATACATCACAGGCAGTTAAAAAAAAAAATCCTAAAAAACAAAAACCCCAAAACACACACATTTAAATAGGTATCCAAGACAGCTTTTTAAAAAAATGCACCCAGTAACCCCACCCCACCCCTTTTTGGAAAAAAAAAATTGGAAAAAAAAAAAAACAAAAAAACAAAAAACAAAAACAAAAAAAACTAAACCAGATTCTTGCTTGGCCTCTACCCTTTGGGATCCCCTCCCCACCCACCCACCACAAAAAACCTTTACAGCTAGTCAACACATGTTCACGTCCCAACCCATTAAGGTTAAACACAGTGGGGAGGGGAAAGATGGGGTTCACACACTAGAACACAGGGAGCTGAGGACAGGTGGAGCCTAGACACAGTGGACAGGGTGCTGGGGGTGGGCACACATCCCATCATCACAGAAATTTAAAATGCAGAGGGGAAAGGTACAAAACCACGGATTCACCCCTGCTCAACAGGCCCCAACGGGAGGGGAGGGCTGTCACCCCTGCATTAGTGGGGCCGACATGGACCAGCAGCATGCCCTCCCGACAGTGGGGCTAATGCTGTCACAGCCCACTCCCCATCCTGGCTACAGGTGAGGTTGCTCCTCAGTCCACATCCCTGGCTGGGCCTGGGGAAGAGAGAGGTACAGGGGCGTCTCTCTGGGCCCCCTCCCATCACCTACCCCAGTTTTATTTTTCCTAGAGAATAGCAACCCTGACTGGCTCAGTCAGAAAAGTGAAATCTATAAATAATCCCCAAGCTCCATCGGGAAGGAAGGTTAGGGAAATACGTGGGTGTGAGGAGGAAGGGAGGGGACAGTGGGGGCAGTGGCAGGCAAGAGGGTGGCCGGAGGCCTGTCCCTTCCTGTGAGGAAAGGAGCGTTCCCACCTGACCAACAAACGGCCACCAGCGTCAGCATTCTCCACCCAACCAGCTTTCTGTGGCAGTGCGGCCAGGCCAGCCAGGCAGAGCGGAGAACGGCTGTCACTGTAGCACTTGGGAGACCGAGGCAGTGTGGACAAAGGTGTTCCCTGTTCCGGCTAACAGCTTCCCAGGGCCGGTGGGGGGGTGGGGTGTCCAGCTGGCCAGGACCGGAGGCCAAGTCTGCAGACGGGTGGGGTGGAGGACACTCATCCCGGGAAGGGGGGGGTCCCCAACCCTTATCTGTAAAGTGCTTCTTGGAAAATCTACATTGAGTTAAAAATCCTGAATCGGGTTATGGTTGGGGGGTGGGATGGGGAGAACTAGGCAGAGCGGAAGGGCTGGGGTGGGTGGCTTCCTCCGTCTGGGCCATCTGGGAACAGACTGCTACATATTTGGAGCTGGAGAGGTGGGAGGGACCGGCCCTGGCGCGGAGGCCACGACCGTGATGAGGGAGGGGAAAAAAAAGAGGTGGGCGCGTGACCAGAGATGCAGGGCAGACAATCGGGGGGAGGAGCTAAGACAGAAATCAGAAAGGCTGGTGAGTGGGAATGGAGTGACCTCCTGCCCCCCAGGGCTGGGTCGCTCAGCGTCCAGGCTGTGGCTTCCCCGGTGCCCCAGCGTGTCTGGGGTCTGGGATGTGACAGACCCAAAGGGACTGGATTCCTTTAAGCCACCACAAACTCGGACTGGATGTCCGGGTTTACTTCAGGCTTCCAAACGGAGTCCTCAAAGTCGAGGCCCAAGCCTGCGGCCTCACCGGGGCTAGCTCCGCCCCCGCTGCTGCTGCTGTCACTCCGGCCAGCTTTGCGGCTGGGGGGCCAGTGATAAGGACCCCGAGCGTCCCGCCGTGCCTTCCTTCTAAGGCGTTTCTGCTGTAACAGCAGCTGGAGGCGTTCCACTTTGCAGCGTGTGGCACGGTTCTCCGTCTGTCGCAGTCGATCCCCTACAAAAGGAGACAGGTACCTGTGAATCTGGAGTCCCCACTGCGGAAGGGAAGCATGGATGAGGGACAGCAGGAACCTTGCAAGCTGCCCCAGGGCCTCACTCCAATTACTGGAGCATGCTGGGAGGGCAGGCAGGGCAGTGGGCTGACTAAGTGTTGCACCGGGATTTAGTCACATGAGAAATCTAGGAAGCAGCCGGGCGTGGTGGCCCACGCCTGTAATCCCAGCAGAGGCAGGCGGATCGCTGTGAGTTCGAGGCCAGCCTGGTCTATAAAGTGACTTCTGGACAGACAGCCAAGGCTGAAAAACCAAAAACAAAAAACCAAAACCAAAACAAAAACCAAACAAACAAAAACCAAACAAAACAAAAAACAAAAAAAGAAAGAAAGAAATCCAGGAAGCCTTGCTTGCAAGGCTTGGTGGCGCAGGCCTTTGATGACCGTACTCGGGAGGCAGAGGCAGGAGGATGAGGCTAGCCTGGCCTACAGGGTGAATTCTAGGACAGCTGGAGCTATGTAGTGAGACCCCTTTCTCAAAATACCAAAAGGGGGGATAAAAATCAAGGCATGGTTGGGTACACCTGTCAGCAATTACTTAGGAAGCTGAGCCCCAAGCATTCCAACTTCAAGACAACCTTGGACAACAAAGTAAAAGCCCCCCTGAAAATACAGAGTAAGAAAGCTGAAGGCAGCCGGATCTCTCTGAGTTCGAGGCCAGCCTGGTCTACAAATCGAGTCCAGAACAGCCAAAGCTACACAGAGAATTGTCTCCAAAAAAACCAAACAAAAACTAAAAAGAGAGCCAGGCATGGTGGTGCATGCCTGTAATCCCAGCTCTCGGGAGGCAGAGGCAGGCAGATCTCTGTGAGTTCGAGGCCAGCCTGGTCTACAAAGTGAGTCCAGGACAGCCAAGGCTACACAGAGAAACCCTGTCTCAAACAAAAAACAAACAAAAAACAAAAAAACAAAAAACTAAAAGAGAGCCGAAGGCTTGACTGAGCAGGTAGAACTCTGCCTAGAATCCCCTGGAGGGACTGGGGTGCTTGCTATCATAATACAAACCCCCAAACCTTCGAAAAACCTGTTTCCACAACAAGTAGCACAAAGCTTATGCCTCAGTTTACCCTCTTTTGAAACCAGGGCCATGGAGGCAGGTGACCGAGGTAGAACACAGTGGCCACTACCATGCCAAAGATCGGGTGGGGGTGGGCACAAGCCTGGCCCCATCTTAGGGGCTAGAAGTGATCCAGCCATTCATGCAAAGTGCCAAAGGCCATCTGGAGATGGGCCTGGGGGCTTGGGGGGGGGGGGGGGAGGAGAGGAAGTAGGAGGAAGTAAGGCCGCAGCCCCCAGAGCTTACAAGGACCCCTCTGTGCAGCAACAAACAGTTGCCTCCTTTTCTCCCAGCTGGAGCAGGTCTTGGGGGGAGGGGGGCCAGCAGCTGCCAGCTCCAGGAGTCCCCCGGGCAGGTCAGCTGTTCCCTCACCCAGCGGGCGCACACAGAGGCGGCCTTGAGAAACGGGGAGGCTGGGTAGGGATACGGGGACCACTCACCAGGAGGCTTGCACATTCGGATCTGGCTCTGGCCCTGGAGCAGGGAGGAGGGAGATGTGGCCGCCAGTTTTTCACAGGAGGTAGTTTTGGGGGCGAGGTCAGGGGCTGGTGAGGCAGGTGAGCACTGGGCGTGGCAGCGGAGCTGGGTCAGCGAGGGTGGCATGCCCTGGTAATGCCGCGTGGCACTTAGGAGGTCATTGAGTATCTGCAGAATGGTGCTGATGTCTCGTCGTGGCCGCCCACTGCTGTCTTGGCAGTTGGGGTGCAGTGTGCCTGCAAGTGGAAAGACCACGAGCCCCAGAGTTATTGTGTGGCAGTGAGAAAGGCATAAAGACCAATGCGTAGTAGTTACTCAGGAGGCTACAATGAAGGGTTTTGTTTTGTTTTGTTTTGTTTTGTTTTTTCGAGACAGAGGTCTCTCTGTGTAGCCCTGGCTGTCCTGGACTCACTTTGTAGCCCTGGCTGTCCTCGAACCTACAGCGATCCACCTGCTTCTGCCTCCTGAGTGCGGTTGGGCATGGTGGCACACGCCTTTAATCCCAGCACTTGGGAGGCAGAGGCAGGAGGATCTCTGAGTTGGGAGGAGGCCAGCCTGGTCTACAGAGTGAGTCCAGGATAGCCAGAGCTACACAGAGAAAACCCTGTCTTAGAACAAAACAAAACCTCTATGTCAGCTGGATGTTGGCTTAAAGCAATTGTCAGGCAGAGCCTCTGCGTAAAATCCCCCAGTGAGGACGGGGCAGATGGTGTGGCTCAGCTCAGCACTATAGTGGCTTGGGGTACCATCCCCAGTGTGAAGTGCACATAGCCAGGTCGGCACAGGTGGGGTGACCTGTGTGTCTCGGGTCACGCGAGTGCATTCCCCAGATACCAGGGGAAGACGTCTGGTGGGCACAACCAGGTCATGTGATCTCCTGCTTGAGACTCCAACACTCAAGTGTGGTGACACTTACCAGAGAAGGTCCCTGAGAAGACCCCTGGGGCGTGGTTCACGAAGCTTTCGATGACGGCGCCAGGTTTGCGGGAGCGGGGAGTGGGGCTGCTGCCTGGGGTCGATGGGGCGTTGCTGCTGCTACTGCTGGCCAGTGGCGAACAGCCCATCTGCTGGGGGAGGATTGGCAAAACGGGTACTGTGATGGGTCCTCTCCTCAGCCCAGATCCCCCCAGTCAGTGTCAGCAACCACCGACGTGCATTTGATCCATAGGCTGGAGCCCCCAAAACCGCCCCCCCCCCCGACCTCCCAGGCCCAGGACTAGGCGTTGGCATCCTCACCTCAGGACAGGCTGTGGAAGCTGGATGGGACCGGAAGGAACCAGCGGTGACGGGGGAGGGGGACACTGGTGAAGGACTGCTGGATACTGGGGGGACACGGGCAGCACTGGACACTGGCCTACAGGGCGAGGACACTGGCGTGGTTACACCAGAATCTCCCCGGGCGGCGGCGGCGGCTGCGGCGGCTGCTGCTAGCACATGGCGGTGCTGGAGTGGGGCGTGTTGGGCGGCCAGTTGCAACTGTACAAACATCATGTGATCCCCGACTCGTAGGGCCAGGGTCAAAGGTGAGCGGCCTGACAAAAAATCACTGACCTAGAGAGAAGCAGGGGGTGGGGGAATAGTCATCAGTCGGTGGTGCTCCCATCCGGGATGCCCCCAGCCCAACCCAGCCCAGCTCTCCCCGCAGTGTGTGACCTGGGGCCTCTCGCCGCCCCTCTCTGGGCTCTGGGGTCCCTGTCGGTGCCACGGACGCTTAAATAAAATCAATCTGTATTTCCGGAAGCCTCCTCCGGCAGCCCGGCCTGGCCCGGGTGTCGCTGGGGGCTGTGGGGGGGACAGAGGTGGTCAGATTGGGACCTCTGGCTCTCCCCAGCCAACTTGTGTCCTTTAAAGGGGAAACTGAGGCCAGATGGGGGCGGGGCCCAGCTGATGGTCACTGTTCTCCCTCATGTAACCCTGGCCTCTCCCTTCTCCACCTCAGTCCCCAGATCCTGTTTGCCTGTGAATCTAGCAGAGGAGATCCCTTTACAGAGAGGCAGGCTGAATCCTGATGGAACTCCTCAGTCAACCTTTGCTTTCCCAAGATAAATATTTATATGTCCTGGGCTGTGAGAAGAAAAAGGGGGGGGCCTGTCCCCCAGGGCCTCCATATGCTCTGGTAAGCATAAGCCCCCCCCCACCAGCCCCTCTCCCCCAGGTGGGGGCTGATCTGTGGGCCTATACCTGACCCTTGGATGCACCAGGCACCCTGTCTCCCATCTCTGGGGCCCTGGCATCACCCTTCTTCTCCCCAGAGGCCAGGGTGTGTGTGTGGGGGGGTGGAGGTTTCTGAGAAGTGACATAGTCTGTGACTCACAGCAGACCGCCTCGCACAACTCCCTCCCCTGGCTCTGCTGGCAGAGGGCTGGAGTAACCTTCTTCACTAGGGGCCCCATGGGGAAGGGACGAAGGACGGGGAAGCAGCCAGCTCCTGAACTCCCTCCTCTCAACCCCTTTACAGGTAAGGGCCTGACATAGCTTCCTGAGCACTTAGGGTCACCCCTTTCTCTTGCGAGGAGGGCCAGAGGAGAGAGCCAGTCTGGGGCTCTCAAGGCTCCACCAACCCAGCCCCCCCCAATTCCTTCATGCCACGTACATAATCCCCACAGGCCAGCAGTCAAGTCTGCTCAAAGTCAGCGCAGAAAAGTCAGCCCCCCCCGTCCCCCATCTCTGCCTCCTAGGACCACCTCGTTCTCCCTGTACCCTCCAGAGAGGCAGGACCACCAAGCTTCAGAACCCTGTGGCCCCCTACACTGGGAGGCAGGACGACATACGTTTGCAATCAACAGAGCAAAAACCTTGGATGGGCAGGTTTCCTGATCCAGGCCAGGCTGAGGAGTCCAGGGGTCCTACCTACTGTGCCGCCCCCCATCATCAGGGCAGGCCACAGAATGCTCCCCTACTCTGCTCAGGCCGCCTGTGTCACTCTACTCGAAAAGCTCAGGCCGCCTGTGTCACTCTACTCGAAAAGCTATGGGCCGTGAGTGAGGAAGGTGCTGTGGTGGCCAAGACTATGAGGAAAGAAGGAAGGGGGGGGGGAGCCCTCAACAAATCTGGGAACCCTCCTCAGAGCCAGGCCCAGCCTCCTTCCTGGCTGCTTACTGAATATTTTCTTAACATCCTGTGGAGGCCTCCCTGGCCCAGGGCTGGGTGCCCCTGCCTGCCCCTCCCCTTGTTGGGGCAGAGAACAAAGACCAGAGAGAGGAAGAGGGGGGAAATGGGGTGACTCCCCACCCCTTTGCACTGGCAGAGCCAAAGGCACAAACCCACCCGAATGAGTTATTTTGAGGGGCCACACACTCTACCGTGGGAGGGTGTACTAGGCTGTGAGCATGGGCCAAGGTCACTCACTGTCAGGGCTGGTCAAAAGATCGGCCCTTCCCCCCACACAACCCATGGCAGCCACCGTGGGAGAAAAGTTCTCAAGGTCAGCTGGTCAGGTGTCTAGGGAGGGAGGTAGGGAGGAAGAGGAAGCGGGGGTGACCAGGCCAAGCTGGCACCGAGGCGGGGCTTTCATCCCCTCCCCCACAGGCCACCAGGCAAGCACAAACAACTGGAGGCTCTCTCAGGGTGTCCGGGTCCCTAGGCGTGGCCACTGCCTGCAGCGCCCCCCCCTGGGTTCGGGGGAGGGTGGTGGGTGCTTACCTGGGTCTCGGTCAAACTTTCCAGAGCTTGCATAACGGACTGTTCCGGCCTCGAGGCCTGAGACTACAAAGAGAAGGATGAAGAGTGACCTCAGTGTGGGTTTAGAGCAGGGAGTTGGGGGGGGGGGACGCTGTGTGGCAAGGGGCGGGCGGGGAGCTCTTTGCAAGGGGCAAGATGGTGCATTTGTGGAGTGAGGTGGCCAGGGGATTATAAAAGCCTCGAGGACACGCGCCCCTCAGTCATTTACCATGAGGCCAGCTTCCACCGTGGGCACGAGCGTCAACTTGCTCCCATCCCCCACGCCGAATTCCTGCAGCTTCCCCGAACTGAGCCGGCTGGGGGTAGGAAGGAAGAGGGTGAGCCGGGAGACAACACAGAGACGCGGAAGCGGAGGCCGAGGAGAAGGGCTGTGCGTGCGCAAGGGGGGGGGGGAGGGAGGACTGGAGCGCTTCTCACCCAAGGCTCCCCAGCTAGCGTGCCTGCGGGGAGGCCTCCTGGCCCTGGGAGCCCCCTCAGCCAAAACACTTTACTCCAGGTTAAAGCACTACCCACCCCTGCCCCAATCTGCAAGGAGCTAGAGACTTTCCTATCACCTGCACCCCCGTGGGCTCTTTGCCACCCTCCCCCGCGGCCCCTCCAGGGCAGCTCCAGCCTACAACTCCCCATTTCTTGCCCGGGCTCGTCTTTGTGGGCGCCGCAGGGCTCCGGCCCTTTTAGAGAGAGGCCTTCGGGGGCTCTGCCGACCCAGGCTCCCCCTCCTCCCTCCCGGGCAGAGGCCGCTGCTCAAACAAAGGAGACCCTCCCCCTCTTGCCCCTCCCCCACCGGGGCCCCTCCGCTGGGGATGGACACTGCACCTCCCCAGAGGCCCGCGAGGGGACGAGGGGAGGGGAAGACTCCCTGGCCTGGAGGCGATTTAAATACCGGGTGAGGGGGGGCTGTGGGGAAGCGAGAACAAAGGGGGGCAGAGAGAAGCTAGTGATGGGGAGACCGCCAGACGCAGAGGGGGCCGTCAAGCAGATGCGGAAGCGGCGGTCTCGCCGGCACAAGAGGGGGTGGCAGTGCACCCCCCAGGCGCGCAAAGGACGGACCCCTCCCTGTGCCATCTCGGGGGCCCACATCTGCCGTGCCACCCCCGTAGCTCGCGAGCATCGTGGGGCCCCGCAGGGCGCTCCTGCCTTTGTGCAGACCCCGACGGGGGGGAGGGGGGCCAGGCAAGTAAGGCCGAGCAGAGGGCGCCCGAGAGCGCGCGGCGCGCCCCCGTCCCCCGTCTGGCTGCCCCCTGCTTCCCCGCGCGGCGCGCTCTTTGTTCCCGCCCGGGGCCGGGGCCCGAGGGGGCGGCCCGGTGCCAGGGGGCGCGCAGGCGGGGGCGGCGCTCTACCTACGTGTCTTTGTGAAGTAGCGCTAGGCGTTCCTTGGGTACTTTGAGGCGTTGGGACAACCTTTTGCGAAGCCCTTCTACGGTCTCGTCGTGGGGTACCGACAGGTCATAGCGGGTCCCCGTGGTGCTGTGGATCGCCAGGCTCATGGGTGCGGCCGACTCCGTGGCCGTGCTCAGCTCGCAGGCGCCGCCGGGGGCCCCGCGCCGGCAGCTCCGGGCACCGCCGGGCTGCGGCTCCATCCCCGGCGCGCGCGGGAGGACTGGGGTCCGCGCGGGTCGCCTCCAATCCTCGCCCCGACTCCCCCGCCGAAATGAGGTCCTCCTCCGCTCTGCGGGCGCTCCGGGACAGCAGTGCGTGCGCTCCTTGGGGAAGGTCCCAACGTTAGCGATTGAGCCGGCAAGCAAGAATCCGAGTGGTGCTCTGGGGTCGCGTGGGATCCTTAGGTTGCGCCCCGGGGTGGGGTCTGCGATCCGGTTTCAAGGGCGGAGGATGGCGACCTGGGCACAGCACAGGGAGGGTCCTACAGAGAGGGGGCGAGCTCTCCCGGTTCGCACGGTGCCTGGATCCCTCTCGGGTCTTGCTACCTCGCGCGTCCCTTCCCTTAGCAACAGCCGCAGCCGCCGCTCGCAAGATCTGGGGGTGAAAGTATGAAGAAAAAAAAAGTTATCATGTATCAACGTTCCAATGGGCGGGACCACCGCCCCCTCCCATTCACTACTTACTCCGCCGGCCAGGCGGCGGCCAATCAACACATACAGACCGCCCAGTCCGTCGCGCTACCGGGCCAATGGGAATCGCCGCGGGGCTATCCCACGTGGCAGCGAGACCCTCCCACTCGCCCCGCCCCGTACCTTCTACGTCCAATGGACACGCCAAGGGGTTGGGCTGATGCCGCTCCTGGCCCGCCCCCGCGACCCCCACCCGCTCCCAGAGCCATTCATAAGGCCTGGAGACCTCAACAAAGGGCGACGGTAGAAGACCCTAGGTTTGAGGACTTAACGTGCCACCCCTAGCCCTCCCCGCGAGCACAGCCCCTCCCGCCCGCAAGGGGAGCGGTCAGAAGGAGAGGCGAGGGGCCGGCCATTGTTCCAAACTAAGGGAGGAACAGGAAATAGTGGGGCCTCCCCGCTGGGTCTGTCCGGGAAGCAGCAGCAGCTGCCTGCGGAAACTGCAGCTTGAGCCCTGAGCCTCATGGCCAAGGGTCGCGGGCTGGGCCCTCAAGGACAGGACAGGCCTCCGCCCCCGCGGGTGGGTGGCTGCGAGGAGATTGGAGAGCCTGGGCGGGACCCGCGGCTTGGGCGGGGCCCTGCAGCTCAGTGACGTGGCTTCGGTTAGATCCGTCCCTACCGAACCAGTGCCACCTCGCGTCCCAACCTAACCCACCCTCCCCGATTTTTTTCTGCCTCCCCCCCACCCCACCCCCCGATCCCGGGTCGGCCCGTTTCCCGAGGTGCGCCCGCCCAAGCCGTGACGTGACGCGGCGTCCCCGGCTGCGCCCGCGCGCGCCCTGCTCCGGGCAGCGGTGAGTCAGCAGCCCCGGCGCGCCCTCTGCAGTCCCCGCCCGGGAGCGCTGCCCGTGCCCCGGGGGAGGAGTGCCGTGCGTCGTGGCTGGGGAAAAGGGGGTGCAGAGACTTGGGGGGTCAGCGGGTTGGGGAAGCTCCGTTGAGACACTTAAGGCTTAACATGCGGAGAAGACTAAAGACTAAAGGGAAACTGAGTCTATACCTGCAACTAGTTCAAGGTCACTGGCTAAGGGGGAGGACGGGAGGGGAGTGGGCAGCGGTCCCACCAGGGCGGTGCCCATTACGCGCCGCCCCTCCCACCCCACGAGCTGGGGGCTCCCTGTCCCATGGCACCTTGGTGCCGATGGTTCAACGAACAAAGAGTGGGGCAGCCAGAAGAGTTCGCGGCGGGTGGAGACCCCTCCCCTTTTCCTGCGGCGGCCCCGCCTCTACTCACCGGGCGCCGTAGGTCCTGGGTCACCCCTGCTCCCGACGACCTGCGTGCGGGTTGTAGTGAGAGGTGGCCGTGCGGGTCTGGGCTAGGCGGGCGGCCCCAGAGCCTTTATCCGCGACGCCTTCCCTGGGGTGGAGTTTGGGCGGGCAAGGGGCGGGGGGCCGGGCGATGGTGACGCATCTGCCCCCCTGCCTGCTGGCCTGGGGCCGGGACACAGAGCTTCTCAGGTAGTACCTCTCGGGTGCCACCGGCTCGGGTAACTCCTACCTTCCCGAGTACTCGGGTGCACCTCACATTGTTATTAGGGGGTCTGGCCTGCTTCCCTGCCCCGCCCCCTTTCCTGCTGGCCTGGCGCTTCCGCCTGGGGGCGCCCGAGTGGGGAAGGGGGGGCGGTACGGGAAGGGGTTCCTGAGTCAGCAGCCTGGGTCCAGGAAAACAGGGCAGTGTCACCTGCCAGGCCGTGGGGTGCCCGGGACAGCTGTCTGATGGCCTGGCCTCCGCATCCTTTAACGATGACCTCAGAGGCCATTTCTGTGACGATTCAAACACCCCTGACCTGCCTAGGCCAGTCACCTGTGTGACCTCCGTGAGTAGCCCAGTCCCTGATGCACCCTGCACCATAGCACAGTTGGTTCTCACTCCTGCATGTGGGTCCTGGGAGTCAGCTCAGGTCACGGGGCTCGCAGCACGTGTCTGTATCCCCGCCAGCCAAACAGGGCGAGGATGCAGCAGCACACGCCGGACGCGGGTCTGGGGTGGACACTCACACACCCTTTGGCCTTAGACCAGACTGTCACTTGAGTGGCCTCAGCAGGGGGCTTCCTGAAGATGGCTTTGAGGCTGCATCCTCGTCGTCACGTCGTCCACCTATCAGGTCTCCTGCTTTTATCTGACCTGAGCGAGCGGCCTCCACCACCCCAACCCTGGGCGCCCCTCCCAGGCCAGTCGCGTCCTAGTCGCCTTGGTGCTCTGGCTGATCACTCTGGACAGGCGTGCTGGGCCCCCAAGCAGGCAGGCGTGCCGCGGCACTCCCAGTCCCCCAGGGTCACTGAGAGGCCAGAGAACACTGGGAGGCCCAGGGACTTTGAGGGATGAACAGAAGTTTGTCCAGGAAGTAGGGAGACCTTTCCCACCCTGCGTTGGAGGGTGTGGAGGTCAGAGGCAGGGTTGGCCTCAGGAAGGACCACAGGGAAGCATGTGATGATGTGGGCTGGATCTGACAGGACCATTAGACTGAAAGCTAGTGTCATAAACGAAGCTGCCCAGACTTCCTGCTTCCTGGCTCTTCCTATGTGGTCCTTTGTCCTTAGTGTAATGCCCCACGACTGTCCAGGCCCTGCCCTCCAGGAAGGTCCCAACCTCTGGCTCCCAGTCCCGCCCCACCCGACTGCTGTCCCAGCTCACAGCACAGGGTGTCCTGTCCTGAGGCCTGGCTGGCTCCAAAGCTCACACCTCCTTGTTGGAGTTGCCTCTCTGGGTTGGGGGAGGGGGGGGTCACACTAAAAGGTGTACTAGGCCAAGCCAGGATGGCCTGAGGGCCTCCTGCTGCCCAGTGTAGCCCAGCATTTGGTCTTAATTGACAAGGCCCCTGGTGGCCTGGTCAGTCAGGACCTGGGATCCCAGCCTGAGAACAGAGGGTGCGGACCAGAACAGGCAAACCCCAAATGATGACCTCAGTGACCTCTGGGGCCCACACACCTCTAAGACTGAGCTGGACGAGGTGGGGATCAAGGATGACCCTCCTGTGACTTATCTGGGAACACCCCCAGGCTGCAAGTGTCTGGAGGGCTCTAGCACACTCATACCCAGATCAGGCGCCATGTGGCCATAGGGAGTCACCCACACAGGGCCCTGATGCAGTGACAGGCTTCGCTCAGTAGCTGGCCTGCTGGCAACTGTCCAGATAGCTAGGATGGCCTGGAGATGGCAGGCTCTGATCCTCACCTTCTCGAAGCCCCTGAGGATACCCGACTCAGGCCCCTCAAGAAGAGGCAGGGGATGGGGCAGCACAGCACCTGCCCGTCGGCTTGCTTTGGAGGGGGCTGTATAACGCGGCACCGCTCACCCCCCCCCCCCCCCCCCCCCCGGGCCAACTAGGGGCCTAAGTGCCTAAGGAGGTGCCAACTGCACCAGGGACTGGGAAGGTAGCCAGCCGGGCTAGGGCCACCCACAGGCTGGGTGTGCCTAGGGCGGGGCCTCCGTGGGAGCAGGTGGTGCCCGCCTCTTCCCACAGCCTGAGGGGTGGGGCAGGGGGCCTCAAAGGGAGGGCCTGTCCTGGCTGGTGGTCAGGGTGCTGAGCTTGGCCAGCAGTTCCAGCCACACCCACCATTTCTTGCCCTACTCCTACCCTTCCCACCCACCCTGGCAAGCGCTGCCCCAACCACCAGCCGGCATGAATTCCACCCATTTTCGCCCGAGTGCCTCTGGAGGCCTAGCACAGGAACCCCAGGCAGGGGTGGGGAGGGTCTTGGCTTTGTGCTATGCAGTTAGAAATGAGAGCACTCTGTTGTTTCCTGGTATTTAATGGAGACAGGCCAGGGCAATCTGACTGTCCAGGTGTCTCTGAGGGGGAATGGGGGCAGCTGGGGATACCAGGCTGGGGGAACTCTGGGAAGACCTCCATGACCTACAGGCCGGCACCAGGAAGCTTCGAGCCAGCAGCTGGAGCACTGCTGCCCCCTGGTGGCAACTTCAGCAGCAACCAGCTGCACAGCCTCCAGGAACAGTTTTCATCTGCCTGGACCTGCCTCAGTTTCCCTGCAGGTGACAGGCATGCACTGCCTACTCCAGGGCCTTCACCAGGGCCTCGTTGGCCTCAATACGGATCTGGATCTCGGCCCGTGCTGCCTCGTCCGCCGCGCCTGACAGTTCTGACCGTGCCTTTTCCAAGTTGGCCTGCGCAGCCTGCAGAGGAGTGGGCCAGGGTGAGGGCCAGGCAGGACCAACGCGCTGTACACCGTCACATTCCTGCAAGGTGGCCCTCCCCCTGCAGTCAGGACACTGTGAGCAACAACTGCCCCCACCCCGAGCCTCATGTTTCCCCATCCACCACTCACCCCCAGGTCCAGCATGTCCAGTGTCACAGCCTCTTCTGCCAGTAGCTGTACTGAGGAGTCTGCGTTCACAGTGACCGAGCCGCTGCTCACTATGGTGGGGAGACGGCACAGTGACTGCTCATGATGGAAGAAGGAAGGCCTGCACGGCCTCTGCCTCCCCAGTGTGCTCAGGGTCACCTGTCCAGAGTAACCCTGTTAGACTGGGGCTGCCACCCAGCCTCTGGGGAGGCACAGCTGGTACTGTGCTTGCCTGGCATGGACAAGGCCCTGGGTTCGATCCCCAGGCAACAGAAACCAGGTGTGGTGATACAGAAGGTGGGAGGTGGGAGATCGGGAATACAAAGTCAGCCTGGGCTGCAGAAGACCCTGCGTTGATTTGTTTTCTTTGGTTTTGAGACAGGGTGTCTATGTGTAGCCCTGGCTGTCCTGGTCTCCCTTTTTAGAGCAGGCTGGCCGCAAACTCAGAGACCCTCCTGCCTCTGCCTCCCGAGTGCTGGGATCACAGGCGTGCGCCACCCTGCAGGCTGAGGCCCTGCTCTGAGATAGGAAACAACAAAGGAAACTGAAGGGGCTACACAGCCAGCTTGACAGAAAGGAGCTCCCACTACGGCGGAGAAGGACCAGCAGTCAGGGAAAGCCACCACATCAGACCACAGTGCCTGCGATCCTCATGCTGGGCAGCAGAGGCCTAGGCATGGCTGTGGTTCTCTGGCCAGCCTGCCTACCCAAAAAGATGGCGAACAACAGGTTCACTCTTGCGACGGAACTAAGACAAACAACACCAGTGTCCTTTGTGAGTGCGCACGTGTGCACACTGTGGCAGTTCTGGCACTTGCCCATACATAACCAGATAGAACAGAGAGAGGGCTGGGGGCTGGCTTGGCTAGAATCCCCTGCCTAGAAAGCTGCTCACAGTCCTGGGCTCCGTCCTCAGTACTGCTACATACCGAGCTATGAGAGAACACAGACACGCCCCTAGAGAAAGGGTGATGCGAGGAGTGAGCCCAGCCTGCAAACACTGACTCCCTCCTCAATGCACTGTCCTACTGCAGCCTGGCTCCTCCACACACCTGCCTCTGCAGCTCAGGCGAGCTCAGCTGCTCACCTCCCTCCGTACCCCCAAGGACCACATTTTCATGCTGGCACGCTGCTCAAGCCCCCTGCGCTGTGGGGCCCGGAGTCTGCGCACCCTGGGCCACACTCACCAAAGTACTTCGTTGTGGTGCCATCTTCGGCATGGACCACCACCAGCCCAGGCCGTAGAACCTGTAGTGTGGGCACATGGGACGCCAAGATGCCAAAGGCTCCAGTCAGCGTGGGCACATCCACCTGCCGGACGTTGGCACCATCAAAGAACACCTGTCGAAAGAGTACAATGTGGGGTGGGGAACACCCTGTGCCACGGAGGATGGCGCCTTCCTGTCGTACAGCGGGCACACGGAGGACATGGAAGCTGCTCAGCACTGCCGTTAGCCTCAGCTTGCTCGCCTGTGGAGTGGGACGCCTGTGTCTAAGGAGTGCCTGCATGACTAGGCGGGCCTCTGGCTTGGCCCCTGGGATTGGCTTCTTAACGAAGGGGTTTCTGTGAAACCCTAAGGCTGTCCTACCCACTCAGGAAGCCGACAGGCTCAGTGGCACACCTCTGTAATCTCAGCTTTCGGGAGGCAGAGGCAGATGGATCTCTGTGAGTTGGAGGCCAGCCTGGTCTATAAAGGGAGTCCAGGACAGCCAAGGCCACAAAAAAAAAAAAAAAAAAAAAAAAGAAAGAAAGAAAGAAAGAAAGAAAGAAAAAGTACATGGCCAACCAAGGTTTAAGAATAGGCCAGGTGTAAACTGGTAAAAAAAACAAAACCCTGGCTGGGGTCTGTACAGTAAAAGTGATGGGTTTTGGGTCCAGGTGAACCCAATGGGGCAGGGAGCCTGGGTCAGTCCCAGAGGACCCCAACAGTAGTCAGGCTCCTGTTTAGAGACCAGGTCACCCTTCAGTGGCAGGATCTGGGTCCATGCAATCCCCAAGAAGAGCTCCAGGTTTGGGTACCGGTGACTCCTACATGGGCAACATTTTGGGGACTCCCCTATGAGTAAGAACGCGGATCCACATGAACCCCAAGGGTCTGTGGTCCATATGAATCCTGGGGTCCGGGTGACACTACCTAAGCCTTCGGTGGAGGCTGTGGTTCCTATGAACCTCAGGGACAAGACCTACAATAGAATACATGTGACAATCTAAGGATGGGGCCTGGGTGACCTCCACCATGGTGTGGGACACCCCGAACAGCAGGTCCCGTGGTCCAGGCGACACCCTTCCGTGGGCAAAATCTGGGGACGAGAACAGGTGACCCTCCCCGGCCCCCCCCCCCAACAGGGTGGACTCTTAAGTTCAGGTGACACGGCCTTAGGGGTGGGGCATGAAGTTTCAGCGGGCACAGAGGTCCGGCCCGGGGGTCCAGGTGACCCTATGCAAGATCGGGACCGCGGAGGTCCATGCGGCCCCGTGGGGATGGAACTTGAGACCCAATACAAGTGACCCCCACCATGGGTCAAGTCAGGGGCTGGGCGACCCCGGGGGGGCTCGAGTTCGCACCTGCGTCGGCGAAGCGAAGGTGAAGGACATCTGTCCGGGCCCGGCGACGGGGGCAGGTGCGGCGGCGGCCTCGGCGTAGGCACGCGCCTGCAGCACCAGGCGGCGCAGGCCCGGGCGGCGAAGCAGTGCGGCAGGCAGCATGGCGACGGGAGCGTCCGTGTATCTCCCGAGGCGCGGACAGCGGACACAGAGACAGCGAGGCGGCCTTGAGGGAGGGCGAGGAGGACGACGCGCGGGGCCTTCTGGGAGGCGCAGTTCCCACAAGTACGCACGCGCGCGCCTACGAGTTTCTGTAGGCGGCGCGCGACGCGGAACGCACTAAGCATTCTGGGAGGTGTAGTTTGCCTCAGCCCCTTGCCCCTAGGGGATGCCTAGGTGTAGGATGCTCCTAGACCTTGCGAGTCATTCTGGGAGTTGTAGTTTTCCTCGTCTTCAACCTAGAAACGCTGTCCCGGGGTTAGACTGTCTGCAATCAGACACCTGCCCTCTGGAGGGTACGAATGCTCTGAAGGGATGCCCTCTTGATGACAGGCGCTGACCAGTGTAGGGCGCTTACTGAGCATTCGAGGTCAAAAGAAGTAACCTGTTGGGAGAAAAGAATTAACATTTAGACTAGCAGCCAGGTGTCAATGCACTCTCGCAATCCCAGCACTCGGGAGGCTGCCGGGAGGAGGATCACCGAGTTCTGCGACATACAGTAAGAAGTGCGCAACAGCATACCTTAAAAAAAAAAAATCAAATATAATCGGAACTCTCCGGAGACACGGGCAAGCGGGGTTCGTGAGTTTGAGACCAGCCACCTGCACATAGTGGGGATAAATAAACATTTCAGGATGGGTGCTGGGGCGAGGTCGCGCCAGGAAGAGCTTACTGAGCGGCACGCACTCGGAGGACGGCAGAGGGCGCGCGAAGCCCGGGGACGTGCTTGCTTTTCTCTGCAGTCCCCTCCCTGCGGGCCTCCGCCCCCGCGCGCTACTGACGCAGGAGCGCGTGCGCGGGCGGCAAAGGTGCCCCGCTGACGTCAGCCAAGTCTGCGCAGCCTCGCTCTCGCCCATGACGTCAACACCCTGCCCCCGCACTCACGCAGGTTCCAGCCTCCGCACGGCTCTTTATTCCCACCCCCGACCCCCCCATGTAGGCTCACGGAAAATGCAGGGTTAGAGTTGGGGGGGGGGCAAACAGTAGGAAAGCTTGACCTAAGGACGCAATGTCGGACCTTAGATGGGCAGCTGGCAGCTAAGAGGGTCCTAGTCACTCTCGAACCAGGGTCTCGATTTAAGTGTAATTCTTTTTGAGATTCTCCAAGCTTGCCCAATAGCCAGCTGTCCTTGCCTCAGTCAAGCTCCGTGAGAGACATCACAGTCTGGTTATTATCTCCCTGGGCAGTGGGAGAAGCCCCACTCCCTTCCTCAGGTGTGTCCTGCACTCACGCACACACGCCAGACCCAGGCCCCCCACATCTACCCAATGCTCCATGAAGCAAGGACCCCAACCTAGGATATGCCTGTCCTGTGTTCCCACCTGACGTGGCCACTGTGCCTTACCAGACCAGACAAGTGTTCTTTAAAACCTAAGCCTAGGGTGTTTGGAGAGCCGGCTCCGCAGTTAGTAAAGCGCTGCCCAGCGCCCATGTGGGGCGGCTCGCAGCTGCCTGTAGCTCGGGCTTAACTGGTGACTTAACGCCTGAGCTTGAAGCCAACCTGGTCAGTTTCTCTAGTGACTTGCTGGCCAGCGGAGCAGACTGAGTCTCTGTGTCAAAATCCTCTTCACTGAAAAGGAGGTTGGCGTCCTGGAGATCCTATAAGCCACTACCTCGATCGCTTTGACTGTGGGGCAGAACAGGGAAGAAGCAGGAAGGGCCTGGGGGCGTAGGCTCCTGGAATGGGACAGACCCCAGCACCGACAGGAAGGGAAACAGAAGTGACTGCAAAGCAAGGCGGGTGCCTGGAACGGGTCATTCTAAATAGACCTCTATGAACGCAAGTTAAGTTCTTACTGCGTTCATTTAGTTAGTGGGCACCCTGAGATGGAACATGGGTCTTTGGGCACCTTTACCGAAGGCACCATTACCTGCTGAGCTATTTCAGCAGACCTTATTTTGTTTGAGAGACGATCGCACGCAGCTCGAACTGGCCTAGAATTCTGTCTAGCTGAGGTTGGCCTTGCAGCCCTGATCCAGCAGATTTCCCCTTCCAAATGGGGGTGTGCACCATCACACAACCAGTTTTGCGTGCAAGTTCCGAGAAGGTGTGGGACAGCATTGGATATCTGGTGGACCCATCCACGAAAAGCAGACATGTTGCGGGTAAGAAGGGGTATGTACCTAGACATCATGGCTTGTAGACCAGGAGGACCCACAGACTGGAATTGCACAGCAGGAGTTGCAGGTGAGAAACTAGACAGCCCAGGGTCCCCAAGACTCGAGAGACCCTTGTTAGGCTAGGGGCGCAGTGCGCCCCGCCCGCACCAGGTTCCCGGACACCGCAGCCCCAGGTAGACCGAGTCGTGCAGGGATGTGGGGGGCGGGGCCGCGCGGCCGCGGGAGGGGGCGCCGCGAGCTCAGGCTCCGCCCCCCGCCCCCGCCGGAAGGGAAGGGGAGGCGGTGGCCAGAGCGCAGCGAGCCAGACGCGGCGGCGAGAGCGGCGGGGGCGGCCAGGCTGCTGGACCGGGCGGCTACCGGGTATACCGAGCCAGGGGCCGGAGCGGGCTCACCGCCAACGCGATCACGTGCGCGGCCCCTCCTCTCTGGCGCGCCTCCCCCGCGCGCCGCTCTCTCCATTCATAAATTCTCCGCCGGCTCCGCGGCCACCGAGCTCCAGAGCCAACCGGGAGCGCCGTGCATCCGCCGCCCGCCCTCCCGCCGCCCATGGGCCGCACGCCCCGGCGCTGAGGTAGGCGCGGCGGGCCTTGGCGACCGGGCCGGGCGGGGACGGGAGGGCGGATGCGCGCGGCCGGGGGATGGCGACCAGCTCCAGGGCCCTCCCTGACCCACCAGTCCTGTCGCGCGCGTGGCTCCGGGGAGGGAGCGGAGCGTGGGAACGGCCTGAGCCGCCCTGCACCCCGCCCACCGTCTGCAGCCCGGAGGGGGAGCCCGCCCTCTGCCTCAGTTTACTCTAGTGACAGGGCGAGAGCAATGTCGCTTTGGCCTCTTGCCTCCTCATGAGCCCAGCACCGGGTTCGCTGTGCTTTCTGGCACTGTATCCTACTGGGGGGGGGGGCGAGGGACGTCCTGTGGGGACCCCTAATCTAGGCTCGCGTTCTCGCTGGCCCTTACGACCCCACCTTCCTCGCCCTGGGTCTCTAGCCATCTTCCTCTTCACCTCTCATCATAGTCATCCCCATGCCCCACCCCCTCCAGCCTGAACTCATTTTCCGACCTACATATGCGCCCCTTGCCACCCGCCAAAATTGATGCCCTCTGTCCTCTGCCTCAGAGTGCTGAGGACACGTAGCCTTCCTAGGGGCGCATTCGTTTATTCAGCCTCCCTCCGCCTCCCCCGCCCCCCACTAGTGCCACTCCTCCACCGTTCAATACGAAAAAACAGGACGCTGGAGCCTGCGGGCTCTTCTTCCGTGGGAAAGGGTTTTGGGTGCTCACGCTCGGTGTGGGAACTAGGGATGGCTGGCCAGATCGGTCCCTATCACTCCAGAGCCATCTTCATTCCCGGAGTGAGTCAGGTGCAATTTTAAACAGCCCCTTCCTGAAATTTTCTCCCCACCCCCACCCCACGATGTACCATAGCCTCAATTTCCCCACGCTCCTGGCAAAGGCCTGGTGGAGCAGCCATCTTGGCCCCATCTCGGGGCGCCCCCGTGGGCGTCCTCCCCCGCGCCCCGCCCGCCTCCCTCTGCCTGGCAACCAGCCCCCCCCCCCCCTGCGCGGCCCTGCGCACCGTCGCCATGGGAACCAGATTTTTCAGGCCAGGAACAGATGAGCGTCTTTTGTCCTTTCCACTCCCACCAGTGTGGGGCACAGGGACCTTTTCCTCTGGTGTCGTGACTGGGGCGGGGCGGGGGTGTGAGTTACTGGTGCAGCCTCTCCCGCACCTCAGGTGCGCTGTCTTCAATTCCTTTTCTGTGCCCTGAGACCCTGAGACACTCAGGACATCTGGGATGTCGCCTGAGTGCTGTGAAGGCTTCGCGGCACCATTCCTCCAAGGGTGCTTAACCTTTCCTGGGCATGGCTGCGTTACCTTGCTGGGCCGGCCACACCGGCCAGCCTGGTGGCTGGGATGTGGGAGACCCACACTTACACACACACACACACACACACACACACACACACACACAGAGAGAGAGAGAGAGAGAGAGAGAGAGAGAGAGAGAGAGAGAGAGAGAGAGAGAGAGATCTCCCTGCGCACGCGTGATGCCACTTTGGATGTATTAAAGATGGCGAAAGAGAGGTCCTGGGGAAAAAAAAGCCCTGGCTGCAGGCGCCTTTGGGGGATGGGAGGTGTGTGTGTGTAGGGGGGGCCAGCTCACATTGACGCGGCCCCACCTGTGCATGAGTCACCCAGTGACGGCTGTTGCTGCTGCAGCACGGGGATGCAGGGGGCTGACTTGCAGGGGCTCCTGTTGGGAGGGGCAGGCAGAGCCGAACCTGAGCTGGCTCTGTGCCCTACCTGTAGCCTCAAAATGCAGCCCACGGCCACCATGGCCACAGCGGCCGCCACTACTGCCACCGTTGCCCTGACGACTTCGTGGGAAAACGTCACCAGCCGCCCCACGGTGGGTGACTCCTGGAGGCTGGGGGTAGGAGTGGGATGGAAACTCCCCTCCCTGCAATGGAGTCCTAACACCCCCGGTCCTGCGCACTCATCCCCTCACACCCACCCAGGCCGAGCCTGACCCCATCTTGGACAACTATGTGCTGCTGGTGGTGGTGATGTCGCTGTTCGTCGGGGGCACGCTGGTGGTGCTGTCTGGCGTTCTTCTACTCTGCAAACGCTGCTGGGAGGTGCACCAGCGCTTCAACAGGTGCATGCCTTGGAAACCTCCTGGCGACGCGCCCAGGTGCGCCTGCAGAGCCTCAGAAGTGAGGATCCCCATCCAGGCTCACCCTTCGCCTTCCCCCCCCCCCTTCAGGGCCATGGACGAAGCAGAGAAGACCACCACTACCTACCTGGACAACGGCACCCACCCTATACAAGGTGAGGGGCCCGCGCGGCCTGCAGCACCCCTCGCTGCACTTGATTGTGCCTCCCGCCGCGCCCCGCCCCTCGGCCCCCTGCCCGCCCCCTCGGGCCGCCTGACGGTCTGTCTGTCTGTCTCCCCCACCAGACTGGGCGCAGTTCGAGTCCGACTCATCTCTGTTTCCTTAACGCCCAGGCGTAGGTGCGCACAGGCGCGTGCTGAGAGCGAGTGAGTGTGTGAGCGGATGAGCGAGTGCCCGCCGCCCCGCCCCGCCCGCCCCGTCCTGCCCTCACTCGGCCCGCGCCCCCCTCCCGGCCCACCCCCTCCCAGCGGCCTGCCTGGCAGCAAGACACGCGCGGCCCACCCCGGGCCCACCCTCTCTTGGCTCTCCTCACAGACCCCGACTGCAGGGGGGAAGACCCGGAGGGACAGGACACCGAGACAGAGCGCTTCCTAGCCACCAGCTCCACCGGCCGCCGCGTGTCCTTCAACGAGGCTGCCCTGTTCGAACAGAGCCGCAAGGCTCAGGACAAGGGCCGCCGGTGAGGGAAGTCAGGGGGAGGTCACAGCTGCTGGTGCGGAGAACTGGGGGCCCTGGCCCGGGTCTCTTGGTATGGGCCGGCAGGGTGGATAGTAGAGTAAATACCGATGTTGAGGTCCAAGCATTCAAGACCAGCACACTGCAGGATGAGACAGCAGGATTACTAGACTTGTTTTTTAAACGAGGTTTTTATTTATATGTATTTGCGGGGCGCGCGTATGTACACCTAAGTCCAAGTGCCCGCGGAGGCCAGAAGAGGGCGTCAGATCTCCTCGGAGCTAGAGTTACTGGTGGTTCTGAGCGCCCCAGTATGGGCGCTGCAAGAGCAGTTAAGTGCTCCTCAGCCTGTGCCATCGCTCCACTCCTGATTGCTACAAATCTGAGACCTGATTGGTCTGCATAGAAAATACCAGGCCAGCCATGGGTGTGTTTCAAGACCTGCCTTTAAAAAGAACACCAGGCTTGGTAGTCCATGTGTGGAAAGCCGGCAGGTGCTCAGCTGAGGCAAGACGATTGCTGCAAAGTTCAAGGCCAACCCCTGCTAACAAAAACAAATCCACAAACAAAAACATTCATTCCAGCACAGGACGCAGAGGCAGGCAGATCTCTGTGAGTTCAAGGCCAGCCTGGTTTACAAAGTGAGTCCAGGATAGCCAGGGTTACGCAGAGAAACCCTGTCTCGAAAAAACAACAACAAAACAAAACAGAAACCGCACACAAAAAAGAGGGGATGTTTAGTGTGGCAGGTGGATAGTCTAGGAGTTCAAGGCCAACCTGGTTGATATAGAGAGACCCTGTCTCAAAAAAGAAGCAAAGACCTGCCATCCCAGCACTTGAGAAATGGAGGCAGGAGAACCAGAAGCTCAGTCATCCCTGAACAGGGTGTTAAAGACCTGCCTGTCGGAATGCTAAAGTAAATCTTAGGCTAGGGACTGCCAAGGGCTGACTGTTGGGGTTCCCAACATAGGTACACCCTGACAGAGGGGGACTTCCATCACCTCAAGAATGCCCGCCTCACCCACCTCCACCTGCCGCCCCTCAAAATCGCTACTATCCATGAGTGTGATTCTGGCGAGGCCAGCGCAGCGCCCACACCCCACCCAGCTACCGCCCCAAAGGACAGCTTGGCTATTTTCCAGGTGAGGGTCACCGTTGCAGCTAGCTCTGGTCCTCCGCCAGGTGGGGGTGGGTACAAAGGGTCCAAGTAGGTACCAAATAGGGTCCTGGCCGTCTAGCATGGGGAGGTGGGCTGTCCCCCTCGCCTGTCTGGACTCTGTGTCACTCTGTCCTCCCCTGACTTCTCTGTTGCACAGCCCCCTGGGAAGGCCCTCACTGGCCGCTCAGTGGGCCCCAGCTCTGCCCTGCCAGGTGATCCCTACAACTCCGTGGACCTGTCCGAGATCAGCCCTTCGGCCTCCAGTGACTCTGGAGAGAGCACCTCGGTGAGGGTTCCCTCTGGTTCCCCCACGGCCATCCCAAGATCGAGGTCACCTTCTCTCTCAGAACCACTCACTCCCAGAATTCCCTGTAAGAGCCAGGCGGGTGGGAAGGGCAGATGAGCACCTCCTCGCTCCAGAGGAGAAAGCTTCCAGAGGGTTCCAACCCCATGAGAGACAAGCTACAAGGATGGCAGCGCTAGCCTGACAGAGGAGGCTGTTAGAAGGGGGGTGACTGCGGGCTGGCTCGGGGAGGGGACTCCAGGCCGGACAGTCATCTGTGCAACCCTCCCCCTGCCCCCTCCAGTTAGATGCAGGTGCACGAGGGGCCAAGGCCGCTGGGCCTGGGCCTGAGACCGCACCCGGGGAGATGGGTACAAGCTCCACAGGGGCGGGCACTGTGCTGCAGTTCTTCACGCGGCTCCGCCGCCATGCCAGCCTGGATGGGGCCAGCCCCTACTTCAAGGTCAAGAAATGGAAGCTGGAGCCGAGCCAGAGAGCATCCAGTCTGGACACGAGAGGTAAGGCGCCCCAGAGTGACCATGACCTCTAGTGGCCATCTTCATGAGGCCAAGCAAGTGGCCAGGAGTCCCCAGGGCCTGAATGCCTCTAGGAAGCCTGTCAGTTGTCCCTGGTGATCAAAGGCAGGGTGCTCAGGGCCTGTGTGCACGGATGTGGGTGCGGTGCTCACCTTTATCAGTATGCCAGTGGTCCCCGGTTTCCCTGGAGCGCCACCCAGCTCCGTTGACTTATATGGACAGGTCACGGGGGTGGGGTAGAAGATCTCTCTAGCTATGAGGCCCTGGTAGGTTTCCCTCACCAGCGTGGAGGTCACATCCCAGTACTTGGGAGAGCAGAGGCAAGGGGATGGGAACTCAGAGCCAGCTTCAGCCTAGCCGTGAGTTTGAGGCTAGCCGTGGCTACATGAGAGCCTATCTCCAAAAAAGGAGGGGAAGGGGGCGTGGTGGACTAATTTTAGGATCTATTTTGAGAAGTTGTCTCATTGTGTAGCTGGCGGCCTGCCCCTAAACTCCTAGGAACCCTCTTGAGTCCTGGGGATTGCAGGCATGGGCATACCCAGCTGGCCTCCCTTCCCCACATCTGATAAGGCCCTAGGCAGTGACAGTTTGGGTTTTGTGGCAACAGAGTAGCTTTCATTTGCAAATGAGTATGGATTGGTCCACTAAAGCTATTTGCAGAAACAGGTGGCCAGTGACTCCTTGGTGCTGGCTTCCCAGTAGTGGCAGAGGGCATGTGCCCTTTCCCGGGACCTGTTGACTGCCCTGGTGAGAAAGCACCTGGGCTCTGAGACCAGACGGTGGAGATCAGCCACAGGCCAGTGTGGCAGCCCAGAACCTGTTTGCTGGGTAGCTCCCACCCCACCTGGCCGGCTGGAAGTTCTGTTTGGGGAAGATTCTGGCTACTGGCCAGGAGCTGGGGCAGGGGTGGAGTAGTTTCTCCAAGCTTCCCAGGCCAGGGTGCAGCCTCCAGGCAGCACCTTTATGAGCCCCCAAAAACAACACCCCCCCCCCACTTCCCTGTCTCCTGCTTCAGAGAGAGCTGGGCGGTGCTAAACCACCAGATGTCACTTCTCATGGCTACACCTGTCCAGCCAGGGCTCTGGGCTGCACACACACACCCCCACGCCCCGGGGGTGGGGTATCTTTTTCCACACATGCCTGATTTCTGGTCCTGGCCTCAGTTTCTTTGACTGACGGACTTCCCCATCACTACAGGTTCCCCAAAGCGGCACCACTTTCAGCGGCAGCGGGCAGCCAGTGAGAGCATGGAGCAGGAGGGGGACGTCCCCCACGCAGATTTCATTCAGTACATTGCCAGCGCCGGAGACTCGGTGGCCTTCCCACCCCCCCGCCCCTTTCTGGCCAGCCCCACCAGCCCGCCCCCCACTCTCGGCAGGTATTTTTCAGTAGATAGAGGTGCTAAGGGTGAGCCTGTGGGCCCCTGCCCTGCCCCATCCCCCATAGGTGGCCCGGGGACTGCCCTCCTGGCCCTGTGGACACGAACTCGAGTCACCTTGGCCACTTCATGGGGGCCACCTCTCCAGCGCAGACCAGAGGAGGAGGAGGAGGGAAGCAGGGAGAGACTGGGTAAGGGTAGGTGGGCAGTTGATGGCCCCAGGGTCTCCAAGATGGAACACCCACCTGAGCAGGGCGGCAGGCTTGGGCCTACCCTGTCCCTGCCTATTTGTGGCCGACTCCGAGGCCTGAAGGGCTCCTCGGTGGTCCCAGTGTCCCTTCTGCCTGGCTGCACCCCCGATGAGTGTCTGACCACTCGCAGGGGCCTTGGTAACTGCTTCTATCAGAAGTAGCTTCCCTCCCCAACCCCAAAACAAGTCTCCCAAATGGTAGTACCACTGGGATAACAGGCTGAGTGAGGCCTTGGAGACTTGGGGGAGGGGGTGACCCTTGGCCTCAGGGATTCCCACCTGGCCAGATCTAGGACGAGGGGCCGATTTGGGGTCTAGTTTAGGCCCATTCCCTTGAGTCCACCCTGCACATCAATGTACCTAGGAGCGGCCAGTCCTCCGTGGGAGCCCCTCCGTGTCCACAGTCCCTAATAACAAACCAGTGGCCTGGCCAGCAGGGCAGGGCAATGCCTGCAGGCTCTGACCACGTGGGCCTGGCCTTGCAGGCTAGAGGCGGCTGAGGAAACGGGAGGAGCGAGCCCCGAGACTCCCCCAGAGCATGGCATCAGTTTGGGGCCCGAGCATGCGCAGCAGCAGGACCCGCAGCAAGAGCAGGACGCCGAGCATGCGCAGTGCAGCTACCGTGACCTGTGGAGCCTTCGCGCTTCGCTCGAGCTCCACGCGGCCACTGCGTCGGACCACAGCAGCAGCGGCAATGACCGCGACTCGGTGCGCAGCGGCGACAGCTCGGGCTCCGGCTCTGGGGGTGGTGGCACTGCCCCCGCCTTCCCGCCCCCTCCCGAGTCTCCGCCTGCTTTGCGACCTAAGGACAGCGAGGCCCGTCGCCTGCTGCAGATGGACAGCGGGTATGCGAGCATCGAGGGCCGCGGGGCGGGCGACGAAGCCAACGAACTTCCTGTGCCAGCCCGCAGCCCTCCCCGCAGCCCGCGAGCCTGGCCACGCAGGCCGCGCCGCGATTACAGCATCGATGAGAAGACGGACGCGCTTTTCCACGAGTTCCTGCGCCACGACCCGCATTTCGACGACGCCCCGCGGCACCGCGCACGTGCGCATCCTCACACCCATGCGCGGAAGCAGTGGCAACAGCGAGGCCGGCAACACAGCGACCCGGGCGGCTCGCGCGTGGCTACCCCCCCTGGGGCGGTGCGCCCCACTCGTGCGCCCTTGCGCCGAGGTGACAGCGTCGATTGTCCACCTGAAGGCCGAGCACTGCCGACCACCGGCGATGACCCGGCCATCCCTGTCATCGAGGAGGAGCCTGGTGGCGGAGGCGGTGGTTGCCCAGGCTCCGGGCTGTGTGTGGAACCGGCCGGGGCACTGCTGGACAAGCTGGCGGCCGGCCTCGACGAGAGACTCTTTTCTCCCCGCCTTGCTGAGCCAGTGGCCTCTTCCCCGGTGCTGATTGTCGCTGCCGCCGCCCCCACATCCCCTGACCACAGCCCGGCCTAAACTGTGAACTTGGCCCACCCACCGCTCGGCAGCTTCTCTGGCGACACTCGGGGCAGCTGCGGGAATGGTGGCGACACCGGGAGAAACCTGGGCTTGCAGTGCAAGGGCACGCGGCCTCCATCCCAAGCGCGCACAGGCGGTGTCCCCTCGGGCACTCAGCAGGGCGCAGTGGCCCCCCGAGGCACGAGGCTCCAGGACCCAGGCTCAGCTGCAGGGAGGATGAAGAGCTCGGACTTGGCAGCACCCAGCCTCTGGTCACAGAGGCGGGTGGGGCAGGTTCTGAGGTGCGCATGTGCAGCCTCCCTCCAGAACCAGCTGAATGTCCACTCGTGAGCACGTGTTGGCAGCGCCACTGCCTGCCATACGCATGCGTGAACCTACTGGAAGGGAAAGGACCGTGGGGCACTGAGGACCAGAGAGGAGCTCGCCGCCCCAGACCCTGAATCCATTTACCTCGCCATGGTGTGCCCTCGCAGCAGCTGTACCGTCCCTTTCCGAGCAATAACTGCCTGCTCCCGCTCTAAGCATGTGCACAGGCCCCACCCAGCCCATTCCTCCAAGAGCCTGGGGCTTCGGACACACGGACAGAACAGCCCAGGTGGCAGCTTCAAGTTTCCCAAGCTTTATTTATTGCCAAAAGATAGGGCGGCCTCACCGTGAGTGCCCGCCCACTCCCTGCCCCTGCGCCCTCCGTGGGTAGTCGTGTTGTCTGGTTGATCATAAATGTCTCTGCATATTCGCTTGCTCTGGGTTTTCTCTGCAGGCCACCCTGAGCCCCGTCTGCTCCAAACACCCTCACAGCCATAGCTCAAATCCACCTGTTTTATTTAAAAAAAAAAAAAAAAAAAAAAGGAACCAAACCAAAGACAGCGAGGCTCGCAGGCGGCATGCGGGCAAGGCCGGCCAGTGGTCTCGACATAAAGTGCTTCCGGGGCGGCGGGTCCACCCTCAGCTCCAATGTCCCCAAGTGTCGGGACGGGCAGGCTCAGGAACCGCAGCCTTGCCTTGCCGGGGCAGGTCCGGGTGACACTGCAGATAGAAACAAGTCACTCAGCACGGGGCCCCAGGTACTCGCCACCACAGAGCAGGGAAGGCCTTTCATAAAACTACGAGTGATAAGGGATGTGGCTTCACCTAGCAGACAGACCCCACCCTGGCAACCAGTGAAGCTCTGCCCCAGGAGGAGCAGCACACACACACCCACTGTGCACACCACGATCCAGGCCACGATCCGTGTGCCTACCTGTAGGCCGCAGTCACTGCTGCTTGCAGGCCGAGAGCCGGCGGATCTTGTTGCTGGAGCACACCTTTCGCGTGGGGTTGGTGGCGCCAGGTCGGCCTTCCGGCCTCACCTTGCTGCTGAGCTGCGGCTCTGTGCCATTCACACACACGGCCTTGGGCAAGCTGCGGCTCTGTCCATTCTGACCCACTTCCTCTTCCAGGACCTGTCCTGCAGGGAGACCACAAGCACGGCTTGAGCCAAGGGCCAGGCAGCCCCGACTGCCCGAGGCTGGGCAGTTTTATGCTCTCTAGCCACGGGCCACCCCTCAGCAGCTCCAAAGCCTGTCAGGCCAGGCCCAGTGCCTTGCAGTGCTGTGCCCTGGCCCCCATGCAGTGCCCAGTGCTCACCTGCCTGTCTAGCCTGGGCAGCCAGCATCGGCTCCCAGAGCTGTCCAAGGGAGCCAGGCCCTAGGCCCACAGTCCGGCCCTGGCACTCAGCCTGGGGGCTACTAGCTGTGCTGGCCACCGCCAGGGAGACCATCAGCTGGGCTGCAGGCCTAGCTTACTCAGCTGGCCTGCATTCACGGTGGGACAGCAGGTCACCTCTCCTGAAGCTCCTTGGGCTCAAGTGGGCAGTCTCTAGCATGTGACTACATGGCCTGTATGTACATGCCTGTACACAGCATGTGACTACAGGTGCTTGAGATGTGGCTGTGGGAACCCAGCCGAGGGCCCGCTGCCCACGCCCTTGGACCCAGAGTTCCTCGCCCAGACTGGCAGCACCCGGCCCTCATTCTGGATCAAAGTGAGGTACCAGATCAGGTGGACCCAGTAGCAGGAAACCCCTCCCTTCACGTCTTCTACACACAGCACTGGGTAGGAAGCCCCCTTGTCCTGCTGCGGCCGAGGCTCCAGGCTGTCTGGCCTTCGAGCACTGGCACAACTACTCTGGCCACCCGGACACAAGGTAGTGTCCCTTGCCTTCCTTCAGAGCACAGCAGCCCTGAGGGTCCCTCAAGCAACCAGCTGAGGAGCCTACATGAAGATGGCCTTGCCAGGCACCAGCTCTCAGCGCGAGCCCAGCCTGTGGCCAGTCTAGGAAAGGTGGCCATCAGGTGTACATGTGTCCTTGTGGGTCCAACCTGGCACCCAGCAGATGCTCTGCTCTCAGAATCCTCAATTGCTATAGGGGACACAAGGAGCCCAGGGTCCACACTCTCCCCATGGCCTGGGGGGGCATAGAGACCAAGGCCCCGAGAGCCTTGACCCCAGGTTCGCCCTCTGCCACCCTGGAGGGAAGCATGCAGGGTGCTGATGGGCGAGGGCAGTCGCGGCAAGCATCCAGCTGCAGACACAGTGGACAAAGCTTTATGGAGGACATGGGTGGGGCAGCAGCCAGGGAGCTACACTAAGGCCGTGACGCCCTCCTCAGGCTCATCTCCAGGAAGGCCTGCGCCCTGGCTCTTCCACATGCATGTGTCGCATGCATCCTCGCTAAGCCCTGACTCGGCCGCCTCCTCGACACCTGGGGAAGAAGGCGATATAAGGTCAGGGTCGGCCAGGGCTGAGGGCCACTGGACCCTCCCCTCAAGTGGCTGTCTCAGGGCACCTGCCCACTGCCCTCCAGGGTCCCCTCCTCCTGTAGATGAAGCCAGGGAGGCCTTAAAAAGCTGTAGGTGAGGCCCAGGGAGCCCGCTGGCTAGCCCAGAATGAGATGCCATAGCCACTAGAAGACCTGGCCGTGCTGGGCTATGTCAGCTGAGCCTTGGGGACAGGATCAGCCTGAGAGCACACAGGCGCCAGCTCACCAGGCACTGTGAAGTCTTGGGTGTAGATGATGCCATCCTCAATATCAAACAAGTCTTCCTCCTCCTCCTCCTCCTCCTCAGCTCGGCCATGCAGGTCCTCCAGGTAGGGCACCACCGTCATACTGCGCCACCGGTCCTTAGTGTCTGGGCTTGGTGGGATAGGCACTAGCGCCTCAGCCAGCGGGTGTTTCTTCCGGAACCAGCTGCAGAAAGGCCATGCACAGCAGAGGCATCAGGCACTCGGTGACCTGGGCTGGCCACCTGTGCAGGCCAGCGCAGCTCACAGCCAATTCGCTGCCCTCGCAGAGGGCAAGGCCTCAGTGCTCAGGTACAGGCTTGAGGTCTCAGCAACTGGGTCCTAAACCACTACCCAATCAATGGCAGGCGTAGCACCTTGGCCTGGCGTGGGCAATTAGGGCCCTGCACCCATAGCCCCACCCTTGAACAAGGGTAGGCTGGAAGGCCTCACTGGGGAACACAGGCCAGCAAGGAGGTAGCAACAGGTCTGGGGACACATGCCAGGCGCAGAGAATCTTGGAGCCAGCGCTGCGCCACCCCCACCCGCACCCCCCGTGGCCGGCCCGGGAATGAAGGGTAAGAGAGAGGCTCCAGCCGCTAGGCTGGGAAAGACACCATGCCTCCTGTCTCCCGCCGGCTCCCTGGCTCCACTCCAAGGCGGCCGGGCTCCACTGGGCCAGTGCCCAGCTGGGGTCCCAGTGTCATTTCCCTTGAAGCCTGGCAGAGCCTGATGTGCCCTTCCCAACTCCCCTTGCCACTCTCCCCACTGTGGAAGGACCTGAACTCCATCCCTGACGCTGCAGCTTCTCGGGCGCACAGCTGCCTGCACTGGGCAGTGCTTCCATAGCCCAAGCTCACACACGCCTTCCCAAGACCACACTCCTGTCAGCAGAGGCCACGCTCACCTGTGCTGCCTGATCTGTCGGATGGAGAGCCTCTTGGCTGGCTCGTACTCCAACATCCCTGTGTGACAGAAGGGTCCATGCAGCCACTGCCCCACCCCACCATCCATCCCACTGGCCTTCCTAGGCCCCAGGGAGATAGCAACAGGCAGCCAGGGCATAGCACTGAGAACCCCTTAGTGGGGCCATCAAACCTGTCACTAGTGCCACCTGCTACAGACACCAGGGAAACTGAGTCCCAGAGACCTCCCACGCTGGCTCACAGGTAACAGAAGGGGCTGTCTTGTCAGTACGATCAGGTCCCTGGCCCCGCCCCACTGCCACCTGCCCCCCAGGAGCTGACCCAGAACCCCTCCACAGACCAGGGGCTCTCTCCCTGGCTGTCCTGACACTTAGGTGACCCAGAGATGCCCACCTCGGAGTAGGTCAGAGAGTGGCGGGCCGCAGTCACAAGGGATGGTGAAGTCCCCTCTCCCAATGTTCTCAAACAGCTTGTAGATATTGTCTCCCTCAAACGGGTACAGGCCCGTGGTGATGTTGTACCTTCACATGGACGACAGCGTCAGTGCTGGCTGCACCCGGGGGCCCCCAACTCGCAGAGAGCATAAATATTAAATGGTAGATGTGCAGTCGTAGTGTCCCACACTTATTAGAGGAATCGTGTGGGGTGGGGTGTGGAGGGCAACTACATTCACCCCTGCTGGCGACAGCTTGTGGGTCAAGAGGCCTAGGGACACCACAGAAAGCCTGCAGTCCACACTGCTGCAGGGTTAGGACACTTACAGTGTGACCCCAGCCGACCAGATGTCCACCTTGAACCCTGAGAAGGTGTCCAGTCCATTGGCAATCTCGGGAGGCTGGAAGGCCGGGGAGCCCTGGCTTGTGCGGCAGGTGTCATCCACAGCGAAAGGGTGCAGGGCCTGCAGGGCAGCGAGAGTCAGGGGAGCTCAGGAGAAGCGGCCCGGGAGCCCTGCACACGATGCCTACCTCGGCAACACCCAGGTCGGAGATCTTGAGCGTGCCGTTGGTGGTGAGCAGCAGGTTGCCCGGCTTGATGTCCTTGTGAACAATGCCCTGGCTGTGCAGGTACTCCAGGCCGTCAATCAGCTGGCGGAAGTACCTGGATGGGTGGGACTGGCTCAGCCCACAGGCTCGCAGCCCACACCATGGGGGCTCACAAGGCCTGTCCAACAATGGGGCAGGCATCTTGATAATCAGAAGGCCAGGCCGACTACAGTGCCTGCTGTCCAAACCCAGGGAGCTATTCCCCGGCTTTGTTTCTTCCCTTTCCTTCTGTATTAACTAGGGCTCTGACTGCTGGCTTGAGTGGGTCAGTCAGGCCTCGGAGCCACTGTGGCACTGCAAGGCAGTGGGCCCACAGGGCCTAGCAGGAGTGTAACCCCAAGCACATCTTTGTTTTCCTGACAATGGCTGCCATGAGCTCAGGAGGTGCTAGCTGCCCGCCCTGCCCCCGAGCAGGGTCCTTACCCGTGAGCCTGGCACACAGGGAAGCGCCTCTCGGGCACACTGTCCAGCATCTCCTGCATCCCACACACGCAGTACTCCATCACCATATACGTAGGGCGCTAAGGAAAGCAGCGCGCTCCAGGCCCTGGGAGCCCCGTGCCTAGCAACAGGGGTCTGGGGGACTGCAACGGGAGACTGCTGAGGGTGCAGAGCCGCGCTGGCCACTGCTCTGCTGCCTGGCCATCCTCCATGCTCCCTACCATCACCACATCGGAGTCAAGACTGCTGTCAACCACGGGGCACTATCTGGGCACTCCTGGGGCAGCTCTGGGAAGGGGCACCATGGGAGCCACCAAGCGAGGCGCTGCTGCTGAACGTGGCTTGCACGCCCTACCACACCCGGGGACCCCCCACCCCGCTGTACCCCACAGGATATATCTTCTGCTTCTCTTCGTTGTACAGCACGTCCACCAGCTGGATCACATTCCGGTGCCGCAGCCGCCGCAGCAGCTGGATCTCCCTGCAATGGAGGACACTGCTCATCCGCCCTGCCTGCTGCGAGGGGCCCGCCCCCAGTCATGGCAGAGCCGCCCGGCTGGGAATACACTGGACACAGGGAGTGGACAGTCACCTGGGCCGTGGTGGGTTCGGATCACAGTGTGTGTGTATGGGTGGGGGGTCCTGCATCGTCCCCTCAGGGAGGGACTATCAGGACATCAAGATTGATTTGGAAAAGCAAAGCTTCCAGCACTAGGCCATAACAGGGCCACAGGGCTTCTCCCCAGCACTGTCCTACCTCACACCCCTGAATGTCCCCCAGCTGGGATGAAGGTCAGCCCAGAAACTGGGAGCAGCAGAGATGGCCACTGGCAAGTGCCCCCGTCCAGCAGGCTGAGGGGACCATGGCCGGTCGCAGAGGCGTGCCTCAGTACCCATCACAGCTTCTCCGCAGAAGAGAGCCGACAGGCTAGGCTCACGCTGCAGACACTGCACACACCCCACACATGTGAACAGAACAAGGCTCTGACCCTGAAGACAGCATGCCCAGTGAGACCAGGCACAAAACGCCACATATAGTGTGGCCTCCATGACAGCAAATGTCCAGAACAAGTGAATCCAAAGACAGGAGGCCACTCTGGGAGGGACAGCTCACCCGCTTCCTATAGGGTGACGGGATGGTGTGGCACTAGACAATGGTGGGCACACTCTGCACACTGTCCTAGAGGCTGGCGTGCTGTGGTGGGTGAGGGCAGCATGGGCTACTCCTCTCCAGTCTGTCTGCACCTCACAGCTCAGCCTCCACAGTCTGCCTCCACTCCCCACGTCTTAAGAGTCTCCCTGAGCATAGCCATGATGCTCTGGGCTGTCTTCCCCCGCCACCCTGCCTGCTCCCAGGGCTGCTATGCAGGGCCAGCGGGCCACAGCAGCCCTCCCTCCTCAGTGTGGCAGCTCAGCCCCAGTTCACCTTCTGTCCCCAGGAACCACAAACACGAAATGGAAACTACACAGGCTAGATGCACGTGATTCAACTATCTGAGCCACTCCAGGGCTCCAGAGGGGTGCCGGCACCCGGAGGCCATAGCATCTGGTCCCAGGGTTCATGGGAAGCAACCTTCAAGATGCCTGGAGCAGCTAAGATCCACTGTGAGCCAAGCCCTGGCCCCTACCAGCTCCCCAGTTCCACACTGAATTCCAGGCAGTTACTAAGCTTTAGAACCAAGGCTCCCATCCTAATGTCCCCACGTCAGGGCAGGGACTGTCACCAAGGCAAGGCTTAAAGCCTACTAGGAAGCTGAGAGCTGATGCCACCACTGTAACAGAGGCAGTACTTACTGTACAGGGGACACCTGAGCTGAGTCAGCTGACAGCTGTGCCCTGCAGAGCCAGCCCACCTCCCCACACAGACTCCTGGGGGTTGTACCTAACAGGGCCACAGAAGGGCGGGCCAGGCAGAGGCCCCAGGCATGAGGCTGCCAGTGCCCACCACCACACTCTCAGGCTTAGGGACCAGTTTGCAGCCGGACCTCAGCACACACATCAATGCAATGTGGCACCACGCCACCTTTCCAAGCAGTACCCATAGGCTGCCCGGAGCCACTGCCCACTCTGCAATCAGAACTTTCCTCCCTAGGTGCCACACACAGGCAGTCTGATGCTTCTCTTCCCACACCTCCTCCCACTCCCCTGCTATCACCACACAAACCCCAGTCACTGCTCTTAGCATTGGGTGGTGCTCTCCAACACCCCTCTGGACCACAGTAGCTCTGTGGCTTCAGTGCTGTCCACCAGACACCCTCTGGCCTCTCCCGGACCCTAATTACCCTGTCCTGTCCAGCAGCCTCAACTCAGACCATCACACACTCTCTCTCTCTCTCTCTCTCTCTCTCTCTCTCTCTCTCTCTCTCTCTCTCTCTCTCTCTCCTCTCTCCCCCCCCCCCCACACACACACACACACACAGTGCACAGTCCCCAGGTGCACCCTCCTGAAGCATGCCATTCCCAGGTCACAGAGCACACCTGCAAGGACAGTGCTGAGCCACCACCAACCTGGCTCTCTGCAGGGTCTGCTGTCTACCTGCAGCCTGGACATGCTCCTGCCCTTAGGGCTAAGCATAGCAGCAAGTCCAGGGTCCTTCTTAGCAATCAAGCAGCCCCCATTGTCCCTGCACAAACCAACCACCCTCAACCCCTGCCCCCCAGCACAGAGAACCCGACTTCAAAGGTTCACCAACTCTGTGGGCCCAGTGTCATCTGTACAGTGTATTTGCAGGCCACTGGACCCCAGCACTCTTCTTGTGACTGCAAAGCTGTCAATAAAGACCACCAGTGCGTGGCAGATAAGCCCTTTCTGCCAGCCTCCTGACCAGGCTGCCTGCCCTTCAGCCTGCCTCATCGCTCCTACCCAAGCTGACTTTGCTGCTGGACCAAGGCTGTCGGGGACTGTCAGCTGCACACGGGCATGATGCGTACAGCCAGTGGGACTCCAGCCTGTAAGCACAGCTATACAGGAGGCTGAGGGGGAGGCCCAAGAGTGCAGAGCAAGGAGCTGGAGAAATGGCGCAAGCAGAGGCTGTGAGCTCTTACGCTGGAGTCAGGTTCAGTTCCCAGCACCTACATGGCAACTCACAACTGTAGTGGATGAAGACATGTTGGGGGGCTGGGGAGATGGCTCAGCGGTTAAGAGCACTAAAGTCCTGAGTTCAGTTCCCAGCACCAACATGGTGGCTCACAACCATTTGTAATGAGATCTGGTGCCCGATTCTAGTGTGCAGGTGTACATGCAGGCAGAGCACTGTATATATGATAAATAAATAAATCTTTAAAAAAAAGAATAAAAGAAAGTATGTATTTGTTTGATCCCAAGTGCATGATGTGAAACTGCCTCCTGTGAGGGCCCATGGGGTTTGTCCACTAGAAAGGGCACTGCCTCATGTGGGGGGCATGGTCTTTGTCAGTTGAAAAACACCCTGTACAGACTACGGCAGCGTATGAAACAGCCCCCCAAACATGTACAGACTATGGCAGAGCATAAAACAGCCCCCAAACATGTACAGACTATAGCAGAGCATGAAACAGCCCCCAACAAAGAGACTGCCTCTACCGCGCTTTGTGGGAAGGATTAAGCTTTGTCACAGGTGGGAGCAGTCTTGGCAGGCTTTACCCTTGAGGCACCCCATGAATACCTTGTGACAGACTGAGTGGAGCCATCCTGGGTCTGGAATTCAGGAAGCAGACCTGGGAACCCCACCTGGACTATTGTCTTTCTAATGGACCCTCACCGGGAGAAGGAGCCTGTCCTTTCATCATGACTCAGGCAGTTGGGGAAGAGAGAATAACAAAGTCGGCGGCAGAGAGAGCGTGCGGGGGCAGCGGACCAGCTGGACCAGCACGCAGGCCAGAGAGACACCTAAGGACCCGTCCCGTGGAACGGCTACCAGAAGGTTCACTCTTTTGTCCCTTTAACCTTTTCCTTCTTGTATAAGCTAGTTGGGTTGTATAATAAAGTTTAAGTGCTAAAAAACAGAGTCAACATCTGGCGCCCAACGTGGGGCTTGATGGGTTCCACAGTCCCTAAGGGTACGGAGGAAGAGTCAGTATTCGAAGGTATAGAAATGCTGTTTCAGGGTATCAGCAAGGTTGCAACTGCTGTTGCAAAACTTTTTCCTGCATTATACTTAGAGGGAATTCTCTGTTTTTTCATTGTCCTTTTATTATAATATTTTATGTTTAGAAGGATTAGAAGAAAGGCTAATGACATAGAAAAGCCGGAAGGGTCAGTAAGTTCTATCCTTTTGGAAAAGATTGCAGATTTGACTGGACAGATAGAAAGGCTGAGGAAAGAAAATGAAGGGATGGGAAAGCAGAAAGAATTTTTGGTAATTGGTAGTGATGAAGGACAGAAAATAGAGAGACCAGAAGGCCAAAAAAAAACCCCAAAAGAGTCAATAAGCTCTACCCTTTTGGAAAAAATTACTGACTTGACTGAACAAATGGGCAAAATGCAGAAAAAACTGGAAGGGCTGGAAAAGCAGAAGGCACCTGTGTTTAAAAAGGATGGAGAAGGTCAGAAACCAGAGGCAAAGGAAGCCAGACCGACCAAAAGGTCTTTGAAAGTAAATGTCCCAATGGAGGATACCTCCACAGTCGCCCAGACCCCTTCAGCTTTTCCAGTCACTGTAAGACATGTGCCTGAGCAAAATGGTGCTGAGGGTTATGATGAAATGGCCTGGCGTCCTGTAGACATGATGGATTTAAAACATTTTAAGGAATCCATCGTCAAATATGGTACGCACTCTACATTCGTTAAACAAATGTTAAATAGCTGGGTCACACATAACTGTAGGAATAGATAGAGTTGGTTTTCAAACTCTTCAGAGATCCATAGAATATGGCATTTAAGGATGAGGGCTTTCCTGACAGAGAGAGACATTCACTCCTGGCCGCTTCTCCATTTGCATCACTGAAGATGGGGGCTTCAAGAGACGCAGGTGACAGAATGGTCACTGGACGGAAAAACTGCTCTTATCTCTACTGCTGATGACAGGCTGACTGGCTGTAATGATCAACAGTGATGCTGGAAAGTTGACTGTCCAGCTTTGAAGAGACTAGATGGACCAGACCGTCAGATTTCCTGCTTCAAAAAGCAGTTTGTTGTATGTTGTATGACTGATTGCCATAATGAAGGAGAGACTCCGGTGACTATCCAGACGGTCTGCTCTCTCTGTCCTGTGCAACTTGGAAGTTGCCTGCCAGCACGTCCTTTATTAGATAGAATTTCCTTCTTGGGTCTCTGATGGGATTGAAGACTAGATAGCCACAGTGTTACTAGAAGCTTTAGTTTAAGAATTAAAAACACATTTATAGATGGATAATTGCAATTTCTCATGAAAAAAAAAAAAAAGGACTCTCTTTGATAGGATAGTGGAATATTTTTTCTCAGGTTAACAAGTATAAAAGGACTTGGTTATGTGCTTGATACCTGATGATTATGTATATATGTATATGTGTGTATATAGTTCTTAATTTTTTTTAAAGAGAAGGGGGATGTGTGGGAAGGATTAAGCTTTGTCACAGGTGGGAGCAGTCTTGGCAGGCTTTACCCTTGGGGCACCCCATGAATACCTTGTGACAGACTGAGTGGAGCCATCCTGGGTCTGGAATTCAGGAAGCAGACCTGGGAACCCCACCTGGACTATTGTCTTTCTAATGGACCCTCACCGGGAGAAGGAGCCGGTCCTTCCCACATGACTCAGGGAGTTGGGGAAAAGAGCATAACAAAGTCGGCAGCAGAGAGAGCGTGCGGGAGCAGCGGACCAGCTGGACGAGCACACAGGCCAGAGAGACACCTAAGGACCCGTCCCGTGGAACGGCTACCGGAAGGTTCACTCTTTTGTCCCTTTAACCTTTTTCCTTCTTGTATAAGCTAGTTGGGTTGTATAATAAAGTTTAAGTGCTAAAAAACAGAGTCAACAGCGCTTCACGTCTCTTGGCTTTGCACTGTACTGCTTCATTCCTAGCGAGCCGCCCGCTCCGGAGAACGTTTAGAGGGTTCTCTGGCTGCGGTTGCGGTAGCTGTTTAAGGCGTCGGCTGGATCTCTGACGATGAAGAGTAGAATAGTCTAAAGAATTCCACCTCTCCTGTCCCTCTTAACCTTCCTTCTCTCCCACCCAGGCTCAGTGGGTTGGAAGAGAGCTATATGCATTAAAGGCCAAGTAAAGGAGGGTTTAAAAAGACCAAAGCTGGCTGGGCGTGGTAGCGCACGCCGGTAATCCCAGCTCTGGGGAGGCAGAGGCAGGCGGATTGCTGTGAGTCCGAGGCCAGCCTGGTCTACAGATGAGTCCATCACAGCCAAGGTTACACAGAGAGACCCTGTCTTCAAAAAACCAAAATAAAAATAAATAAATAAAAGGAATCCCAAATAAAGTAGGTTCTTAAAAAAAAAAAAAAATACAGCCTACTGTAAGTCTAACTCCAGGGGGTCTGATACCCTCTTCCGAGGTTTACAGGCTAACGGATGCATGTGGTGCACATACATATAGTCATGTACACATGTAGATATAAAAGAAAACATTTTAAATTTTTAATAAAGGAAAGAGTTTAAGGCCCACCCCAGCTATGGAACATCACAGCGTGTGGAGAAGAGACCCCTGCCCCAGTCAGCGTGGGGTCTCAATGGGCTCTGCATTCAGGGATCTCAGAACCCTGCCTACCCACCCACCTGAGGCCATGGAGGGAGCTGTGGCCTGAGAGCGCCCTCTGTACTCTACTCACTGTGCCCATGGCAGGGAGCACATATAGGCATGTCTGGAAGCAGTGTGTGTCTACAAGACACTGTCAAGGCCAGGCAGAGAAAGGCTAGGGCAGGGCACCTGCCTGAAGGGAAGTCTTGGGCCCATCCGCAGCACTGCAAAACAAGCTATGAAAAGCCTAAAGGCGGCCATTAACGACACCTTTAATCCCAGCACTCAGAAGGCAGAGGCAGATCTCTGAGTTCAAGGCTAGCCTGGACTACATAGTGAGTTCCAAGACAGCTAGGACTATGTAGAGACCATGTCACAAAAGGAAGTGAGGGTTGTGCTGGAGAGATGGCTCAGTGGTTAAGAGCATTGGCTGCTCTTCCAGAGGTCCTGAGTTCAATTCCCAGCAACCACATGGTGGCTCACAACCATCTATAATGTGATCTGATGCCCTCTCCTGGCCTGCCTGCATACATGCAGATAGAGCACTCATATACATAAAATAAATAAATAAATAAATTTTAGCTGGGTGTGGTAGTGCACGCCTTTAATCCTAGCACTCGGGGAGGCAGGCAGATGGATCTCTGTGAGTTTGAGGCCAGCCTGGTCTGCAAAGTGAGTCTAGGACAGCCAAGGCTACACAAGGAAACCCTGTCTCAAGAAAAAAACAAAACAAAAAACCCAAAACAAAACAAAACGAAAAAAAAAAAAAAAAAAAGAAAGAAAGAAAATGGCCGAGCGCCTTTAATCCCAGCACTCGGGAGGCAGAGGCAGGCGGATCGCTGTGAGTTCGAGGCCAGCCTGGTCTACAAAGTGAGTCTAGGACTGCCAAGGTTACACAGAGAAACCCTGTCTCGAAACAACCAAAAAAAAAAAAAAAAAGAAAGAAAGAAAGAAAGAAAATGAAAAGAAAAGGCTGGGGGGGGGGGGGTGTCCCCTCCTGTACATAGGAGTAGAGATGGTGTTTTGTGGCAGCTTCTTCCTAGACTAAAACTTTCCATCCTGCAGGAAAGATCTTTAAGGGCTAGAGAGATGGCTCAGAGGTTAAGAGCAATGCCTGCTTTCCAAAGGTCCTGAGTTCAATTCCCAGCAACCACATGGTGGCTCACAACCATCTGTAATGAGATCTGGTGTCCTCTCCTGGTGTGCAGGTGTACATGCGGGCGAAACACTGTATACTTAAATAAATAAATCTTAAAAAAAAAAAAAGAAAGAAAGAAAGATCTTTAAGACAGAACGTAAACAATAGATTGGGGGGGGCACACCAGCACTTGGGACCAAGGAGCAGAGGCAGATGGATCTTTAAGCTTGAGGACAGCTTGGTATACAGAGCCAGTTCCAGGACGGCCAGAGCTTATCGTAAACAACAAAAAAGAAAACAAACCCCAGAAGGTTAAACACCACAAAACAGCTCGGGGAGTCCGTGAAAATGACCAGATGCACAGGCCCCGCCCTCCTGCGTAAGCAATGAAGGCTGCTGAGCGGCACTCTGGGGGAGCCCAGCTTCAAAGCCGGCCTGAGACAGCGGCCTGCCTGCCGGACACAAATCCCAGTGAGCTGCCTGGAGGAGGTTCCGACCAAAGGACACTCTGCCGCCTGAGCCACGGCCTGCAGGCTGCGCAGTGCGCCCCACGCTGGAGGGCTTCCATGACGCGGCTGTCTTTGAGCCACTTCTGCTCCTGTAAGTAACCCCAACAAAACTCATTGGTGCCCCACACTGGACTTCGTTGGTGTCCCGATTTTGGTGTGCTGTGAGCTCCCTGTGAGGGGTGAGTACAGTGTGAGGTGGTTAATGGTGATCCCCAAGCCACTGGCCAAGTCTGAGGGCGCTCCCAGATTAGGGCTGAGCAAGGAGAAAGTCCCCGCACAAGCAGGTGTTCCAGCCAATGGGCCTCCTGACTGCAGATATGTAATGTGATGAGCTGCCTCGCAGTTCTGCCACTAAGGCTCCCTACAGGGGACAGCTATGCCTGCAAACCCCTCCGTCCTTACGTGGCCTCTATGAGGCACTGGGGGACAGCGAGGAGACCGGTGTGTGACAGATACAGGACCACAGCATCCTGACGACCGGCCATAGTGGTACACAGCTGCTAGCCCAACACCCAGGACACTGAAGCAGGACAGTCATGAATCTGAGGCCAGCCTGGGTGGGCTACACTGATAATTAAAACAGCTTCCTCGGGAGGCAGAGGCAGGTGGATCGCTGTGAGATCAAGACCAGCCTGGTCTACAAAACAAGTCCAGGACAGCCAGGGCTACAGAGAGAAACCCTGTCTCCCCCCCACCCCAAAAAAAAAAGTTTCAAATAAAACAAAACAAACAGCTAAGGCTGGAGAGATTGCTCAGCAGTTCAGGGCTCCTCCAGATGACCAAGGTTCAATTCCCAGCCCCCACACAATGGCTCACAGCTACCCACAACTCCAAGTCCAGGGGAGCTGATGCCCTCTGGGGTTCCCGCTGTATACTCTGGGATCACAGCATACAGGCAGAACACTCCCATACACAACGAACAAAAACAAAGAACCTTACTGCTTGTACGCAGCTCACTGGTCAAATGCTGCAGACCCTGAGCAGGCGCTCAGAACCCCTTGCTGTGGGTAGGCAGTCCACCCACAGGACTGTGCTGAAGGGCAGGAGGGCCTGAGTGAGAGCACAGGCAGGCTCAGGCACAGGAAGGGCCCCACACTCCAGCTTCAGGGCTTTCTGCCACCCTCCCCTGTTCTGTGGGTTTTTTGTTTGTTTGCTTTTTGAGATAGGGTCTCTGTGTAGCCTTGGCTGTCCTGGACTCACTTTTTAGACCAGGCTGGCCTCGAACTCACAGCAATCCACCTGCCTCTGCCACCTGAGCGCTGGGATTGTTTTTGTTTTCAGGTAACCAAGAAAAGGAGAGGACGGGGCTGGAGCAGTGGCTCAGAGGTTAAGAGCACTGTCTGTTCTTCTTAAGGTCCTGAGTTCAATTCCCAGAAACCATATGGTGGCTCACAAGCACCTATAATGAGATCTGGTGCCCTCTTCTGGAGTGCAGACTCACATATAGGCAGAATACAGTGTCTATAGCAAATATATAAAATGTATAATATATATAAATAAATATATATTTTTTTTTAAAAGAAAAGGAAGCCACATGGTGCTGTGCACATGACTGTAGTCTGGAGTAAAGCAAAGGCAGGTTTAGGTCAGCCCCTGTTCAGAAACAACAGAAAATGGCACTAAGAGAAGCTGGCTGCACACTGGCGCTGGAGGAAGCAGGAAGCCGGCAGAGCGCAGGCGAGGGAGGAAGGCCCTTCCGCTAGGTTCCACCCAAGCTCTCTCTCGGGCAGCCCAGGCAAGGCCCATAAAGGACGCATAGTCTTGCTGTCTGGCCAGCTACCCAGAGCTGAGAACACAGGGCTGCTGGAGCTGAGAAAGTGCAGGCCCTCAGCCGCAGGCAGGGTTCTAAGCTCAGGAGTGAGGACACACGGCAAGCCAGTTCTCAAGGCAGCAGGGTTCAGACGCTCGTGCTTGGCCACAGCCCTGAAAAAGGAAAGGTGAGCAACATGACTGACGCAGAGTCCCGAACGCAGCAGACACCGGACTCCACGCCACCACAGTCCAGCCTGCTGCCTGCCCGGTGCTGGCTCTGTCCACCAACATGGCTCCCTCACCAGAAGCCCTGCTGAGGAGAGCAGCTCACAGTGGATGGAGGGGACCCTGGGTTTAACCCCAGCACGAAGGCGGTGCACACGGAGGCGGTGCACACTGGGAGCCTGGACAGGTGTCTAGCTATAAGCTCCAGGTTCCAGTCTGTCTGACGAAGGCGGACTGCACTGAGAGGACCTGAGGTGGCCCTCTGGCTTCCACCTGCACGCACGCGCGCGCGCGCGCACACACACACACACACACACACACGTGGGCGCGCACACACAAAAGGAACCCAGGGCCCAGCATGGTCCCTCAGGCAGGCAGCAGGAGCATCTTGTCAAGTCTGCTCTAGATGTTCTGTGAGCTGAGAGCTGAAAGCTGACAAAGTCCAGGCTCTGCTTCCCACCTCGCTAACATCCCAACTATGCACAGTGCACATGGAGAGCCCGCCAGTCACCATGCTGTGGCCTCCAGTTGTCCCTGGAAAGCTGCCACTACCTCTCATGGCCCTAGCAACTCAAGACAGGTGCAGATCCGGACAGGGCGGCGACACCCAACAGCTGAGCACACTGCTCCCCCCCCCCATCCCTAAGTGGCCATCGGCCATCCAGCACAAGCCGCTCTGCCGGAGCAGGTGCTCCCTGTCGCCAAGGAGAGATGGTGGCCAGGCATTCTGCAAAGGGCACGCAGCTCAGCTAAGCATGGGCCATACTGCCAGGACCCGGCTCTTGGTAGCAAGGCCTTCAGCCCCAACAGCCTGTCGGGAGGGCAAGGGAGACTAGGAAGTAAGAGGGCCAGAAACAAGGGCAGCAGGAGCCCTCACCTTAGCGGACTGAGAGAACACAGGCACAGAGCCCTCCAGCCACAGCGAGCCATCCATGACACAAAATTGGCAATGAGCAACCAGTTCGGGTGGGGGTGGGGTGGCATGCCTGGCCCCAGCACACACATGCAGAGGCCCAGAGCTCAAGATCAAGGACTCTGACAAGACGCTGCCTCAGAGAAGCAAAATAAACGTGCACAGTGCTGCCAGCCAGCATCCCACTGCTCAAGAGACAAAAGTCATCCATCCTTAACTGCACACCAAATTTGAGGCTAGCCTGGGCTTTATGAGACATCTCAAAGCACTCAAAATTGGAGTCTAGAGCATAGGCTCAGTGGTTAGGACCTGAGTTTGGGTCCCAGTATGTAGTTAGCTCACAAGCCCAGCATCAGAGGACGATGTCCTCTCCTGGCCTCTACAGGTACCCAAACACCTGCCTTCCCTCCCACCCTATTCACATGATAAGTCAAAATGGCAGAGCAATGGTGAATGGGTGTCACCAGCACTCGGGAGGCAGAGGCAGGAGTGTGAGGCCAGCCTGGTCTACAGAGTGAGTTCCAAGAAAGCCAGGGCTACACAGAAAGACCCTGTCTGGTGGGGAGAGGGAAGAAAAACTCAAAAACAAATAAATACACCAACAACAAAACTAAAAGATACAAGAATACAAAACAAACAAAAGTGTTCTTCTGGGTGGCGAGCCACAGTGGGGCGTTCTCCCCGTGCGTGCCCTACACTACAGCACACACGCAGCACTGACTCAAGACTTGTGTCCGTGCCACATTCTAAGGAGGCTCTTCAACTTGTCCCTGCTGGCAGGTCTCAGAACTATATCTATGCACAAGCAACAGGCACCAAGGCCCGTGTACCCAGGGGGTTCACATTGGGCACTGGGCCATACATACCCACATGAGGCCCACAGGCAAGGCAGGGCAGGGCAACCACAGCACATTGTGGCGGGTGGGGGTCAGAGCAGTAGAGCCAACAGGTCACCAGCAACTTCCTAAAGTCTCCTGTCAGTCAGTATTAAGCTCTTGCTACCTCTCACAGTGGGGAGACAGGAGCAGGGGCACAGGTTCCTGCGGTGTCCCCAGGAATGAAGGCGCCACACTGTGCCATGCCTTGGAGCGCACCCACAGTGTGGTACTGGGAGAAAGCTGTGTGCAGACTGCAGGACAGGCCCCCAGAGGCTTGTCTGGAAGGCTCTAGACACTTCCCCATGAGAGACAACTTGAGCGCAGTCTATTAAGCTCCTACAGACAAAGGGCCTTTCTGCCTGAGCAGCTGTCGGCAAGCTGCCCCTTGCAGGCCATGGCCGTGCGTAGACGAGGATTTCCACAAGCCGCTCAGGCAGGGAGTCCACACCAGCACTGGCCGCTGCACACGCCTGGCTTGAGGTCACGCCACGAGGGCTGTGCGGGGCATCTGCAGATGCTCGGCAGTGCTGCTCTCGGCTTCTCCTCCTGGTTTTTATCCTGTGTGTACATGTGCTACAACACACACATGGAAGTCAGAGCAAACCTTTTTAGCATGTGGTCCCTTCACCACTGAGATGTCCTGCCAACCCCAGTTTTCCTTATGAGGCCAGGCTTTACTGTGCGCCCCTGGCTGCTCTAGAACCGGAAGCAATCTCTTGCCGCAATCTCTCTGGCACCGACAACAGGTGTGTGCCCACTTGCCCTGGCCGACTCCTGTCTTGACACACAGTCCAGGCTCTTTACGGTACCCCAGCTGTCTGGGAGCTGGTGGCCTCCAGTGGACTGTGTCCAACATCCCTCCTAAGTTCACACGTGACACCTACCGCTCCCATTCCTCCCCACTACCTCCGGTGGGGTCCCTTCAGGGCCTAAGAACCAACTTCTCTCAGCTGAACCTACCTGGCTCTGCAAGCCACACCTGACCTGGCAACATCAGCTACAGACAGCAGAAAGCCTTGAGAAGCAGATAAGGGCTATGAATTCACAGACAGAGCTCCTAAGTCACAGGGAGAGACAGCACACAGGCTTGCCGTGTGCACGTGGAGTGCTGCTGACCCAAGATGGGATCCAGGCTGGGCAGCCAGACACAGTGGGCTCCCAAGGGCCTGAAGCCAAGGGGGCCGCTGGAGTGGAAGACCGGCAGACACCACCCAGAAACGAGCAGTCTATAGCACCTCCACCTTAAGACAATGGTTTGGAGCCAGGTTTACTCAGCTGAGGCCTCTGATTTCACTTTCAGCTGCTCCCACCTGGAGGAGCACCTGCTGCTGGGCCCCCTGGTCGCCCGGTCACTCCTACACAAAAGGCCAAGCAGGTCCTGAGGCCAGCCTAGCCTCCACCACGGGGCGCACTACCTGCTCCCGGGTATCTGCCTACCTTCCTGTGGGGACCACTCAGAGCAGTGCCCAGCTGGCAAAAACAAGGAGCTCCCAGCCTTTTCTGGGACAGGCCCACAGGCAAGGTCACCAGACAGGCAGAGCGTCCCTGCCAATGCTGGCCCCGCCGATAAGGCCCCTTCTTGGAAGCTGGTAGGTGAAGTTTCCCAAGTTCCGCCAAGCCAGGCAGGCTCGATAAAACGTCCCCACGGCCCAACGACGCCACCCACCTAGGACGCCGCAGGGACCTGCGCCAGCACTGGCCGGCCACCTCCCCTCCACCCCAAGTGTCTCTGTTCACCATTATTTTTGGCCCCACTGGTTCCCTCTAACTGCGTAAACAAACTAGCCACCCGCCTGGCAACGCCAGCCAAGGAAGCCAGGCGCGGCTCACGCCAGCACCGGGCCAAGAGAGGAGGGCTGGAGACGCACAGGCGGCCACACGACCTCCCCTTAGGACTGTCCTGCAGGCTGCCCCCAGCACCCTGACCGCCCCCTCCAAGGGGTGACACTCAGGGAGAGATGGGGTAGATGGATAGTGAGGGGAGGGAAGAGGAAAAGGAGGAAGGAAATGAGAAGGGGAGGAAGTTTAGAGGGGGGGAGGAAACAGAAGTCAGGAAGTACAGGAAGGGCCTCCCAAGCAGCTCAAGGCAGCGCCCGCGTCTGCCCCAGGCCCTTGGCACCTACTTCTTGACGTTGGCCTCGCCATTGGGGATCCTGCGCAGCTTTTTCTTCTTGAGGATCTTGACCGCCCTGCGGCACAAGGTCTCGGAGTCCAGCACCTCCTTCACCTTGCCGTACGAGCCCTCCCCGAGCAGGTCCCCCATCAGGTACTTGCCGATGAGCTTGGCGCGCTTGCGGCGCGGCTGGTAGATCACCTCGGTGGAGTCGATGCGGTGGATGAAGGTGTCCATGCCCACCGACATCAGCTCGCCCTCGGGGAACAGGCCCAGCGGCTGGGGGTCCGCCACGTCCATCCTGGCCCAGTCTTTGTCCTCGTCCCCTTCGGGGCCGCCAATTCTTTTCAAGTTCCGCACCCTCCCTCCCCCCGACCCCCCGGCTTCTTCCAAATGTTCAAAAAGAAAAAAAAGAGGAAAAAAAAAAAAAGCAACGACTCCGCAACCCTCCCGGTACCCCTAACCGGGTCCTCGTCCCCTTCGGGGGCGCCAATTCTTCACTTTTGATTCGCCCTCCCCCCTTTTTTTTCTTCTTCTAGGTGTTCAAGGAGGGAAAAACAATGAAAACAAGAATGAAAAGAGCAACGAGGCCCCCCCGCCCCAACTCTCGCGTCCCCCCCGATTCGGGTCCCCGGGGACGCTGCTTCCGACGGAGGCGACGGTCCGCCGTCGCGGCGCGCGGGCCGCTAGGTCATGGTCGCCACCAAGGCCCCGCGCTCAGGGGCCCGGGCGGCCGCTCCGAGGCCGGTCCGCGCCGTCCATGTCCGGCCCGCGCCGACGCCGCGCGCGGCCCCTTTTAGTTCCGCGACTTCCCGGGGCGCGGAGTCCACCCGGACGCTGGACACCGGGACGCCCGTAGGCCGCCGCGGGCACCGAAGCCGGGGCGACAGGAAACCTTTCCGGAGACCGAGGGGGGGAAAAGAACACCCCGGGCGGCGCGTCCCCCTCGCCGCCTAGCCGCCGCGCGACGGGCAGGAGGCCGGAGCGGCGAGGGGGGAACCGAACTCCAGGCAGAAAGATGCTGCCCGCGAGAGGAGACTCCACTCCGGCGCCGCCCTCGGCGGCTCGCGCCTCACTCGCGGACGCCGCGAGCCGCCTCCCCTTCCGTAGACCGACACGCCGCCGCCATCTTGTTTACCGCCCTGCGCCGCGCCGTCGTCGCACGCCTCAAACGGCGGACACGCCCCCTCCCCCCTCCTCGCGGAGCCGACGTGAGCGGCGGTTGGCTGCAGCCCTAAGCCACGCCCCTCGAGCCCGCCTCGAGCCCTCACGCGGATTGGGCGGTTTGTATCTGGGTGGGCGCCCGAGCTGCCATTGGACAACTCTTGGTCCCGCCTGGGAAGGCGGAACCTACGTTCTGATTGGTTGTCTCGGACGCCTGTCAATGGGAGTAAGCAAGCCACCGTAAGGGAGCTGCGGGAGCCACCGGCCGGGCGGCCTCAAGCTCCGCCGCCCCTCAGCGAGGCTCCAGAGATGTGATTGGTCGGCGCTGGATTTTTTTGGGGGGGGAGGGGCGGGACTTTATCTCTCATTGGCTGCTGTAGACGCCCGTCAGCAAACGCAACTGACCGGTGATACCAAGGGCTTGCGGTGGTGACCTCGGAGTTTCGGGCCTCCGGTTAGAGTTCACGCGCGTCAACGTCCCCCCGGGGGAGCGGCCGCGAGTGGGAGGGTGGGGCGGGTCGCTAAACTGATCCAGCCCGGGCTTGTTCTATGTGGCCTTGGGGGCGGGGGTCAAAGGTCAAAAAGTAGCCTCAGCTTGGCACTCGGAGCTGTCAGAAGGTGGCGTGGGGAGATTGACGTTGCTGCTGCGCGGCACTGTGTGTGTGTGTGGGCGGGGGACAGGGTCTCTCTGTGTAGCCCTGGCTGCCCTGGACTCACTCTGTAGACCAGGCTGGCCTCGAACTCACCGAGATCCTCCTGCCTCTGCTTCCCGGATGCTGGGATTAAAGGTCTGCGCCACCACTGCCCGACTGGCCGTTTTCTTTTCAATATCTTACAATTTTACTTTTTTTTCTGTGTGTGCCTGTTTTGCCTGCAAGTATGAAAATGGAGGTCGGGTGTGATGGAGGGGTGAGTGCTCGCCCAACGTGACTGACACACACACACACACACACACACACACACACACACACACACACACACACACACACACACTCTCTCTCTCTCTCTCTCTCTCTCTCTCTCTCTCTCTCTCTCTCTCTCTCTCTCTCTCTCTCTCTCTCTCTCTCTCTCCAAAGTCCACCGATCCGCGTGTCTATGGTTCCCTCTGGCCACGAGGGGGCGGTGTGGGCCGCGAGAGCCGGGGTAGGTGAGATAGCTCCGCAGGTAACCGGGCTTATGGCCTGCTTTCAACCCCCAGCACTTACCTGCTCAACCGACCTCGAGAACTAACTTAGGCGAGCACATGAATAAACGGAAGGAAAAAAGATCAGAGAAACAGATATCTAGACAGAAGTTGAGGGAAACACACACTAGATAAAGAAAAGACATGAGTGCGCAGCAGAGATGGCTCAGCGGTCAGTGCCTCTCTCTGGCCTCCGGAGGCACAAGCCGATGCACATGTGTACGTGCAGGCAAAGCACTCATACATATGAAATAAAAATTTAATTTCTTTGCAAAAAAGACAAGGGAGACAGAGATGAAAGAAACACACAGGAGCTGGACCTGGTGGCGCTTGCCCTTATCCCAGCACTCAGGAGGCAGAAGCAGGAGGATCTCTGTGAGTTCGAGGCCAGCCTGGTCTACACAGAGAAACCCTGTCTGGAAAAACAGAAAGGGATGGAGGGACCATTAGGACTGCCGGGAGTCGCAGCCCACACACTGGGAGAAGCTGGACTTCATCTCACTTCATTGCTGTGACATTGCCTCACACACACCTTCACCCTTCCCCTGCCAGACACCAAGGACTCTAAGGCACCCTGGGACCTGCAAATGGTACATGATGCTCCCCAGTGTGACATGCACACGTGTCCCCAAGACATCACCCTGAGTTCTCTGAGGGGAGGAGTCACCGCCCTGATGAGAACTCTGGGTCAAATACACACTTGGAAATATTTACAGATTTATTCTATGTGTGTGTGTGTGTGTGTGTGTGTGCGCGCGCGCGCGCGCACGCGCACGCGCACGCATGAGTATTTGTCACACGTTCAGGAGCCCACAGAAGCATCAAATCCTCTGGAGCTGGAGCTGGGTGCTGGGAACCAAACCCAGGACTTTCGGTAGAGCAGCCAGAACTCTAACCACTGAGTCATTTCTCCAGCCCAACTCCAAAGTTTGACAAATAAAGAGAGTAGAATCTAGGACCGTGACTCAGGACATCTGTGTAGCCCTGGCTGTCCTGGAATCGCTTTCTAGACCAGGTTGGCCTCGAACTCACAGCAATCCACCTGCCTCTGCATGTCCTCCCCCACCCCCACCTTCCCCAGTGTAGATCTGGGAACTCACTATCTCTTCCATAAGGAGAATTATCCCTGAGAACCAGCAGCTTCCAGACCATAGATGCACAGTGGGAATGGAACTGGGGGGTGGGGGGAACGGAGGGAGTCCAGGAGTAAAAAACTACAGGTGAAAGATAAAGCTGGGGTCCAGTGGGTACTGTACTAGTTTAACAGGACAGGAGCCCTGGCTCCATCCCTGGTCCCACATAAATCAGACCTGTGGGAGCTGTCATCCCAGCACTCGGGAGGTGGAGGCAAGAGTGTCAGGGTTTCACCGTCATCCTCCACTGCACAGTGAGTCCCAGGCCAGCCTGGGCTACAGAGGAGAGTGTCTCAAGAAGGAAAAACAAAGACAGAAAACAAAACTAAAAGTTTGGATCATTTGAGCTAAAACACCCAGCAGAAATTGTCTAATTAAAGCCTCTAGCCTTCACTGTGTGCCACCACCTGTGATCCCAGCACTCAGGAGGCAGAGGCAGGCAGATCTCTGTGAGTTCGAGGCCAGCCTGATCTACAAAGTAAGTCCAGGATGGCCAAGGCTACACAGAGAAACCCTGTCTTGAAAAACAAGCAAGTCCAGTGTCATGGGGCACACTTTTATTTCCAGCACCAGCGAGGCAGAGGCACGTGGGGATCCGTGAATTTGGGGTGACTCACAGCTGCCTGTAACTGCAGCTTGAAGTAAGGCACAGACCTGACTCCGTCTCCACGCCTCCATCAGCAGCCGCCCCATACACTCGACACACTCGCCAGATACAAGATACGTACACACAAATACTATTTTTTCTAAAACCAAGTACATAATAAAACCATGTGGATTTTCTGTGCCTGCACAGCTCCGGGTAATGCCACGGAAACTCGTATTTACTTCTTTTTTTGTTTTTTGTTTTTGTTTGTTTGTTTTTCGAGACAGGGTCTCTCTGTGTAGCCTTGGCTGTCCTGGACTCACTTTGTAGACCAGGCTGGCCTCGAACTCACAGCGATCTGCCTGCCTCTGCCTCCCAAGTGCTGGGATTAAAGGCGTGCGCCATCAGGCCCGGCCACATTTACTTCTAATAGCTCAGGCCTTGGCTACTGTTGTTGCCAGCCAGCTCAGGCCACCTATGCTGACCCATTTATATCCACAGGGGGTGAGGGGGGCTCTTTACCTCTCCTCAGTTTCCTACCACCAACTTCCTCCCTGTCTCCTCATTAGTCTTTTTGCACCTCTTTACCTCCCAGTCCGCCTGTCTCTCCGGAAGTCCTGCCTTTTATAGGCCAGTCAGCTCTTTACTCCACCAATCAGAAGGTGACGGACATCAGCATTTACAAAACACTGAGTCAGGTGAGATGCTCAACAGTTCCCAAGCTGGCTGCTGAACTCGGCTCTCTGCTGAGACAAAAATCAGATCTGAATATACAAAAACAACCTTTACCCTGTGCACAAAAACCCACTCCAACAACATAAAAACCAACGTTTGCTTTTTTGTTTGTTTTTTGAGACAGGGTTTCTCTGTGTAGCCCTGGCTGTCCTGGAACTAGTGCTGTAGACCAGGCTGGCCTCGAACTCACAGCGATCGCCTGAGTGCTGGGATTACAGGTGTGCACTTTATTTTATTTTTTTTTTTTTTTTTTTTTTGTTTTTTCGAGACAGGGTTTCTCTGTGTAGCCTTGGCCACCCTGGACTCACTTTGTAGACCAGGCTGGCCTCGAACTCACAGCGATCCGCCTGCCTCTGCCTCCCGAGTGCTGGGATTAAAGGCGTGCGCCACCACACCCGGCCAGGTGTGCACTTTCATGGGGCTGGAGAGAAGGCGCAGAGGTTACAGCACCGGCTGCTTGTCCCACGAATCCAGGTTCGGTACCCAGCACCTACCTGGTAGCCGACAACTGTGCCTCAACCAGGTGACACAACTGGGCCCTCAAGGCTGCATGCAAGCGGTGCACATCGGCGCTGGCCAAGCACTCAGAGACACAAACAGCAACAAGCGATTTCAAAAGCATCCAGAGGATCAGGATGGATTTGCTGGGGTGTGTTCTGCCCTCAACACCCCGCATTGATAGATTAGTTTGGTTTTAATCGGTGTAGTGCCAGAGTCAGCTCAAGGTAGAGAGCTGGAGAGCCTGGGCTACGTGGGTCTAACCTGTCCCATCTAGTGACACATGCAGCTTAGTCCTGCCACCCGGCACTGCGCCCCATTACACTGGCTCTCCTATGGCTCACAGAAGCTTGGTGTCCTTGGCAATAGCGTAAAGCAGTGCGTGAGTGAGTGAGGGATGTGAGAGGGTTAATGACGCCATAAATAGCCGAATGAATGAATGAACGGGTGCTGAAGAGCAGGCAGCAGGATGACAAGCAGCCCAGCGTGCTAGTGAGCTGCTGTATCCGTCAGTCGGAAGCTACCACGCTTGGGCTCTTTTATTACTCAACTGTAGCTGACTAATACAGGTTGAATGGTACGGCTGGCTCAGGACCCTTGGTTCTGCTCTTGCTTTGGGCCCCACGGGCCCATTTGAGAAATATGCAAGTCTGTCTTGCCCTGCGACCACTGAAGGAGCTGCCCTGTGGGTACTGCCAACTCCCACAGGGGCCTCAGTGAGCTGCCCACTCCCTGCCTGCGACCACAGCCCTGAGGTCTCTAACGTGAGCAGCAGAGAGGGAGTCAGGGTTCGTCCTGGGTCCCCCTGAAGCTAAATTCTCTCCCTCTGACGTGGGAAGCTGAGCCACGGGAGAAGCCTGGACCCGGAAGAACATCAAAGCCACGTCCACAGCCAGCCTCCTGCACCAGCTGGCGGCGGGGGAGGAATTTTAACTAAATCTCAATCGTTTGATTTTTAACAATATAGACTCGGTTCACAGTGTGATCAAGTTCCTATAACATATCCCCCTTCACGTTCAGATACAAAGGTAAGGTTGTTTGGGGTTTGGTTTTTTCCTTTTTTCTTTCTTTCTTTCTTTCTTTTTTTTAGGAGTAGTTTTCGAGACAGGGTTTCTCTGTGTAGACTTGACTGTCCTGGACTCGTTCTGTAGACCAGGCTGGCCTTGAACTCACAGCAATCCACCTACCTGCCTCAGTCTCCCAAATGCTGGGATTAAAGGCGTGCACCACCATGCCCAGCTTTTGTTTGGCTTTTCTTTTTTTAAAGGTTTTTTTTGGGTTTCTTTTTTTTTTTTTTTGTCTTTGCTTTTGTCAATTTTTCATAGAAGCTGGGTGCAACTTGTTTGGCTTTTCAAGATAGGGATTCTCTGTGTATCCCTGCCTGTCTTGGACTCACTTTCGTAGACCAGGCTGGCCTCGAAGAGATCTGCCTGCCTCTGCCTCCTGAGTGCCGGGATTAAATCCTGGGCCACCACGCCAAGCTCAGCTATAGTTTTAATTGAATTGGGACCACATAAAGACCATTTGCCAGGCTGGAGAGATGCTCAGAGGTTAAGAGCACTGGCTGTTCTTCCAAAGGTCCTGAGTTCGTTCCCAGCAGCCACATGGTGGCTCACAGCCATCTTTAAGGAGATCTGCTGCCCTCTTCTGGCGGGCAGGCATCTCATGGAGGCAGAACACTATATACATAATAAATCTTAAAATAGAATAAGATAAAAGGCCATTTCCCATTTAGGTCTCTAGAGGGCAACAGAGACAAGCTGGACTTGGGCAGTTTACTGTTTTTCTTGGGACATTTCCTCTTGATGATCTGACCTTTTTCTTCAGATGTTTCACTAATCTGGTGGTCTCCAGATTCCTTCGTTGGCTGTATTTATTCTCCTGGAAAGATTAAAAACAAAACCTTGCCCAAAACCAACCTTACCTCTGGGGATTTCCTTTCTTCGCAGGTTAAATCATTCCTAGCACAAAATGTTTTCTGGCAACAGAAAAAGGTATTATCTTTCAATTCACATTTTTAAAAAATCTTGTGAAAATTTGAAACTAGAGCTGGAGAGGTGGCTCAGTGGTTAAGAGCACTGTCCGCTCCTCCAGAGGTCCCGGGTTCAATTCCCAGCACCCACATGGCAGCTCACAACTGTCTGTAACTCCAAGATCTGACATCCTCACACAAGACATACATTCAGGCTAAACACCAATGTATATAAAATAAAGGTTAAAAAAAAAAAGAAAGAAAGAAAAGAAGCCGGGAATGGTGGTGCAGGCCTGTAATCCCAGCACTTGGGAGGCAGAGGCAGGTGGCTCGCTGTGAGTTCGAGGCCAGCCTAGTCTATAAAGCTGGTCCAGGACAGCCAAGGCTACACAGAGAAACCCTGTCTCGAAAAACAAAACAAAACAAAGCAACCCCCCCCCCAAAGAAAAAAGAAAAAGAAAAAAAGAAAGAAGAAAATTTGAAACTAAATATTCCTTAGTATGTGTGGATAAATATATTTATATCCTCCTTTCTCCTTATATATAAACTCAAGGCTTAAGTGTATTTATTTTCGGATCACAAAGGACATTCACTTTGAACTTCAGCTTCCCTTTTGCAAGCAGCTTTTACTTTTTTTTGTTTTGTTTTGTTTTTGTTTTTTTGGTTTTTCAAGACAGGGTTTCTCTGTGTAGCCTTGGCTGTCCTGGACTCACTCTGTAGACCAGGCTGGCCTCGAACTCACAGAGATCCGCCTGCCTCTGCCTCCCGAGTGCTGGGATTAAAGGCATGCGCTACCATGCCCGGCTTTTTTATTTTTTATTCTTTTACTTTTTAAAATTTATTTTAATTTTTTTAACTTTTAAATTTAAATCACTGTAGCTGGACGTGGTGGCTCACACCTGTAATCCCAGCACTCGGGAGGCAAAGGCAAGCGGATCTCTGTGATTTTGAGGCCAGCCTGGTCTACAACGTGAGTCGAGGACAGCCAGGGCTACACAGAGAAACCCTGTCTCAAAAACAAAAAAAACAAAAAACAACAAAAATGTAAATCACTGTGATTCTTTTGGGCCTGCTCTGCCTCCCGAGTGCTGGGGTTAAAGGCATGAACCCCTGCCTGCCTAGGGCTCCTTATCACAGTTCGGCTCACAGGGTTGTCCTCACGTAATTTGGTTCTCCGTTTCCTCTTATTTTTTAGTGTTAGAGGTAAACTTCCAACGTTTTTGTGAGTGTATCATCTATCATTCTTGCTGTTTTATTCTGAATTTATTCCCTGGGAAAAATTATTTTAAAGATTTATTTATTTACTATTATGTATATAGTGCTCTGTCTCATGTACACCTGCAGGCCAGAAGAGGGCATCAGATCACATTACTGATGGCTCTGAGTCACCATGTGGTTGTTGGGAATCGAACTCAGGACCTTCGGAAGAGCAGTCAGTGTGCTTAACGTTTGAACCGTCTCTCTAGCCCTTCCCTGGAAAAATGTAATATTCTAGTCTTAACTAAACATGATGCCAGTTTGTCCACGGTTTCATTATTTTCAGATGTTTTGTCTGTCTTGCCTGTATGAGCTACATAAAATTAGAGCTGGTCGTGGTGGCGCATGCCTTTAATGCCAGCTCGGGAGGCAGAGGCAGGTGGATCTCTGTGAGTTCAAAGGCCAGCCTGGTCTACAAAGTGAGTCTAGGACAGCCAAGGCTACACAGAGAAACCCTGTCTCGAAAAAACAAAAAACAGAAAACTGATGCCTTTGCCGAGCTTTTCTAGGTTTCGCTATGTCCACTCAGGCCTCCTATGAGCAGACATCTCTGCCATGTGTGTGCCAGCCACTGGTTCTCTGTGTTGGTGAGCAGTGCACATGTGCCGTGACCCGGAGAAGACGGAGACTGTCCCTTTGCTTCCTCAGTGTTTGTCCTCTAGCCAAGTGCTGCCCTGACCTCGGGGTTCCCGGCTCAGTCTTGGCCACCCCATCTCCTGGTCTTAGGCCTCTGCTTCTCGGCAGTTTTCTAGATAGGGAAACCCTGTCTCACATAACAAAACAAAAAACAAACAAACAAAACCTCACACCCTGATCACGGTCAGTCTTGGGGTGTGCGTTCAATAAGCCATCCATAGGCCGGGCGTGGTGGTGAACGCCTTTAATCCCAGCACTCGGGAGACAGAGGCAGATGGATCGCTGTGAGTTCAAGGCCAACCTGGTCTACAAAGTGAGCCCAGGACAGCCAGGGCTACACAGAGAAACCCTGTCTCAAAAAAAAAAAAACAAAAACAAAAACAAAAGCCATTCATATCTGACTGAGACCAGTGTCTGAGTGGTCTGTGAGTTTCTTCTTGGAGTATAACATTTGGGGGTCCCAGTCCAGATGGCCTTCAGTCGTTGATAACGGATGCCACTGTGCCGGCCAGTTCTTTCATGAGGAGGTACTGTTTTTTTTCTCCGCTTGGTCTTGTTTCTAGTGTGGTCTAGACCCTTGGTGACTCAGAAGACAGAAGCTGGGTGCAGTTCAGATCCCAAACTGGCCACTTCCCTGAGCTCAGAAAATAAAGCTTTCTTTTTTAGCTTCTGGATCTGAAGTGAGTTTTCTCAGCTTCTGCCCCAAAACTGCAACCTGTTTTGGGGATCCCCGTTCTATGCTTTGGGAATCTGTTTTGTGGTACCGATCTGAGACCCAAAAGAGGACAGCTGGCCACAGCAAAACACCTGGGCTCTGAGGAGCTTGCAGTTCAGTCCAGCCCCTCTGCAGTTCCTTTGGGGGCAACTTCTGGTTCTGGGCATGCTAGTCTGCTCCTGTCTGTCTGTCTGTCATGCCGGTCTGCTCCTGTCTGTCTGTCTGTCAGTTAAAGTCTATAGTTTTGTTTAATTGCTTGATTGTTGCTCGGTTTCATATTCTGAGGAAAAGGCTGAGCTTCATTAGCTGGCCATTTGCCCCATGGCTCGGTTTAGCCCATTTCAAGGATTTTCAGGGCGGGAGAGGGGAGAGAAAGCAGTTGAATTGAGAACACAAAAACTGATAAATTGAGCAGAGTGCTATGGCGCATGCTATGATCCCAGCACTCGGGAGGCAGAGGCAGGAGGATCGCTGTGAGTTCAAGGCCAGCCTGGTCTACAAAGCGAATCCAAGACAGCCAAGGCTCCACAGAGAGTCCCTGTCTTTTGGAGGTGAGGGGAACAGATCTCATTACAGATGGTTGTGAGCCACCATGTGGATGCTGGGAGTTGAACTCAGGACCTCTGGAAGAGCAACAAGAGCAACCAGTGCTCTTAACCTCTGAGCCATCTCTCCAGCCCTTTTTTTTTTTTTTTTTTTAACTAGAGGCTTTCTTGCTGGCAACAAACTTTATAACATCAAAAATGCAGTTGGTGTTGATTTTAGAAACACTGAATTGTTTACACTGTTAAAATTTGGTTTTGTTGGGGCTGGAGAAGTGGCTCAGTGGTTAAGAGCACTGTCTGCTCTTCCAGAAGTCCTGAGTTCAATTCCCAGCAGCAACATGGTGGCTCAGAACCATCTGTAATGTGATCTGATGCCCTCTTCTGGCCTGCAGATGTACTTACGATAGAGCACTTCTATGCATAAATAAATAAATATTTAAAAAAATAAAATATTAAAATAAATAAAGTAAAAGAAATTGGTTTTGTCTTTCTTTTTTTTATTTAATTTAATTTTTTTTATTGTTTTGTTTTTAGAGACAGGGTCTCTCTGTGTAGCCTTAGCTGTCCTGGACTTGCTTTGTAACCAGGCTGGCCTCCAACTCACAGTGATCCGCCTGCCTCTGCCTCCCGAGTGCTGGGATTAAAGGCGTGTGCCACCAGGCCTGGCTGCAAAAACAAGTTTAAAAAATATATATAACATATATGATATATATAAAAGTATAAATATAAATATGTATATATTATATATATAATTATATATTAAATATGTAAGGCTATGGTACATTTGAAAAAGTTTATCAGGCTTTTTTTGTTTGTTTGTTTGTTTGTTTGTTTGAGACAGGGTTTCTCTGTGTAGCTGTACTAGACTCGCTTTGTAGACCAGGCTGTCCTCGAATTCACAGAGATCCTCCTGCCTCTGCCTCCTGAACGCTGGGATTAAAAGGGTGTGCCACCACCGCCAAGCCCAGGCATTTTTATTATAACGTCTTTACTAATATATGATCTTGATAAATAGATAAATAAATAAAAACTAAAAATGTAGGGCCACACCTAAACGACAGAGACTAAAAATTTCCCATCTTATGTCACAATAATACAATGGCTGTGGGCAGCGTGACAAAGGACTTGGAACAACTTCTCAATCTATGGGTTACCGCCCTTTGGGAGTCAAAAGGCCTTTTCACAGGAATAGCCTAGGATTGCCTGTACATCAGATATTTATTTCACCACAGCAGTAACAGACATGTACATAATAAAAGGCTACGGCAACAACATCTGGCTAGCTCAGGGTTTCCTGATGGTTCATCACCCACGGAGGCTGGCCTGGACCCCACAGTGATCCGCCTGAGTGCTGGGGTTAAAGGCATGCGCACCCACGCCCAGCACTCACATCTGGCCTCCATTCCTGATCGTGAACAGTCTTGTGGTGTGTGTTCAATACCTGACTGAGACCAGGGTCTGAGTGGTTGTTTTTTTATTTTTTAGGGTTTTTTTTATTTTTAATTTTTTTTTAAATTTATGTGCATTGGTGTGAGGGTGTCAGATCTTGGATTTACAGACAGCTATGAGCTGCCATGTGGGTGCTGGGAATTGAATCCGGGTCCTTTGGAAGAGCAGACGGTGCTCTTAACCACTGAGCCAATTCTCCAGCCCATTTTTTTAGTTTTTTTTGAGATGGGATTTCTCTGTGTGGCCTTAGCTATCCTGGACTTGCTTTATAGACCAGGCTGGCCTTCAAACTCACAGCGATCCACCTGCCTCTGTCTCCCGAGTGCTGGGATTAAAGGCATGCACCACCATATCCAGCGGTCTGAGTGGTTGTGTGGTTGTTCTTCGACTATAACAGTTGTGACCATGTTGATTCAATTTTCTTAACCAATATATATATTTTTTATTTTTTATATTTATGTGCATTGGTGTGAGGGTGTCAGATCTTGGAGTTACAGACAGTTGTGAGCTGCCATGTGGTTGCTGGAAACTGAACCCGGGTCCTTTGGAAGAGCAGATGGTGCTCTTAACCACTGAGCCATCTCTCCAGCCCTAAAGCTATATATATATATATATTTGTTTTTGTTTTTGTTTTGTTTTGTTTTGTTTTGTTTTTGGAGACAAGGTTTCTCTGTGTAGCCTTGGCTGTCCTAGACTAGCTTTGTAGACCAGGCTGGCCTCGAACTCACAGAGATCCACCTGCCTCTGCCTTCTGAATGCTGGAATTAAAGGCGTGGGCCACCACGCCCGGCCCACCAATATATTTTTTATTACTAACTTATTAACCAAGCGTACGTCCCTTATAACCCGACTAACTGAAACAATAGGAAAAGAGGATTAAAGAATACAATAACAAAACTGTAAGGATATCAGTTCTGAGCAACGATTCTCCTGGCATAATCAGCAGGATTCTTCTGCTGGAACCTGGAGTAACCAGAACCTGAAACCTCAGCAGGAGCCCGAAGCCCCCCAAAGCTTTACCTGGAGTGGTTCTCTCTAGGGGCATCTTGAAGTGGAGCGATGAACAGCCAAAACTATCCCAAGTCTCCAAAGGCCCCGCCCCCAGTTCTGGGCTCACTTATATAGCTCCTCCCAGAGTCTATTCATGGATCTTTTCAGCTGGCAACAGTCAAGCTCCCACACGAGGTGGTTGGTCTTCTAGTGGATTAACCTCACCTGTTCTCACACAAGACAGTTCCGATCTCACATTTGGGATCATAACAAAAACAGGTTTATCTCTCCTTCATGAACATTCCTGTTGGTCCCTACAATTTTGTAGGTGCCTCTTTTAGAGGAGGGGTGAGCTGTCTAGGGATGGGGATTATAGGCAATTGTGCTATTTCCTCAGTGTGGAAAGGCCCAGACCCCTTTGCTACCACATCCTGATGGTAAAGGAAGTCAGGTGCCAGTTCCACTTTAATGTCTGTCCTCCCACGGCTAAGCCGGCAAAGTTGGCAATGGCTGAGTATAAGGCTCTCCATGCCGAGTGGTGGTGGTGCACGCCTTTAATCCCAGCACTTGGGAGGCAGAGGCAGGTGGGTTGCTGTGAGTTCGAGGCCAGCCTGGTCTAAAAAGCGAGTTCCAGGACAGCCAAGGCTACACAGAGAAACCCTGCGTCGAAAAAACAAACAAAAATAATAAATAAATAAATAAATAAATAAATAAATAAATAAATAAATAAAAAGTCTCTCCGTGCTTGGGAAAATGTCCTGATTTGTTTCTCAAATGGAATCTCATTCTCCATATTTGGAAAGCACTTGCCAAAGAAGCCAACAGGCAAATGTTGGTGGACTCCCCAGTTGCCAATTCACCAATAAGTATGATAGCTATGATTAGGGTATCGCCCGGTTCAGTATTGGCCAGGGTTGCATGCAGGGAGATGGGCTTACAGGGAGTGGCACAGGGTGCTCTTTGTTCCTGTCCCCATTGGAAATTAGCTGCCTCTCTAGTAACCCTGTAGAGGATTTTTAAATATATATATATATATTTTTTTTTTGGTTTTTCGAGACAGGGTTTCTCTGTGTAGCCTTGGCCATCCTGGACTCACTTTGTAGACCAGGCTGGCCTCAAACTCACAGTGATCCGCCTGCCTCTGCCTCCCGAGTGCTGGGATTAAAGGCGTGCGCCACCACGCCCGGCTAATATATATTTTATTAATTTATTCATATTGCATCTCAATAGTTATCCCATTTCTTGTATCCTCCCATTCCTCCCTTCCTTCTGCTTTCCCCCTACTCCCCTCCCCTATGACTGTGACTGAGGAGACCTTCTCCCCCTGTATATGCTCATAGGGTATCAAGTATCTTCTTGGTAGCCTGCTATCCTTCCTCTGAGTTCCACCAGGCCTCCTCATCCAGGGGATGGAGGATTTTTGTAATAATCTGTAAATATGGTGTGTGACTTGTCTGGTGTACAAACACACCAATTAGGAGCTGTATCTAAGTCTTGTCCCTGGGTGGTGGGATTAAAGGCACGCACCGCCAGCACCACCGGCTTGTTTACGGCAACGCTAGAATTTAGAAAACAAGTAACATGTAAAGATCTGCCTGTCATCGCTGTGAGTTCGAGGCCAGCCTGGTCTACAAAGTGAGTCCAGGATGGCCAAGTTCTTTCTTCCACCTTTTCAACTTTCTAACACTAGATAGGAGGGGGGGGGGAAGAGATCCCTCAATAAGATCAGGAGTCTGAACAGGGCGCCTAGGAGAGGGGGGGGGGGGGAGAGATCCCTCAATAAGATCAGGAGTCTGAACAGGGTGCCATCACGCTACTTCCTGCTGGGCAAGTTTGCTCTTTGACATCAGCATACCTAATTTCTTCTTGTTGCTTCTTCTTTGCACATGGCTACTTCACAAACTGTGACCAACAACAGCTAGCAACCTGCCCATGGGGCTCTAGCATTTGTGTACGCTCTGAAAAAACTCCCAGAATTCCCAACACCGCACAATCGGCGAAACGATCTGCAGCTGGCAAAACCACACCCCAGCCAGAGCACGAGGCAAATCATAGTCGGCTGCTGTGGAAGCAGCCCCATATCCCACACCTGGGATTAAAACCAAAACACATTCTTAAAGTATCTCCCCGAAACTCCAAAATCCTCATACATGTGTCTGGTCCTGGCTTAATTTCCCCTCCAAGATCAGGATTTTCTTCTCCAGGCCCTTTGCACGTGCTGTTCCGGCTGGAAGGCCCCACTGTGCCCGGCTACACCCAGTGCTGCCACCTTAACCCACAAAGGCTGGCTTCTGTTTGCTTGCCTTGAGACAGGCTCTCCAGTAGCCCCAGCTGGCCTTGAATTTGTTATGTAGCCAAGGATAACCCTCCAGTGAACAGATGACAGACCTGTACCTTGTCACCAGTTTTTCCTTCCTTCCCTTTCTCCTTCCTGCTTTCTTCCCTCCTCCCACTCCTCCTCCTCCTTCTCCTCCTCCTTTTTCTTTGGTAGCCCTGGTTGTCCTGGACTCACTCTGTAGACCAGGCTGGCCTCAAACTCACAGAGATCCACCTGCCTCTGCCTCCCTAGTGCTCGGATTACAGGTGTACGCCACCATGCCCAGCCCACTCTTTCTTTCTAAAATCCACCTATGTTGCCCAGGCTAACCTCAAACTTTCCTGGCTTCCTCCTTAAAAATAAAAACAAAGAAACCAAAAACTCTGTGGTGGCTCATGTGAACCCCAGGCTTTGTTCACACTGGGCCGGACACACCCAGGCCTGGCACATATTTTTTATACACATGTCATGAAATGTCACACACCTCTGCCAAAGGTATTGTATGTTCCAGGTCAGGTGGAGGGAAGGCTCCTGGGTGGGTACAGTGCTGGCCATGCAAAGGTGAGGATGTGACTCCGTCGCTGAGAAGCAACAGGAAAAGCCAGCCATGTGGGGCACATGAAGGCGTGAGGAGTGGAGTGAAAACTCAACAGAGCGGTTGGGTGTCTGTTTGTTTGTTTTTGGTATTTTGAGATGGGACTTCTCTGTTTTAGCCCTGGCTGTCCTGGATTCTCTTTGTAGACCAGGCTGGCCTCAAACTCAGACTCAGAGTGATCCACCTGCCTCTGCCTCCCGAGTGCTGGGACAACAGGCGAGCACCACTGCGCCAGGCTGATCACTTGTTCTTATGGAGGACTTGGATTTGAGTCCCCGCTCCCACATGGCGCCTCACAACCATCCTTAACTCCAGTTCCAGGGCATCTGATGCCCCTTTTGATTTCAGTGAGCATCAGGCAGATAGTCATACATATAAAATAAAACAAATTAATCTAACACGAACGCAAATAATACATTCTGCCATGCCCCTCACAGTGGACTCCATCAGGAAAGCTTTACAAACCCAGGGAGAAAATCTCACCAGAGTACAGAGGTCTAGTGAGGCACGTGGCCCACCAGTTGAGTTTCTATGTAGATTCCAGCCCTACAGTCCCTCTTTACAGTCTGAGCAGAGAATTCAGATGTATATACCTATCCTGAACTCCTAACCCAGGCGCAGTGAGGAAAACATATATACCATGAGGAAACCATGTTCAGGACAATTTGTTACACAGCTGTAGCTAATTGATACAGGCTGGTTACTACAACCAGCCAAAGCCATCCCTCCAGCCATCAATTGTGTATGTCCTGAATGTGATATATAAATATGGTATTTGATTGAGACTCTGCAATTCTGGAACTTACTATGTAGACCAGGCCAGTCTAGAACTCACAGAATTCTGCCTGCTTCTGCCTGCCGAACACCTGTGCTACTAATGCGTACCACCATGTCGCTTTCCAAATTTATTGTTGTAGTTTTTTTTTTTTTTAACTTTTTAAAGATTTATTTATTGGTATATGATGTTCTGCCTGCGTGTGCACCAGAAGAGGGCACCAGATTTCATTACAGATGGTTACGAGCCAACATGTGGTTACGGGGAACTGAACTCGGGACCTCTGGAAGAGCAGTCAGTGCTCTTAACCTCTGAGACAACTCTCCAGGCCTTTTTTAGTTTTTTTTTTTTTTTTTTTAAAGACAGGGTTTCTCTGTGTAGCCCTGGCTGTTCTAGAAATCACTCCATAGACCAGGCTGGCCTCAAACTCACAGAGATCATCCTGCCTCTGCCTCCTGAGTGCTGGGATTAAAGGCGTGCGCCACCACCCCGGCTAATCCACTACTGTGTGATCCTTTGTGTCCTCAAGGTCCCTACATGTTTGGCCTGTGTCAGAGTCTCACTGCTTTTCAGGACTGAGTAAAACTTCAGTATGTACGGACCACACTGCATCCACCCAGGGCTCCCCCACCCTGGCTGGTGTACGGACCACACTGCATCCACTCAGGGCTCCCCCACCCTGGCTGGTGTATGGACCACACTGTGTCCACCCAGGGCTCCCCCACCCTGGCTGGTGTACGGACCACACTGCATCCACCCAGGGCTCCCCCACCCTGGCTGGTATATGGACCACACTGTGTCCACCCAGGGCTCCCCCATCCTGACTGATGTACGGACCACACTGTGTCCACCCAGGGCTCCCCCATCCTGACTGGTGTACGGACCACACTGTGTCCACCCAGGGCTCCCCCACCCTGGCTGGTGTACGGACCACACTGTGTCCACCCAGGGCTCCCCCATCCTGACTGGTGTACGGACCACACTGTGTCCACCCAGGGCTCCCCCACCCTGACTGGTGTACGGACCACACTGTGTTCACCCAGGGCTCCCCCATCCTGACTGGTGTACGGACCACACTGTGTCCACCCAGGGCTCCCCCACCCTGGCTGTTGTGACTTACTCTCCAGTTTACTTGCTTTTTACCATAAAGTCATCACTATAAAGCTGGATGTATAGCTCGGTGATAAAACCCTTGCTTAACACGCTTGAGGACCTGGGTTCCATCTCCAGAGCTGAAGGAGAGATAGACATGGTTTTTGTTTAGATCACAAATGGAGGATGAGAAAAAGACTTGTACAGAGCAGGTGATGTTTATCGCCTTAGAAGTCAAACCACCGTGTGGGGGAGATTGGTTGTTAACCAGCTGAAAAACATCCTTGAACAAATTCTGAGAGGAGGTATACATGTGAGCCAAAACTAGGAGGCGGGGCCCTTGGAGACTTGGGATAGTTTTGGCTGTTCATCGCTCCACTTCGAGATGCTGCTAGAGAGAACCACAAGAGGAAAGGCTTCGGGGCTCTGGACTCTTGATGAGACTCTGAGTTCTGGTTGCTTCAGGTTCCTGCAGAAGAAATCCTGCTGACTAAACCAGGAGAATCGTTCCTTGGAACTGATATCCTTACGGTTTTATTATTGTATTCTTTTTTTTTTTTTTTTTTTTTTTTTGGTTTTTCGAGACAGTGTTTGTGTAGCCTTTGCCATCCTGGACTCCCTTTGTAGACCAGGCTGGCTATTATTGTGTTCTTTAATCTCCTTTTCCTACTGTTCGGTTAGTTGGGTTATAAGTGAGGTACTCTCAGTTAATAAGTTCATAATAAAATATATTTGTTAAGAAAATTGAGCCTACACAGAGCCAAAAAATAAAACAATATTTTCATCATATATAAAGACAATACTTTGGGCTGGAGAGATGGTTCAGAGGTTAAGAGCACTGGCTGCTCTCTCAAAGGCCCTTAGTGCCAGGCAGTGGCGGCGCACGCCTTTAGTCCCAGCACTCAGGAGGCAGAGGCAGGTGGATTGCTGTGAGTTTGAGGCCAGCCTGGTCTACAAAGAGTGTCTAGGATAGCCAGGGCTACACACCTGAGATCTGGTGCCCTCTTCTGGCCTGCAGGTGTACATGCAGACATGTACCTTGTATACTGTATACATAATTAATACCTCTTAAAAAAAAGAGAAATAAAAACAAAATACAACACTTTGTGTTGTTTATGTAAACTCCTATAAAACTCTTCTGAGAGTTACTGAGGTGACATTCTTTTTGCTTTGCTTTTTTGAGACAGGGTCTCTCTGTGTAACAGCCCTGGCTGTGCTGGACTCACTCTATAGATCAGGTTGGCCTCGAACTCACACCATGTCCCCTCTCCCATGCCTGTAGGTTTCGGGGACTCTGTACCCAGTCAGGGCAGCTGAGCTGCTGGAGGCTGGATCTCATGCCTCTCAGGATCCCACCAGGATGGGGAGTGAGTCACCCCGGTCCTGGAATCTCCCTGGGGCCAGGTGGCCACTCCCAGGGGAAGGTCCTGGCGTCCTAGGTGAAGTCACTGCCAGACTGTGGGACGCAGGGGAGTGGGCCATGTGCCCGCACCTCCAGGGACCCCGCCACCCCGGGGCCCTGGAATCCCTCGGCTTCTCTCCTGTGCTGTGTTGAGGGCCCTGTGCTGGCCTCAGGGCATCTGTGGAACATGCTGCAGATAGTTAGCTCCGTGCCACTCACACTCCATCCCCCATCCCGCAGCCCCCCATCCCGCAGCCCCCATTCCCTCATCCCGTATCACCCACCCCCCATGCCCCATCTCCCATCCCGGGTCCATGCCCCTAGCTCAGTCATGCTTTGGTACAAGGGGCAGGGACACTTCTGAGGGTCCTCCCCACCCCATCCCCTTCACCCCCATCCATCACTTCCTACCCCCCACCCTCTCTGCCCACCCCTCACTCCACCACCATTTGTTACACCTGCTGCCTGTGGGTGCTGGGATGTAGTGTCTGAGGTTGCACTCCTTCTGCCTCACTAGGTCTGTCACTAGCTGACCCTTTGGGTTTTACTGTATGTGTGTGTGTGTGTGTGTGTGTGTGTGTGTTTATTTGTACATGTATGCATGTGTGCATGTATGTGCACCCGTATGTATGTACACATGTTTATGTATGCATGTATATGTGTGTGCATATAGGTGGATGTGTATGTGTGTGCATGTGTGTACATATGAATATATGTTTGTACTTGTGTGCATATGCGTATACGTATGTGCACGCATATGCTTGTGTAGGCATGTTATGTGTGCATGCATGTACGTGTGTGCATGTGTGTATGTGCCTGTGTGCCCCCAGGCTTTCAGCTCCTCACTGGGGGACTCCAAGTGCCAGCCCCACATGTGTATGAGCATTTTCCTGCATGTCTGTCTGTACACCAGGGAGTGTATAAGGAGACCAGGATAGGGTGTCGGATTCTTCGGGACTGGAGTTCTAGGTCGCTGTGAGGCACCACGTGGTGCAGGGAGCTGGGCCCTCTGCAGCCAGCACCTTTAGCCCGTGAGTCGTGAGTCCTCTCTTACCCACTCTTCTTCCTTTTTGAGAACAAGTCTTGTTGAATTGTCTAGGCTGGCGGAGTTCACAATGTCCCTGCCTCCTCCCTGGGGTCCCAGGATAGCACAGCACTTTACTCTGCCACCATGCCTAGCTCCGACTGACTTCTGTTTGGCCCTGGCTGTACCATACTCCCGGTCTGCAACCTTTTGCGCCCCCTTGTTGCCCCAGCTCCCCAGTGACCCCCATGGTCTAGCCCTGGATCTTTTCCTTGTCCACACACCCTGTGCTTTGTTCCTTTTGGTACCAGTCGCGCTGTTCTTCCAGCAGTGTCCGGCCTTCAGCTCCCCAACCTCAGGACCCACTGGGAACAAAGGGGAGGGTCTGTGTGGCAGGGGGTGTCCCAGGTGTCCCGGCGGCCTCTCCCTAAAGAGGAGGAAGGCCTGGGCTGGGTGGATCTCAAACCCGTCAGGCAGGTTTACATTTCCCCGAAGCCTTGGCACAGAATGCAGCCCTAACAGGGGCCTAGCAGGATCTGGCTGTGTGCCCTGGGGGGGCCCCAGGTCTGGGAGGACAGTGTCCTGTGGACACCTGGGGGACACCGAGAAGCTGGCTGGTGCAGGTAGGTCAGGCGCTGGAGGAGGCTGCTGTCGGCACTGCGCGGTGCTGCCTGTTGGGGAGGGGGGCTGTGTGGGGAAACAGAGGCAAAGTTTGGGGAGGAGGGGGAGGAAGTGGAGGGGCAGATACAACCTTCTGCAGCTCCTCCTGCCTCAGTGTCCCCTTTTGAACTGAGGGAAGACCAGCTAGAGCCTGAGGAAGGGAGCTGGAAGGGCGGCCGAGGTGGAGAGGGCA